>NC_056727.1:190589547-190952047 GCF_019279795.1 Protopterus annectens
TAACATGTAGTGGAGTCATACCTCAACACCAGTGGTCACAACCTCTTAGTGCAAGGGGATGTCATGTAAGTATTGCAGGTATAAATGTATATTGTTGCTACTGTAACAGGGGTTGTCTTAACAGAAATGTGTGTGATGTCACATCTGATATTGACATGTACGCCATCATTTACTGACAGACATCATAAGATCATCATACTGCAGTACCACAGATATCATAGTAATGATCCTGTGGAATACAGCAGAGATATGACCAATAAATGTGGACAGTCTGACACGCTCTGGTCAGTCCAGAGGTATACACAGAACCCCTTAGTGCAAGAAATGTGGACCAAGCCTGACAAAGTGGATGTTTACAGCCATGTAAATGGGGATATCACAAAAATACTGGAAAAGATAAGCTCACACAGTTTATGCATTCACACACTCCTGTCTGTCCTGACACATAATAACCGGAGGAGCAGAGGTCAGATGTCAACATACTACCCACTAGTTAGTGACATACATCTGTACAGCATCCCACAGCTTTGCCAGAAATACACAACAGTTATGGTGGCCCGGCAACAGTACATATGACAAATATCTGGACATAACATCACACTGGGTAAGTACACTGAGCTGCTAGGCATGTCACAAAGCACTGTGCAGACTACAGGCAGACTGCCATAACACTGGCCTACAGTTCTTATGTGGGAATACACATGTACCTGCAAATATAGCAGGCTCTACAGGCATGTATCAGACACCTGTGTGAAAGCACCTACCCACAACCAATCTGAACACAGCCAAGTCACATATGGTAAGCTTGCTTAATATTACAGTATATGGACTGTGTGATCCACAACATCCTCATATGCGCCACTCACACTCTAACCCTACATAAACCCTACATAAACTAGGCCAATACACAGTGTATTCAGATGCCTGACTGCATTATGTGACATGTGTCAGTTTGGCCCTACAAATGTATGCCAATAGAGTACCATACACTGGAGCACCATGCAACATCAGATAGAACAGGACCAAGGACAATACATCTACCACAGTCTGTACTTAACCCAAAGTACATATTCACAATACACACTCTGTCAACAATCACCATAAGTACACACACCTCACCACTGTACACACTACAACAGATTGTCCAGGTTTTGTCCACAAATATAAGCCCTACTATACATAACGTATCTAGCAGTCTGAAATCTCACTGGCTTGTTATCAAGTATGATTTCAGTAAATAATGGTGTATTGAACATACGCACCTCTTACTGCATGACATATGTACGGAGGTTGACAGAGTTGTGGCTGGATGCACAAACACAGGGCCAATACTGACATGTTGCTGTGATAAACTCATACATTTACTAGAGTAATGGGGTTTGTTGTGACATATGTCTTATGAGGGATATGAAGTCAGTAACTCACATGGCTGTCACCATGTACTGACTGCAATCCTCAGAGTATGCTACTGCATTTCTAAAGATAGGACATGTGTGAGTAGCACAACACATGTAAGACTCCAAACACTGGCCAGTCTGCAGATAGCCCTACAGGTGAGAGTTTCCTCAGCCACATAACACTGTCATGACAGATATTAAATCATGTAGACCAGCCATATCCACACAAACCCTGTTAAACCAACATTACTTCAATGTAGAAGAGTAAGACTTACATTCTGTCCTCATGTCTGGAACATCCCCATCCTGTTTGTTGGCCTGTCTCCACAGTGTATGTTGTAAGAGGTATATCCCACTACCCTCTGTGATGCTGTTTGCCAAACTCTGACATGAAGTCCTGCTCACAGTGAATGAAAAGGTCCAACACCCACATGATATAGGAGTGTCTTTCCATGCAATTGACTATGGGAATATTACCACAGCTATTCCACATGCAATCAGCTAGTGGGGGATTGCAATTTGGAAAAGGCCATCAGCTGATCATGAGCATAACTTACAAAACACAAGCTGCTGCCTAAGCAAAGCAGGTGTACCTTTCCACATCCACCAGATAGGGAGTGTGAGAGAAAAAGTAAGAAAGGAAGGGGGTAGGAGAGTAAGAGCTAATGATGTATGTGTCACACACTTACTAGTACTGGGTTTCAACCCCCTGCCTGACTATGTATTGCTATTACATTTTTATGCAGTTATTGCATATGACACAGTGCTTACATGTTGGACAGCTATCCAAAGGTATCTTTAAAGGTGAGTGACATCGGCAACAGTGATAAAGGAGGGATAAGGTAACTGTAGTACATGTGCCTGTCCACAACAGCAGGTGTCAAGGAAGACACAACCACACTCTCTCAGGGACTCACACATGTTATCACAGTTGGCAGGGTCAGGATTAGAATTCCTAACTAACTAGTTTGCTACACTGCAGTATTACGCAGTATCACGTGCACCACAGAGGTTATCAAGCTGATATATGGGCAAAGGGTATGTCAAGGTGACTGACATCAGAAGGCATGCTACAGTAGGGCAATGTGAGATGTAGTGAGTGCGAATGGCTTCCACGTCATTAATTTACACACACACACACACACACACACACACACACACACACACACACACACACACACACACACACACACACACAGATTTTCCAGTACTGACATGCATGGGTTCATTGCTTCACAGGTGTGTAGTAGTTGACTGTACCAGAAGGCTGTACAAGGCTAGGCAAAGGGTATACCTTGGCATCAGGCCACATGACAATGGTCTGCAGTGTGGCTCAGTGGTATAGTCCCCAGATTGGCCCACACAGGTGGGTAATGTATTCACCATCCACTCATTTGGGTTACTACTGTGGATGGCCAGTGCTGTGCAATGCTTGCCATGTATGTGTTCTATATTCCATAACATGGATGGTGTCTGGGTTGTCACATGTCCCACATGCATGTTCTGTGACATGTGGAAATGTACATGGGGTGTCTGAGGCATGTTGTGTGGACAGATTGTCATCATCTGATGTGGCATTCCTGACCTCATGTGGTGAGAACTGGCTATGGAACTGAAGTTGATCCTGCACCTACACTGACAGCATGATACATGTATTCACTAGTGTTAGTGGCATCGGTTCATACAGGGCATGTGTATAAGGCATGGTATTTCCTTTGTGGGTTACATTTGCTGACTATACAGTTGTTGCAGGTGCCCAGTGGGGAACATAGCAAAGTACCTTTGTAAGCAATTATTTGCCTATTGTAGGGTTGGAACAGGGTGCCATGTCCTCTGTAGTCCACTTCAATCACACCGTGGTTACTATCTGTGGACAATATGCACAGAACTACCAACATAGTGGTTGTTGCCTAGCCAAGTGTGTTTGTGTATGAGACATGGGTGAAGAGTGCTCTTTGGGTAATACATAGAGACATAGAGGAGCTCTCTGATCATGTAGCCCAGGCCGGTATGACCCTTACCTTGAGTAGCATCTTACCCTCACCAAGAATGATGCCACAATATAAAGACAAAATGATCAATGTTAACAACTGGCTAAAGTATTGGTGTCATACAAAGGGGAACCAGTGTCTGTCAGCCTGGGATGACATGCTCGACAAGCCAAGTTGCTTCACTAGGGATGGCTTGCACTTGTCACCCCTGGGCTTTCGAATATTAGCTAAGGCTCTTGCCACCCCCATAGTGCCTTTTTTAGGCAAGGCTCAAAAGACAAACCCACCTCCATAGACAACACAAGGAAAAAGAAACTAAGGGTAATGCTGCTCAACGCCAGAAGTCCAAACCTCAAGATGCATGCACTCGAGGCTCTCCTCAGTATGGAGAATATCGATATCTGTCCAGTAACAGAAACCTGGTTTAAGGCTCCCAAGAGCACCCCAGCACTACCAGGTTATACCTCATACCATGCTTTTCAGCCCCAAAACTCGGACCGAACCACAAAAGGAGGGGGAGTATCCATATTCATCAAAGATACCCACACATCCAGGTTAGTGGCACTGCACGAAACATTGGAGACCATCCATGTGCAACTAACAGTGGGCAAAACTGCCTTTCAGTTTCTAGCCTGCTACAGACCACCCTCCCAAACTCAGGAACCACACTCAGCTTTCCTGAGAACACTGGAGAATCATCATATTGGATGACTTCAACTACCCAAACATTGACTGGGAGCACTACTCAAGCCCCAACACCCTAGCCCAATGGTTCCTAGAATTTATAAACTCAAATGCTATGGAACAATTGGTCACCACTCCCACAAGAGGGGAAAACATATTGGACCTGATCATCACCAACATGGGGACTCTATGTTCCATACCAGAGGTATACCCCTCATTGGTAAGATCTGACCATAAATTAATCTCACTGGACATCCATATCCCGTTCCCACCCCCAGCCAAAGAAACCACGGTGAAGAACTTCTCAAAAGCAAACTTCACACTTCCCAAAACTGAGGTGGAATCCTTCAAAGCCCCCAGGCCAGTGGAAAATACAGCCCAAACCAAAGAATCCTTTACAACGCATTATATGGACACCTACAGGAATGCATGGATCGTGCTATCCCAAATAAAACCAAGACTCACTCTTCCAAAGGCAGGAGACCTGTCTGGTGGACCCCAGCCATAAATAAGCTATACAACAGAAGGAGGAAGCTACTACATGTGTTCACCAGTGGGAGTGGTTAACACTGAACAGCCTACCTGTCCCTGGAGGAGTGGTTACTACATAGAAGCTGTAGTTTTATTGGCCATTTTGGGTCAATTCTAAACTCCTTGATCTCGCTTTCTTAAAACCCGACTGCCTCATGGTTTTGGCATCTTTTCAGGCTTGTTAGTTGTTTCTGAAGCACCTACCAAGGGGAGAAAATGCTGAGAGAAGAAAAGGAGCCACTTTTGTGATTTTAAGTATTTTCTTCTGATTTTTTATTAAGTTTTAATGCTTTACCACCTAGTTTTTGGCATTTTCCGGCTTGCTAAAGTTTATATCTGTAACAGTAACAGTACTTGAAACACATCTAGAGCCTGTTTACTGCATTTCCTGTGTTGCACTTAATTTAAAATCGTTTATTTCTCTAAAAACTGCATTTTACCTGATTTTAGCCTAGCACTCAAGTGTGGGGTCATTTATTGCACTGTTGTGATTATTTTGCTGCTTGTGTATCTCTGCTACCTTTAAACTACAACAAAAAGAAAAAAAAAACAAAAAAATCTTGCTTTTTTCCCACTTTCTGTAAGTTAAGAAAGTTCAGTTACAGATTTGCTGTTCTGAACTCTTTGGAAGTTTCTAGAAGGCCAGTGCTTGCTTGGGCTAAAGGGAAGTCTCTGCGTTCATTAGTGGGAGTGGTTAACACTGAACAGCCTGCCTGTCCCTGGAGGAGTGGTTACTACCTAGAAGCTGTAGTTTTATTGGCCATTTTGGGTCAATTCTAAACTCCTTGATCTCTCTCTCTTAAAACCCGGCTGCCTCGTGGTTTTGGCATCTTTTCAGGCATGCTAGTTGTTGCTGAAGCACCTACCAAGGGGAGAAAATGCTGAAAGAAGAAAAGGAGCCACTTTTGTGATTATAAGTATTTTCTTCTGATTTTTTGTTAAGTTATTGCTTTGCCGCCTACTTTTTGGCATTTTCCGGCTTGCTAAAATTTATATCTGTAACAGTAACAGTACTTGGAACACATCAAGAGCCTGTTTACTGCATTTCCTGTGTTGCACTTAATTTAAAATTGTTTTTTTCTCTAAAAACTGCATTTTACCTGATTTTGGCCTAGCACTCAAATGTGGGGTCATTTATTGCACTGTTCTGATTATTTTGCTGCTTGTGTATCTCTGCTACATTTGAACTATAACAAAAAGAAAAAAAAAACAAAAAATCTTGCTTTTTTTCCCACTTTCTGTAAGTTAAGAAAGTTCAGTTACAGATTTGCTGTTCTGAACTATTTGGAAGTTTCTAGAAGGCCAGTGCTTGCTTGGGCTAAAGGGAAGTCTCTGTGTTCACCAGTGGGAGTGGTTAACACTGAACAACCTGCCTGTCCCTGGAGGAGTGGTTATTACCTAGAAGCTGTAGTTTTATTGGCCGTTTTGGATCAATTCTAAACTCCTTGATCTCTCTCTCTTAAAACCCGGCTGCCTCGTGGTTTTGGCGTCTTTTCAGGTTTGCTAGATGTTACTGAAGCACCTACCAAGGGGAGAAAATGCTGAGAGAAGAAAAGGAGTCACTTTTGTGATTTTAAGTATTTTCTTCTGATTTTTTGATAAGTTTTACTGCTTTGCCGCCTACTTTTTGGCATTTTCCGGCTTGCAAAAATTTATATCTGTAAAAGTAACAGTACTTGGAAGACATCTAGAGCATGTTTACTGCATTTCCTGGGTTGCACTTAATTTAAAATCATTTTTTTCTCTAAAAACTGCATTTTACCTGATTTTGCCCTAGCACTCAAGTGTTGGGTCATTTATTGCACTGTTGTGATTATTTTGCTGCTTGTGTATCTCTGCTACTTTGAACTACAACAAAAAGAAAATAAAAACAAAAAATCTTGCTTTTTTTCCCAATTTCTGTAAGTTAAGAAAGTTCAGTTACAGATTTGCTGTTCTGAACTGTTTGGAAGTTTCTAGAAGGCCAGTGCTTGCTTGGGCTAAAGGGAAGTCTCTGTGTTCAACAGTGGGAGTGGTTAACACTGAACAGCCTGCCTGTCCCTGGAGGAGTAGTTACTGCCTAGAAGCTGTAGTTTTATTGGCCATTTTGGGTCAATTCTAAACTCCTTGATCTCCCTCTCTCTTAAAACCCTACAACTCTCTTTTTGCGCGGTTTTGCGCACTGAGCAGCGTCGGGCAGTGCCACCTAAACAGATTTAAACTATTCCAGGCTCCACAAAGTCTGCTCTTTACTTTTTCCCTTAGAACTGTTCAAACTCTCAAAGTAATCACTCTATTCTCTTTCTAAAGCCCTACACTTGCTCAGCTCTTATAAGGAAACACTAACTAACTAAAGCACTACACCCTCCTTGACTTCTCATAAGTATTAGGCTCCCGATTGGTCCTTCCTGATCAAGTGAAAAATCAGTTCCCTTCCCTAATCTGATCAGTAAAAAAACAGTTCCCTATACAAATCTGGTATGTCCAAGGGTCAGTTTCAAGGTTACTCTCCAGTCCAGCTGGTGAATCTGGGAATTTTGGGGCAATGTTACAATTGCCTTATGTACACAGACAACCCTCTCCTCCTTCCAACAAACTCTAATACATGTGAAAGATGCAGTTACACAGCCAAACTGGAGGCAGAGCTCTCTCAACCTAAGACTGGCACAGTCGATCATGAGAAAAAGGTAACCACCCACACCACAAATCCAGTCTCACACAGACCTATTGCATCTGCATACCCAACACATAAGCACACAAAAACATACTCGGAGGCTCTAAATAAAAATCTGCCTAAACAGCAAAGACCTCCTAAGCAGATATCCAAGAAACAGCCACCCCTCAACAATACCCACGCATCACATATCTGACAAAATCAGTGTGCCTCACAGTCACAGCCCTTAAGGCCAAACAACACACCAAATACACTTGTTATAGGGGACTCTATTGTCCGGCACACTGATGTCCCGCTCACCAGACTGAACAAGGAGAAGGTCACTGTAAGCTGCCTGTCTGGTGCCAGGATCCGCCACATAACGCAAGCACTCAGGTCACTCCAAAGCAAGTACAAGTATGACTCCGTCATTGTCCATGCTGGTGTGAATGACCTGAGATGTACCTCCCTGGACTACATTGAAAGAGACATAGAGGAGCTCTCTTGCCATGTAGCCCAGGCTTGTATGACCCTGACTTTGAGTAGCATCTTGCCCTAACCAAGAATGATACCACAGTATAAAGACAAAATGATCAGTTTCAACAATTGACTAAAGTATTGGTGTCATACAAAGGGGATCCAGTGTCTGTCAGCCTGGGATGACATGCTCAATAAGCCACGTTGCTTCGCTAGGGACGACTTGCACCTGTCACACTTAGGCTTTCGTATACTGGCCAAGGCTCTTGCCACCCCCATAGTGCCTTTTTTAGGCAAGGCTCAAAGGACAAACCCACCTCCATAGAAAACCCAAGGATAAAAAAACTAAAGGTAATGCTACTCAATGCCAGAAGTCTAAACCTCAAGATGCACACACTCGAGGCTCTCCTCAGTATGGAGAAAATCGATGTCTGTGCAGTAACAGAAACCTGGTTCAAGGCTCCTGAGAGCATCCCAGCACTACCAGGTTATAACTCATACCATGCGTTTCGGCCCCAAAACTCGGACTGAAGCACAAAAGGAGGGGGAGTATCTATATTCATCAAAGATACCTACACCTCCAGGTTAGTGGCACTGCACGAAGCATCAGAAACCATCCATGTGCAACTAACAGTGGGCAAAACTGCCTTTCAGTTTGTAGCCTGCTACAGAACACCCTCCCAATTACAGGAACCCCACCTGGCATTCCTGAGAACACTGGAGAATATGAAGGTCTCTCCAAACACTATGTTATTGGGTGACTTCAACTACCCAAACATTGACTGGGAAAACTACTCAAGCCCAAACACCCTCGCCCAACGGTTCCTTGAATTTATAAACTCTAATGCAATGGAACAACTGGTCACCACTCCTACAACAGGGAACAACATATTGGACCTGGTCGTCACCAACATGGGGACTCTATGTTCCTCACCAGAGGTAAACCCCTCATTGGTAAGATCAGACCATAAACAAATTTCCCTGGACATCCATATCCCATCCCCACCCCCAGACAAGGAAATCACTGTAAAGAATTTCTCAAAAGCCAACTCTGCACTTCTCAAGACTGAGGTGTAATCCTTCAAAGCCCCTGGGCCAGAGGATAATATAACCCAATCCACAGAATCCTTTACAAATGCATTCTATGAGCACCTGCAGGAATGCATGGATCGTGCTATCCCAAATAAAACCAAGACTCACTCCTCCAAAAACAGGAGACCGGTCTGGTGGACCCCGGCCATAAATAAACTATACAACAGAAGGAGGAAGCTACTACATGACAGAGCAAAATCCCAAAAAGGAAAGGCATCTCTGATCAGTATTAGCAAGAAACTTTGATCCCTCATAAAATCATCAAAGGCCAGTTTCGAAAGAAAAATTGCCCTAGACACTAAAGATAATCACAAGGCCTTCTTTAGTTATGTCAGGAACATGGGCGGGAACTCCCAGATATGCTCTGAATTGTTGCATAACGGTACAAAATATACCGGTCCTACAGACATAGCCAACATCCTGGCAGACAGATTCAGAGCAAACTTCTCCTTCTCCCCCCCTTCACCCCCAAAGGAGCAAATGCCTATCCCAACTGAATGTAGCCTCCCTGACATCACAGATGCACAGGTGAAAGCTGCCCTCTCCAAAAAAAAAAACACAGCATCTATGGGACCGGACGGTGTACATGGCTGTGTCTTACATGAGCTCCAAGAAGAACTGAACCCTCACATTAAGTCATTGTTCAAACTTAGCCTTACTACAGGACATGTACCCAAAGAATGGCGTACAGCTACAGTGGTCCCACTCCACAAAGGTGGTGCCACAACGGACCCCGGAACGTATTGCCCCATAAGCCTGACTAGTCCGGTCTGTAAAGCTATGGAGTGTATTATCATGGAACTCATAAACAAAGACATTGGGATCCTCCAGACACTGGACCCTACCCAATTCAGTTTTGTTAAGGGCAGATCTTGCCTCTTAAACCTAGTTGATTTCTTTGAAACAGTTACCAAAGCCATAGATGAAGGCAAGGTAGTCCACACAGCCTACCTGGACCTCGCAAAAGCCTTCAACACAATACCCCACACGGGCATCATAAATAAGCTTACCAGCTTAAATATCAACCCCTATATCACAAGATGGGTTGCAAACTGGCTCAGAGATAGAACCCACATGGTCAGAATCGTAGGTGCCATGTCCGAATCCAAACCAGTTACAAGTGGCATCCCACAGGGCTCAGTTCTGGGACCTCTCTTGTTCAGTATATATTTCTCTGAGGTACAGGCTAACACAGGAGGACTATGGCTGACCAAGTTCGCAGATGACTGCAAACTGGGTGCCATAATCAACTCGCCGACTGACACAAGCATCCTCCAAAAGGGTCTCACAGAGATGGATGCTTGGTGCCAGAGCCACAGCCTCAAGCTAAATGCTAAAAAGTGCATAGTCATCCCCTTTGGGAAAAACAAGGTGCCCACAAATTACCACATAGGTGGTAATCCATTAAGTACGGAAGAAGTAATTAGAGATTTGGGGACCAATGTAGATAGTAATCTCTCCTTTGATAATCACATTGACAAAGTGATTAGAAAGACCTTCTATATAGCCCACCTTATCACGAAAGGGTTCACATCTAGATCAAGAGAGGTCATTGTGCTCCTCTACTCGTCACTCATCAGGTCCATAATTGAATACAATGCCCCTTTTGGGATGTACCTTACCCAACACCTGCAGCAACTGGACAGACCCCAAAAGTACCTCACCAGGAGGATCATGGGCTACAAACAGATGTCCTATACAGCTCAACTAAAGAAACTCCAGCCCTACTCAGTTGCTTACCGCCTACTCAGAGGCGATCTATGCCTGACGTACAAAGCCATGTCAAACCCAGAATTAATGGACATGCTCCACTTCAAAAAATCCAAGTCCCTTAGAGCTACACGCTCCAGGGACCTAATCCTCAGCACAAAAATAAATAGGACATGCTGGAGGGACAGATTCATTTCCCAGAGGCTCCCCTCACTCTGGAATAGAATCCCAATTCATGTTAGACATAGCCCCTCGCTGACCCTCTTCAAGCGAAATCTGGACGCGTGGATGGGAAATCGCAAATTCACCCGTGGGATCTCTTCTGTGTCCCTGCTAGACAGAGGCACAGTAAACTAATATTAAAAGGGTACCTTCTGTGACCTACTTTACAGAGGCACAGTAGGCTAATCTAATAGGGAGGCGGAAGCCAAATACACTCTGGCTAGGCTTATAAATGCCCTAGGGCAGATAGCCTAGTATCTACCTATGAACCTATGAACCTATGAACCAAAAAGGGAAGGCATCTCTGATCAGTACTAGCAAGAAACTACAATCCCTCATAAAATTATCTAAGGCCAGCTTCGAAAGAAAAAATGCACAAGACGCTAAAGATAATCACAAGGCCTTCTTTAGTTATGTCAGGAACCTGGGTGGCAATTCCCAGATATGCTCTGAGTTAGTGCAAAATTACAAAAAATACACTGAACCCACAGACATTGCCAACATCCTGGCAGACAGGTTCAGTGCAAACTTCTCCCCCCTTCCCCCCCAAAAGAGCAAATGTCTATCCCAACAGAGTGTAGCCTCCCTGACATCACAGATGCACAGGTGAGAGCTGCCCTCTCCAAAGCAAAAAAACACACCATCAATGGGACCGGACGGTGTCCCGGGCTGCATCTTACATGAGCTCCAAGAAGAACTGAACCCTCACATAAAGTCACTGTTCAATCTCAGCCTTACTACAGGATATGTACCCAAGGAATGGCTTACAGCAACAGTGGTCCCACTCCAGAAAGGTGGTGCCACAATGGACCCCAGAAACTATCACCCTATAAGCCTGACTAGCCTGGTCTGCAAAGCTATGGAGCGTATCATCATGGAACTCATAAACAAAGACATTGGGAACCTCCAAACACTGGATCCTACCCAATTCAGCTTTGTTAAGGGCAGATCTTGCCTCTTGAACCTGGTCGACTTCTTTGAAACAGTCACCAAGGCCAGAGATGAAGGGAAGGTAGTCCACACAGCCTACCTGGACCTCGCAAAAGCCTATGACACAATACCCCACTTGGGCATCATAAATAAGCTCACCAGCTTAAATATCAACCCCTATGTCACAAGATGGGTTGCAAACTGGCTCAGGGATAGAACCCACATGGTCAGAATTGCAGGTGTCATGTCAGACTCTAAACCAGTTACAAGTGGCATCCCACAAGGCTCAGTCCTTGGACCTCTCTTGTTTGGTATATATTTCTCTGAGGTACAGGCTAACACGGGAGGACTATGGCTGACCAAGTTCGCAGATGACTGCAAACTGGGTGCCATAATCAACTCGCCGACTGACACAGGCATCCTCCAAAAGGGTCTCACAGAGAAGGATAACTGGTGTCAGAGCCATGGCCTAAAGCTAAATGCCAAAAAGTGCATAGTCATCCCCTTTGGGAAAAACAAAGTGCCCACAAATTACCACATAGGTGGTAATCCATTAAGTACAGAAGAAGTAAGTAGGGATTTGGGGACCCAAGTAAATAGCAATCTCTTCTTTGACAATCACATTGCCAAAGTGGTTAGAAAGACCTTCTATATAGCCCACCTTATCACAAAAGGGTTCACATATAGATCAAGAGAGGTCATTGTGCCCCTCTACTTATCACTCATCAGGCCCATAATTGAATACAATGCCCCATTTGAGATGTACCTTACCCGACACCTGCAGCAACTGGAAAGACCCCAAAAGTACCTCACCAAGAGGATCAAGGGACTCAAACAGATGCCCTACGCAGTTAGGCTAAAGAAACTGCAGCTCTACTCAGTTGCTTACCTCCTACTCAGAGGCGATCTGTGCCTGACGTATAAAGCCATGTCCAAACCAGAATTAATGGACATGCTCCACCTCAGGAAATCCAAATCCCTTAGAGCTACATGCTCCAGGGACTTAAACCTCAGCACAGAAATAAATAGTACATGCTGGAGGGACAGATTCATATCCCAGAGGCTCCCCTCACTCTGGAACAAAATCCCAATCCATGTTAGGCAGAGCCCCTCAATGACCCTCTTCAAGAGAAATCTTGATGAGTGGATGGGAAATCATAGGTTTACCCCTGGGATCTCTTCTGTGTCCCTACTAGACAGAGGCACAGTAAACTAACTTTAAAGGGCTATCTTCTGTGACCTACTATACAGTGGCACAGTCGACTAATCTAAAAGGGTTGTGAAAGCCAAACACACTCTGGCTAGGCTTATAAATGCCCTAGGGCAGATAGCCTAGTATCAATCCATGAACCTATGAACAAGGGTTGCCTATATTGTTGCCCAATCCATAATGTCACATGTAGGGGTATGGATTGTCTACACCAGCCTCTCTGCTGTTTGACATCTGTTGCCCTTGTAAGGTGGACATTGTGACATATGGTAGGTCCTCAATATAAGAAATTTGCAAAACCCAACCAAATGAGTCCTTTTATTACACAATCACTGCTACCTTCACACAGGATACTGATGACAAACATACACATGCACACTTGACAGTACTGAGATTCAACCCCCTACCTAACTATGTATTGCTAATACAGTGTACTGCATTTATTGCACCCACCACAGAACTTATAGGGCAAGCCTTTCCCCAAAGGTGTATTTGAAGGTGAATGACTTCAGCAGGCTTGCCAAAGTAGGGCAATGGAAAGTGTAGTGACTGTGAATGGACTCAAAAGCATTGATCCTTACACACACCAACAAACACACACACAGTTTCACAGTTGCCATGTCTTGGATTAGAACACCTACCTAACTAGTACATCACACTATAGCATTACAAAGTTATTGCCCGCGCCATGGAGCTTATAGGACTAGCCCTTCTCCAAAGGTGTATTTCAAGGTGAATGACATCAGCAGGCTTGCCAAAGTAGGGCAATAGAAAGTGTAGTGACTGTGAATGGACTCAAAAGCATTGATCCCAACACACACACACCACACACACACACACACACACACACACACACACACACACACACACACACACACACACGCACACACACACACACACACACACACACAGAGTCTCACAGTTGCCATGTCTGGGATTAAAACTCCTATCTAACTAGTACATCACACTATAGCATTATGCAGTTATAGCATGCACCATGAAGCTTTCCCCAATGGTGTATTTCAAGGTGAATGACATCAGCAGGCTTGCCAAAGTAGGGCAATGGAAAGTGTAGTGACTGTGAATGACCTCAAAAGTATTGATCCATACACACACACACAGTTACACAGTTGTCATGTATGGGATTAGAACTCCTACCTAACTAGTTAATCACACTATAATATTACGCAGTTATAGCACGCCATGGAGCTTATAGGGCTAGTCCTTCCCCAAAGGTGTATTTCAAGGTGAATGACATCAGCAGGCTTGCCAAAGTAGGGCAATGGACAGTGTAGTGACTGTGACTGGCCTCAAAAGCATTGATCCCTACACACACACACAGGGACTCACAGTTGCCATATCTGGGATTAGAACTCCTACCTAACTAGTACATCACACTATAGCATTATGCAGTTATAGCACATGCCACCAAGCTTATAGGGTAGTCTTACCCCACAGGTGTATTTCAAGGTGAATGACATCAGTAAGCTTGCCAAAGTAGGAAAATGGAAAGTGTAGTGACTGTGAATGGCCTCAAAGGCATAGATCCCTATACACACACACGCAAACAAACACACACACAAAGAGTCTCACAGTTGCCATGTCTGGGATTAGAACTCCTACCTAACTAGTACATCACACTATAGCATTATGCAGTTATAGCATGTGCCATTGAGCTTTTCCCAATGGTGTATTTCAAGGTGAATGACATCAGCAGGCTTGCCAAAGTTGGGCAATGGGGAGTGCAGTGTGTGTGTGAATGGGCCATAAACCATTTGTCTGGAAGCACACACACAACACTCAGTCACACACAAGTTTACATTTAACAGGTAGGTGTATACAACTACTAGATGAATAATGACTTGTACAGTCATGTTACACAGTTATCACAAGCACCACAGACAGACTAGTGCTGAGGGATGCCAGATGTAAATGTCTACAGTGATAGACATTTGCACATCATGTGGTATTGGCCAATTGGATGTGTGCTGGGTGGGACAGGCCTCATGATGGGAAGCACTTTGTCACTGTCTGTCACTCTCTTCCACACATCTATGTATGTGTATGTTTGGCCTATTATAGTGTGTTGTCCTTGGATATATGTGCATATTCCTATTTGATGTGGGTGCAAAGCATGACTGGTGTGCAATGTGGAGTGTGTGCAAAAACATCTGCGACTGACAGATATGTATAGTCCACTGTTGCTGCCAGACATGGGCTTCATTTCTCTAAGTGTGGGAGCATGCCCAGTATGACCTTCTGTATTGGATGTGTGAATCCATTCCAGGTAGGTTGTACTCCAGTGCAGGCATTTTTGTTCTACACCTACAGCTAGCAACCTGTTTCTGCAAGATAACTGTAGATTGGTTAATATTATGGGGTCACAGTGGGCAAAGGATAGTGGGATACTGTAACTAAGTGTGTCTGTGCTGCTTCTGCTACATGGTTTTGGTGTTAGCAGAGATAGTCAGACATATTTATTGTTTAACACTATGATGTTTTATGTCATCAACTACTGACAGGTATACATATCTGCTTGCAGTAATTTCCTGGGGAACACAAGATGAATGAAGCTGTGTCCAGTATTGTGGTCTGCAGCCTACATATTCTTGCACAATCATGCCATTCTGGAGGGGGAGCTGCAGTCACTTGCTGATGGGTCTGTGTAAATGGTTCAGCACCTTAGTACTGTGGTGGCTGAGGATCCCATGCTTGTACATCCATCAACATGAAAGTATGGCCATATCCTGCTGTGGCCATACCTCACAGCTGTAAAGATTCACA
This sequence comes from Protopterus annectens, assembly GCF_019279795.1. Classification (NCBI taxonomy): domain Eukaryota; kingdom Metazoa; phylum Chordata; order Ceratodontiformes; family Protopteridae; genus Protopterus; species Protopterus annectens. Next base: position 190,605,208 of record NC_056727.1, read on the forward strand.
CAGGTTACCCAGAGGCAGGGCTCATATATCTGGTCATTACCCCTTCACATTGTGGTTTATGAGCAGGTTTGTAGCCACCCGTCCTGTGTTTGCAGGCAGGATTAGTATGTGCACACATCTGAGTTTCAGACTTCAGACACTCCATGGCATCAATTCTTCCCCCCCCTTCTGTTATTCTAGCCTCTTCTGAACATTATGCAAACATTATCTGATAAGTATCCCTATAATTATCACTTCATCCCAGCAGTATTTAGGGGTTGGTCCACAGTTCATGCAGTAGGACATGGTGGACATGATACTTGGATTTGGCGACATGGCCTTGCGTTTGTGTTCTGTGGACTGTGTTATGTTGTTATTTTGGGAGTCCATGAAATAACATACATTGGCAGTACAGGTGAGACACAGGCCTTTGACAGAGGACTGTAGGGCATTTGTAGTGATGCAGGCCATCTGTAGCAGGCTGGTGCATTGTGTCAGTCCTACATTCCTAGGTTGCAAGCCACTATATTCCACTTGGGTGACAGGGTAAGTGTTCAAGGTGTTAACATCAATAGTTTCTGTCCTTATTGATCCAATGGTGTGGATGCTGGCAGGGTGCTGCTTACAGCTGGGGACACATCTACATGGGGCACCTCTTCAGCATGTTACATTCTGTGGCTACTCCCATACAGAGGTGGGGGTCATATTGTACTCATTCCCAACAGCAGAGATAAGACCTGTGAGGTACCTGTGTCTGATGGTGGGGTGAGCTGGGTGCATGTATGCTATGGAAGCTACTTGCAGCTGACTTGCAGATATTCACGGGGCATTCCACTCATGCTGGCTTGTGCAGGGACATCAGTAGTTTCTCAGTATTTCACACCTGTGCCTTTTGTGGTCTGCCAGTGTTTGGCCAGACTACATCAGTATTCCATACTACACAGCCAACTAATGTGCTGCTAACCTGCATGTACAATTCCAAAGGTGTGTCCATTTGACTGTAACATTTTGTACACTCTCTGTCTAGGATACTTCCACCTGTCTACTGTTTGTATGTCTGGGCCCACATTCATGACATGTCCATCTTTCAGATGGTGACAGATTATAAATCTGAACAATTAGTATGGATTACTGCTGGTTTGTGTCTTGCTGGGATGCATTGTATTTGGCACTGTAGTTGTGAGAACTTGGCCCTGTCATCAACAGTACTGGCCATTGGCCACCAGGACACAACCCTTAATGTCTACATGCTGACCACTGTCACACAATATACAACACACAACAACCTAATACACAGAGCCCTGCATATTGTACACATGCTACAATCTATCCTGCTACTTTGGCCAGCTCAGGTAATCTGTGCTCCACTGTTATTATACCTACACATACATGTTACTACATTTCTACATAGGATTGTGGGGGGGAGGGCACACCTGCCATCTATAAACATTTGCAATGACTGTACTGGTATTTCAGGTACTCCATTTCATTCTGCACTCTGACCTATCATGCAGACTAGAGACATATCAGTGTACTAACGTTCTTAGGTTTTATTGACCTACATTTCATTTTCAGACTTCTTACCCTTTAGAACTAACATCCTACTGCCTGACCTATTGTAGTTTGTCTGTGTAGGTCTGAAGGGGGGGGGGGCTGTTCTCCATAGCCATCAACCAGTGGCCTTAGCACAGCTTTTCTTTCTGTTTGTCTACACCTGTCATGCTGGCTGAGACTGTTTTTGGGTATGTGAGCCTCACTGACATGCATGTGAGTGTCCTATGGACACACTTTTGGCCCACCAAATGTCCTGCAGTGGGATTTGTCACCTTGTCTAGCACTGCCTACTATGTTGACACCAGTATTTGTTAAGGATTTCATGCTGCCGATATAGGTGTCTACTATCTGCTGCCATCCCATTCAGCTAACCGATTCCCTAATATGCTCACATCCATACCACGCATACAGGTAGCAGAACATACTACTACATTCAGGAATTGATAGTGAGCATGACTTACCTTGTGGCTGTGCCAGTATTGAGAATGATGCTGGAGGGCTGACTATGTCAGGTGCACATAGTACACTCCCTATACATGGTTAAGCACAGGTAGTGTCATGTTTGGCATCCCTTTTACTGTATGTGCAAGTCAGAGAGAGGTGTCATTCCCTGGGTTCATATCGTGTCAGTGTATGTGCTATGTGTTGCCTCTTTGCCAAGGCCTGGGCATACTGAACACACCTCCTTCTGCCTACTGGGGCAGGCTCAGGTTGTTTCGCCTCTGAGTCACTCTGTGCCTGTGCTGGCCTTGGCAATGGTGGGGGGCTGTGTGGCCCTGTCCCATGCTGTTCCTACTGCAGCCATTTCCTGCAGGATCATATTGTGTAGCATGGCACATACAATGACAATTTGCATACATGTAGCTGGTGAGTACTGCAAAGCATCCCAAACACACGCTCTATTATGATTCTGGTCTGTGCGTGTGCCTCATTATGGAGTTCTTGTTCGGGTGTATGTGCATTTCCAATGGGTGTCATCAGTCACGACTCCAGTGCATAACCAGTATCCCCCACTAGGTGGCAATATGGGATGTCCCCACTGGCAAATCTCTGGTACAGCTGCGTCATATGCCAGATGTGAGAGTAGTGATAGCTTCCAGTGCTGCCAGCACACACATTCATTATAATGCCCTGGGAATTGCACATGACCTGGCAGTTGATGGAGCGGAACCCCTTGCAGTTATGTAGACTCTACCCGCTCACTGGGTGGTGCTTTGATGTGCATGTGCATGCAGTCTACAGCACCCACTACCTCAGGGTATTCTGCTATTTGGTGGAAGAGACGCATATTGCTGGTCAATGCTTCACGGGTGTTGAGGAAATATATGTGCTCACTGGCATGTGCTGACATGGCATCCAGGAACTGGTGGAGTACCCTGGATGCTGATGCCTGTGAGATCCCCATGATATCCCCAGTTGGCCTTTGGAAGGTATCTCTGGCTAGTATTCTTAAGCCTACACATACCTTGGTATCCACTAGGATGGGTTCCCCTCTGTTGGTTCTGTGTGTGAGGCGTGGCCAGCACAGCTCAACAATTTGCTGTAGGAGGTCCCTGTCCACCCTATAGCACTCCACTATCTCCAGCTGATGTAGCCCTTGGTAGGTTACCCTGGGTCTGTACACTTTTCTCCTTCTCCTCACTGTGGGTTGGTCATCAGCAGTCTCATCCTCACTGCCCTCAGCCTCTTCCACATGTTGATTTATTTGAGCAAAAGCAGCCCCTATCATTTTGTTGCTTTTGTTAGGTAAAATTTCCCCCATTTGTGTACACCGGTGGTGTAGAGTTTGTGGGAAAAAACAGAGGGAAAGGTGTTTGCGTAGTTTATAGTAGTGTGCTGGGCTGGGCTGCTGACTGGCTGATTCTGATACATTTCACCTGCCAGCTATGCTTGTTCTTGATTGCCTTCCTACTGCTGTTTTTCCTTCCCATTGCCTTCCTGTTTAAGCACAGAGGTGTGCCACACAAACCCAGTGCTCAGATGTGAATGGAGCTGCTATTTCTGGTTTCATTTTTGTTTAAAACCCTGTGCATGGCACACACACCCATTTAGGCAATGTGAAGACTGCTAGGCAGCTTCAGAAATAACCTATTTTTTTGCTCTGCTAAGCTAAGGACAAACCCAAGCCACAGAGCTCCAATAAGCTTACAGTATGCCTGACACACCTCTCTATGATGTCAGCTAACTTTTAGGCTTGAACAATGGTTTTCCTGCACCTACATGGTTGGGTGCTGGCTAGCAATGTGGGGAAATCTGTGATTCAGTATCATTCCCTTCATTTGCATAGAATTTACTACTAATGCCTAGTTACAAGTCTTAACACTGAGTCTTCCCCTTTAGCAACCACTATTCAGTGGCCTTGTTGTCTTCTGCCTGCCCTTGACTATAATGGCAAAATTGTGATTTTGCCTAAAATGCTTTTTTCAAGGTTTTATTTTTATTTTCGGGCCAGTCCCATTTGTGAGCTACTGCCCTACGCCTAAACGGCCCAAATTAGCCAAAAAAAGTAAGAGTTATTTTTTGCTATTTTGAACCTATTTTCCATGCCAATGGCCATATAATTGGCCAGTGGCATGCTTTCCACATTATATACACCCTTTATTTGGAGTTGTCATGGCTCCATTTTGTAGTTTGCAGAAATGTACTCGGTTACTAGCCAAATACATTTCTGCAGGTTACACTACTCCTGCACAGATGGCTGCCAGCTTCCTGGATTGCTAAGTCACCTCACTTGCATAGTTTTCACCTGCAAATGGGGTAGTTAGCATACAGGAGCTGTGTCCATGCAGGAATAGTGCAAGGGAGCTTGTGCACGTCCCGGGAGCTTGTTCCTGGATCTCTCGGCGGCCATATTGCCTGCAGCAGCTCTTGCACTATTCCTGCATGCCGTGCAGAGCTTGCTGAATCCTGGGGGCCATCTCTGATATCCCTGCATTATGGTAAAATAAGTCATCACCAGGATACTACAGTCCTCATTCAAAACTCTGCTTTTGTACGTTACTCATTGCAGATAAAACTGCTTGTCACCAGTGCACCACATACAAGTCTGGCATCAAAATATGTCATAAGTTTGCTAAGTCAGTTAATCAAAGATTCATTTTTATTACTGTTTCTTCACATACTATGTGTGATAATTTTATGCTATTTAGTCGAATGTTTGTCAGCTGAATGACATTTATCCAAAAGAATCAGAGTGAAATATTGACAGTCACCTTATTCTGTAAGGAGGAAGTACATAAGTACAAATTCATTAATGGCTTAGTTTTAAAGTTTTTTTTTATTTTTTGCATCCTCTGCCAGTCCATATATTTTTTCTTTTTTCTTCACTTTTCTCTTTGCTTTCTTTCGGCATTGTAACTAGATAATTGCCACTGCACTGGAGGGCCAGTTATTGTGCAGACCAAAAGAAAAGCACAGCTGTTGCAAACAGCGTAACAAGAGGAGAAATTCTGCACAAGTACAAGTGGAATTCATGAAATATAGGCACTTAAAGTGTAAGATGAATATGAAGTAAGATATGGACTTACAGTTCATTTAAGGTTACAGTGCATGAGTGCCTCTGTTTGAAACAATTAGTCTAAATAAGGAAATGCAATTCAATACAATATAGTGTACAAGTTCTTTCTCAAGCCTATTTCTAATGAGTCTGTGCCATGTGGACCTTCTCAGGTTAGCAAACTAAAGTAAGACAAAATATAAAAATAAAACTGTAAGTTAGCATTGTCAAGAGGAATCTCAAATTACTTTTAATAGGTTTCCTTTTACATATAAACTAGGGATCTCAGTGGGGTCTATATTAGATAATTGAAGTTTCAGAACTTCGAAACCATATGGTCGAACCCATATGATCAAAGTACTGAAACTTCAAATAAGTAATAAAAAAGAAAAAAAGAAAAAGTAACTGCTGTGAGCAGGGGGGCAAGCCACCCTGCACCCCCCCACTACTTAAATATACCAACTCCGAGATCGCACTACACCGTAGCAAAGGGAAATCTTCCGTTTCTGCACCATACTCCGTTGAAGTGCGATCTTGGAGTTGGTGTATTTAACTAGCAAGGGGGTGCAGGGGGGCTTGCCCCCCTGCTTACAGTAGTTACTTTAGCTTTTTTCTTTTTTTTTGTTTTTTATTAGATATTCGAACTTTCAGTACTTCAATCATATAGGTTCAACCATATGGTGTTCGAAGTTCTGAAACTTCGATTATCTAATACAGACCCTCTCAGTGACATTTCTTTAAGGAGATGGTATAAGAGATTATGTGACAAAGAGTGCTGAATGATGAGATGAAAAGAGAGCTGGGAAAAAAATACACATAACAACAAAACACAGATTTCATTCGGGGGGAATTAGCAATTTGTATTATATAACAACAAGTGGAAAACATGACATGAACATGAAGATTTAGTATAATCGACAATCAAATTACACCGAAACAGGTACATATGCTTTAAATAAGTGTATTTTATTATATTTTATTTTTTGGAATGTCCACAAGGAGTGATACTTTGAAAATCAATTAGCAATATTATCCAGCTCCCGAAGGTAGCAAAATCAGATGCCTGTTTTTGGTTGATTAGGCTTTCCACCGTATGGTCTGCTTGACCAATGGCTGTGCCTTGGTGCCTTAATATAATGTCAACTTGTCTTAATGCCCTAGATGTTAATCTACAGGACTGGGACCACCTGTGCTTAGAAATAACTGAAATGTGGCAGTTGTAGTATACTAGTAGCAGGGTTGAGTCTGGGGTGATAAGACTGCACCCCAGAGAAGGAGACTTACTGTGTGATATTCCATAACTTTCACCCTGACCAATCCTCAGACATTCCTGCATATGCGCTTAACTAGTCACTAGCATCAAAGATGAAAACCCACCTCCTTTAGATGGCAAACATGATGCACAGGGATAAAGCTTTGACTATGGCTCAGGTGACCAAGTTCAAATACCAGTCTGTGTGCTTGATAGCACTCTCAGAGAGGATAGGCATGCATAACCTGAAAGGGGGGGGAACAGTTCCCATCTGACTTGTGCTCCTGGTATGGTGATAGAGCTTTGGCTGGACAGCAGAGCCTCATTATAATGCTAAAAGCCATTTCAGAGAAAATTACAGTGTTACTGTCCAGGCCAGTGTTGTTGGCCCTTGTTGTTATATATTGGGGAACATGTGCACAGATAAAGGGGCATAGGCTGTCTCTTCCCAGCAGGAAGCTGTCACTTTAACTGCAGGTAAAATCCACAGTGTAGAGGAACAAATGGGATATATTTGATCAGGAGGTAGCCGAATGGTGAATAATCATGAGTAAATACACACACACAAAAAAAAAAATTAGAAAAAATTCAGTTTACTTTACCACTGGCTTAGCATCACTATGATGATCTTGTGTTTAGCGTTGTTAAATGGAAAATAAATATCAAGTAACTAATGTGTACATGTCCTAAACTCTATTGTCTGGTGATATAAAAGAGATGGCCAGGCATGTGCATGTGTTAGTGTGGAAATGACTGTGAGACAATCTCAAGATAATGGCTAAGTGGTGCCTTTTGCATGCTGGACCTTTGGAAACTTCTGAAAATTGTCCTTCGGTTCTCCCATTTCTAAGGTCCAGTGCACATCTTGCTGTCCTGAGGTAAGGCATGACCGTCCCTCTGTGGTCAGCTTAACAAAAGGTGGTGACCATGGCCCTACTGTAGAAAAGGAAAGCAAGACAAGTACAGTGGGAGTTCTCTTTCTGGTAATAATGAGAATGCTTAATTTCCCTTCCATCTATTCAAACCCCATACCTACTGCACATGAGACCATAACTCTATCCACTTAGCTACATGGATATGTGTGCTGCAGGGGCGGCCCATGCTATTGGACTGCCGGACTGCAGCCCCCCCCCCCCCAGCTGTAAAATTAAAGAAAATAAAAGATTAAAAAAAAATTAAAAATTCGCTTATGTGCACTATGCACAGACTGTTTCAGCAGCAGTCCAGACTGGGAAACATGTAAGCGCAGTGATCCCAGAAGTCTATGCAGTTGTAACTGCATAGACTGTCACTGGAAATGGATCGGACCTGGACTGCAACATCAGCAGGCTGGAGTCTTGTCAGGGGAAGAACATCTCGCATGGTGGATGTGCTCCAACGGACATAATGTGCATGGGCAGGTTTGTAATGCACTAACAGCTATGGATGTAATGGCACGAAGGGATTGGATCTACAGTGCTCCAGGTAAGAGTGTGTGTGTGTGTGAATGCCCCAGTTTCTATATACTGGTGGCTAGAACAAACTCATGGTGGTGTGGTAGGGAATACCTCAGGCTTGAACCCTGTACCTTGTATGCAGATGTTAAGGACCTGAATTCCCTACCCACCACCATTTGTAAAAAAAATTGCAGATTTTTGCCTCATATTTGATCTGATCTGTTCCTCATAATATCTGTGGTTTCTAAATGCTGCAATGCTTGATATTTGATGGTGCAGTGGTAGCATTGTTGTCTCACAGCTGCAGGTACTTAGGTTTGATTCTTGGCTGGGGTGCCTTCTGTGTGGGGTCTGCATCTTCTCACTGTGTTTGTGTGGGTTTGCTTTTGTGTCCTCCCATGTTACAAAGACATGTCTGCATTATTTCTTCCTGGGCCTCTGCTGAAAATTGTTTTTTTGTTCCAAGTCAGACTGTCTTGATTAACAAATGTTAAATAAAATTGACAGGCATTTGAATTTCAGACTTCAGGTTTCTGAATGTTTAATTCCTTGCATATGTGATGGTGCAGTGGTAGCATTGTTGCCTCACAGCTATAGGTTTTCTGGTTTGATTCTTGGCTGGGGTGCCTTTTGTGTGGAGTCTGCATCTCATCCCTGTGTTTGTGTGGATTTTCTCTGATGTCCTGCCGTTTTACAAAGACATGTGTCTGCAGTATTTCTCCCTGGGCCTCTGCTGAAAATTGTTTTTGTTCCGTCAGAAGTAACATTGACAGGCATTTGAATTTCAGACTTCATATTCTTCAGAAAATACATAGCAACACAACCTTTTATTCTAGCAATTTTCTAAGTTTATAAGATGAATATTTGAAATTTGTCCTTATTTTTGGGACTGTATTACCCCATTATTAGCTTTGTCCAGGTTTTTTGTGCTAAGATTGACAGCTATGGCAAGAACTGAATTCACTGAATATGTTTGAGGGCTATATTCCCTCATTACTGGGTTTGTCCAGGTGTTTTGCGCTAAGAGGTTGACAGCTATGGTGAGGACTGAATTCATTAAATGATAGCCATTTAAGTTTCAGTTTTCCGCTCTTTCACAAAGCAGCTGATTTAGCGTAGTGGTATGTTGCTCTGACTGTTTTGCACAGGGACATTGGTAGTAAAATGTATCGTGGTAACACAGCATTTTTCTTTCACAATGCAGATGATTTGGCATAGTGGTATGTTGCTCTGACTCTTTTGCACAGGGACCTTGTCAGTAAAATGTATGGTGGTAACACAGCATTTTATTCTAGCAACTTTCCATGATTATACAAGCAATGTTTAATGTGTCCCTGGTTTTTGGGCTTTTGACCCCCCCCCAATAAATTTGGCTTTTTCCAGATTTCTTGTGCTGCGAAGTTGAGATGCAGTTGAGTATTGAGTAGATTTTACAAGGAACTGAGCACTGCAGGGGAAGAGAAGTTTAGTGCTGTTTATGCTAAGTCAGCTTGCATTGTTAATAGCACAACAGGTTATATACTTGCTTTTGATGCAGAAGGTTGTTGGTTCTACTCCCACAAGGGGTGAATGCTGCCATACTGAAAAAGTTAAGATACTAGCTATGAGCCTGTTATCAGTCTGCCATCCATTTCCTTTTGCAATATTACTGGCTTATCATTTTTAATGTAATATAGGCAATTTATTCCTCAGGGGCATCAGACACTTTATTTTTCGATGAAGCCATGAAATATAAAGGTGTTTGCTAGCAGCAATCTCTTCATTAGTTACAGATTTATTTAATGTGGAATTATTTAAATGACTTTTTTACTTCTTCAGAGATTGTGCATATTTACTGATAATGGTGGACTGTAGAATTGTGCATATTTACTGATAATGGTGGACTGTAGAATTGTGCATATTTTCTGATAATGGTGGACTGTAGAAGTTTGAGTAGACTTTTATGATGGAAATGTTCTGAACTGGGCAGTTTTGTCATTATGGGTGCATGCATTTTGTTTCATAGTTTACTGGAAAGATGTTCAAAACAATAGGAAGGTGTATCAAAGAGCACATGTATGTTTCATATGCAAGGGGCCTATGATTTGAAAATAGCCCAGAATTAATCTTTATCTGCCACTGGTAAAATGTATTTTCTTTGAAAGTGGGTTTCAATGCTGTTTCAATGAATGTGAGTTTCAAGGGCAGAGAAGTTTTAATGCTAAGTTTGTTTAGCAGATGTCTTAGTGTTTGTGCTGTAAAATGCAAAATAAAACTTTCAAATGAAGTCCAAATCATCATAGAAGTAAATCAGTATGCACATTAGTGTTTATGGTAAATGGAGTAAAATAGCCAAGTAATGGATCATTGGAATGGCTGCAGGGGGAGGCTCCATTCGACCATGATTTTGTGAGGGGAAGGGCGGCAAACTTAAAGACAGCCCCAGCTGAACTATACCTCCCAACTGTCCAGATTTTCAAAGAATTAATAGATTTTTGCTTCTTATTTTTGGTTTGTTCCTCATAAAATTTGTGGTTTTCTGGCAAATCATTTAGGAATTAAGTCACTAAATAATGACACACTGAGTTTCAGACTTCATAACCTTCAGAAAAATGCATGCTAAAGTAAGACCTGTTGTTCTATCAACTGTCTCAGTTTATACAAGAGCATTTTTTAGTACTGTTTATATGTTCTCCCAATATATTTGGCCTTGTCCAGTTGTATTGCATTAACAGGTTGAGAGGTACATGCAAATACATTGATTTATAGAATTAGGCATAGCCAAACCTCTCAACTGTCCCTGATTTTGGCTCAAAATGTTGCTCTTCCCCGTAATAATCCCTCTGCAAAATAGCAATTTTGGAAGAAAACATGGAGGGTTTACAATTAAGAAATAACTGTAATAATCAGAGTTATAGATTACTTTTATTTCAGAAATGCATGTAGATTATTTTATTTTGTCAGCTGCTCAAGTTAGCAGTACTAATATTAAAGTGTCCCTTCTTTGACAGGTTCCCAGCTGTATTGTGTGGCTATTTTATATTTTTACATCACATTTTTGGTCCATTTTTCATAAAATTGTGTTTTTTTTGGCAAATTAGTGACAAATCATTAAAGACTGAAGTTAGAAAATAATGACAGACATTTGAGTTTCAGATTTCATACCATTCAGAAAATTCATACTAATGCAAGACCTATTCTATTATCTGTCTAAGTTTATAAGAGCAATATTTCAAAATTGTCCTTATTTTTGGGCCTTTGTCCCACTTATTTGTATGGCTTTGTCCAGATTTCTTGCTCTGAGGTTGAGAGATATGACAAATTTGTCAGGGCCATCACAGTCAGCCAGAGACATACTTGTTGCACCCCACTCCCCCATGTAGTGACTCTGGATGTGTCAAAGCAAGGCAAGGAGTAGTTATGCAGTGTAAATGTGCAGAGTATCTCCCCCATCCAAGGTAGACACAAGTATTAGAGTGGCTTTTCATCTGTACTTGATGTTTGCAGAATGGTCTGGTTTCTGTCATATTTTTTGCACTGTTGATTTATGCTTATTACTCAAAGTGCCTGTTGCTCTGTGTTTAAGTAGCAATACTTTAATGGCCATCAGATAAGCTTGGCTGAGATCATAAGATGCAAGTAAGCTTTAATAAGCATACTGTTAAAGAATTGCCAACATTGAAAGCCTTTCTGTTGTTGCCATGTAGAGAATACTTAACTAGATAATATATAAGCCTTGGATATTGAAATGCATATGACAGTATTTGTAATAAAGGACAGAATTACATAATTTTAAGGAGCTCATTACACTTGGAGACTTCCAGTCATCTCTGCAGGCTTTACCCGTAAACTAAACAGAATGCCAATTGTGTGGTCCATAACCTGCACAGTAATCCTTTTAAGCAATAAATCTTGAGCTTATTTCTTGTTTGCTTTTCATTGTTTACTTTGATCATGTTTTCTCCATGAAACAAGTAGATAGTTGTCAGGCAGCAGGTCTTTTTTTGGATAAGAAACATTTTTACAAGTGGGGGCATCAGAGATTTCTACTTTCAGCATGTTATTTGGTACTTTAATAAAGCTGAATATAAATTATAATTAGAACTGCAGTGCAGAAGTGGTTTGAGTTGAGTGCTGCTTGTTTTCTTATACTTAATTTTAACTGTCATTCCATTAATGTATTTAAAAAGTAATTTATTTTTTCATGCCTCGCAACCTTTTTGTTTCCATCTAGATATTAAGTAAGCTGTCATGCAGCCAATGCATTGAAATATTTTTATTCTTCTATACTTCATTTTGTCTTGATTGGACTCTCATAATGACGGTTTGGCACCCAGGGCAGTGTATTTAGTTAGTTTTTGTGGTTTTGAGCACAGCTCCTCCCCTTTCTAGTTGGCCACACCCCTTCCCATTGACCCTACCCATTCCACTGTCTCCTGCAGCCCCCCTTTGATTTGAAGTCACCAGCCGCCACTGGTGTGCTGTATGCCACTTTCATTTTTGAACTGCATGGCTTACATGAAGGAGCTAAGAAATAAAAGGGAAAGGTGCACCCACGTTACCTGTATTACGTCACACCTGCACTTGATGCCTTAAGGTTCCATAGGGGCACATACTTTTCACAGCGCAATCCCATTTCACTGGAGAGAGATGTTATCTTAAGTGGGTGGACCTTTCAGTCACATTTTGTCTCTAAAGAGGACTAGTTTTGCCTTGGCAGGATTTGGTTATTACTCACTTAGAAGCAATTCTTTTTTTTTAATATCATCTAAAAATAGTTGAAGTTTGCATTAAAATGCATTCAGGTCAGCTAGTGAAGGCAAATGGATAGCACTACCTGCATACACTGCTGCTTCGTTTTTTTCCAAATTGTTTCCACATGCTGTTGCTGCATAAGAAAAACTAAAAAAGTCAGCGGGCCAAGAAGAACTCTACACGAAATATGCCTCCCCAGTTTTCATTGGGAAAACAATCTCAGTGAAGTGTCAAAAGTGTCAAAGCTTTAAACAGTCAAAATAAAGAAAGCCTCCCCTGCATCTCCCACGTAGAGAGGGTTGGCACTACGCACTTCTTACTTCTATAACGTAACTCAATATCTATGTAAGCATGAAGGATAAAAAAGTACAAACACTCTGAATCATTGTCAACTCAGAGCAGAAACTACAGTGGCAATGATTTCATGTGAAAGAAGTGGTATGGGGGTTGCAAACTGCGGAACACAAATCAAGCAATTTAAACTTATCCAATTTACACCCAGCTCATTCAAATGCATGGCAGCAATGAAAAACACATGGTTACCAAGGTGGAGAAGGAGGTATCAGACTTCCCTAACATGTCCTGCCACAAAGAAGCCAGAAAGCAGCATTAAATTATTAAGCTAAAGTCTGCAGTTTAAAAAGTAGATCATTCATATATGAGAAGAGGAACTTGAGGGAGATAAAGTTTAGAGAGGTTAGGAAACAAACTTTGTTTAGCCTACCATGGTTATTGTAAATAAGGATGAAATATTTTACTTAGATGAAGAAAATATTTACTTCATGGCAAGATGTAAAGACATGTTTATGGTCTGTAAGTTGACATTCTTTTAAATGCATCTACTGACTTGCAGTTTTTCAATAGTTTATTTCATATCTTAGAATTATTTACTTATTTTGAAATGGAGTACAAGGTCCAGAAAAGCTCACCAATTTTGGAATTCTTGTAGTTAATTGAGACAGCCCTGTCAAATTCTACCATCTGAGAAGTGTGATGAATCATGTTAACAAGTGGAAAGCAAATGCAGCAGGACATATCATAAGACAGAAGAAGCCCAGAGTCCTGTAATGCTGTCTCTTTTCACTACAACAGCTGTCAGCCTCACTGAGTAAATAGCACCTTATCTGTATAACATTTTAACAATGTGTAATTCCTTGCAGTTGGTACAGGTCAAAAGAATATATCCACTAAAGCACTTGCGATTGATTCATCCAAATGTCTGCCTTCTTGCTGTGCTGCAAAACAACAATGTGTGTGTAGAGCAAGAATATAACAAGGCCAGTATTATAGTTTGTGGTTGATTACAAATGTGGTGACAATTTTAATATCAAATGAATTGCAAATATGACTAAATCAAACAGTTCTGTAACTCTTTCAGACTCATGTGGATAAACATTTTACTTGTCATTTGGAGTTCCACTTTTGCAATAGTGTATTCCATGCTTTAAACAGTTCCATAATCACCCCTTCACCATCACACACTTTTCATTGTTTGCCAGTTTGGGAGTGAGATTTTCATCATGTTTGAATGACACATTGCAAAATACACAGTCTTACTCACTGCTAAATATATTGTTGCAAGTTTCTTTCTTATTATATTTAGGCAGCCACAGACACTGAAACATTATTTCACTGATAATCTAATTAGATGGAAGAAAGTATTGTTGCTTAATCTTTGAAGCCATCTGCAGTCCTGTACTGCTCATGAGGCAAAGCAGCATAAACATTATAAAAGATCTAAAATGATCATTGTGACATCACAGTGGCTGACACATTACCGCTCCATTCATTTTTATTAAAGTGCACTCTAGGAAGTTCTGTGCGCACATTTACTGTCTGAGAGCAGCTGAGGTAAGGTACAGAGGAAGGGGGTGTAAGACATGAGCTTAGTCTGGCCCACGGGTGGTCTGTGCTGCTCTATTTAACTTTCACATTGTAGGGCAATTTCTGATTTGAATGCAAAAACTTTAAATTACTAATTCATTTCAAACACTGTAAAGAAAGTAAAATGAGGCAGACTTTCGATCTGACCTAAAGCATAGCCCACCCAGTCCTCATAGTAAGTAGAAGCAGGTGCCCTTTTTAACTTTTATTCACATCTGTTATAGACTGAAGTAGATGATTTGTAGTTTGTAGCAGAGCTATCATTTCCAAATAAACAAATCTAATTATAGCCCCAGCCTCAAAATCTTATTGTCAGATGTGGAGCAGATACTGTGTCATTCAGCCATCTGTTGTACTTTAAAATTATGGGAGATACGAGAACTACTCTACCCTCAATGGATATAATGGATAGTTATCCTTTATTAGCTACACTGTATAACAAAAGTTATCTGACCAAAAGAAGGATTACTCTCCGTTAGGTAAACTGCGCTTAATTCTGAATAGTGGCTAACTGTATACAATAAAGTCAAACATTAACAGACAAGTGAGATTGTGTCTAAGGTACAATGCTTAATTCCTGCTGCTGCATTCCATTTCTGAACATTACATAATCCTCCCAGCTATAATTTTAACTTTTGACATTGGAGAAATAAAGAACTAGCTGAAAGATTTCTGCAGTCCATTTGTGCTCTGTTCCTGTTACCTGTTGGCCACAGTGGTGTGTTGGCCACAGTGGTGTGGCTGTTGTAAGACAAACACATTACATTTATTGTATTAAATGTTGTCATTTTTATTTATGTTAATCTATTGTCTGGCAGTTAGTGCAGACATTTAATTGTCTGACCTGTTAATCAGCTCCTTTCTGTATTAAGGGTACTGGGTTTGAATATTTTCACCTTCATTTGACTACTGTGCGACCTTGAGCAAGTCACTTAGCCAGAGAGTAGTTTGGGGCAATTGGGAATTTGTGCTAGGCTCTTTATCTCCTGAAATGCATGCCTTTAAAAGTGTCAAAATTAGTAGATTTAAAGTATCCATTTTCTGCCATAACCTAAAATGTAATCAGGGTTTGTTTCTTGAATTAAATTCAAAATAATGATGAAAGTATATTACCTATGACTAGTTAAATTCAAAGGTGATTCAAAGAGGCAGAAGTCAAACATGACTAGACATATAGTTAAAGAAAGATCAAAGCCATACAGATGATGCGAAATCATGGTAAACACAAGACCTTTTTATATATTGTGTAGTCAGGAATGGTAGGAATGCAAACAAACAAAAGTGCTCTGCACAGAAAAAAGCAGGCAGGATGTGCAGTAATATATTTTTGTGTATAATATAAGATATGTGCTTCTAGAGCGGAAAACATCAAAACTATTTTATTAAAATAATTACTTCTCTGGCTTAGACACTGGCATTTATGCAACCAGGGCCATAAATAAATAAATGTTGTGTTCCACAATGCAGCACTGTATAAGGAAACAGATGGAAGTGCTGACTGAACTAATAAGTAATTTACAGTGCTGGTAAAAGCCATGCAGCTACAATAGGTTAAAGAATAGTATGCAGGCATTGCAAAGAATAGTTAATTGAAGAAAAGTGCAAATGTTCAAGGCTGCAGTGTCTTATGTAAGCAATAATGCCTGACAGGGGATGTATTAATGTGTAATTAACGCCCACCCAGAGGGCCTTTACACCCCTGAAAGGGTGTTAATTACACATTAACACTCACCCTGGAGGGCATTATTGCTCTTAGAGAATGGGTTCTCTGTAAAATTGTTGTGTTTTATTTACTTATTTTTTATTACTATTTTTTTTAATATATTTTGATGTAAAATAGTTCCTCTGCCTAATGTTTCAAACTTGTGCTAGTATATGTTAATGGTAATGGAGGAAGCATTTTACATCTAAAATATAACACTTTAGGAAATAACCAGGTATTTACTTGAATTTTTGTCCCTTACTCCTAAATCATTTGGTTCGTTAACAGTCATTGGAGACTGAAGTTAGTAAATAATGACATACATTTGAGTTTCAGACTTTTATTTCCTTCAGAAAATTCATGCTAACACAAATTCTTTACTTAAGCAACTTTGTAATATTATAATAGTAATAATTAAAGTATGTTTCTGTTTTAGAGCCTTTGTTCCCCCTTTCTTTTAAGCTTTATCCAGATTTCTTCACCTGAAAGGTCTGGAGGTATGCAAACCTCTTTATTGATACTGCTGCCAATAGTAATCTCATTCACTCACTCTCACAAACACACTTCTGCTTCAGAAAATGCATGCTACTGGAAACCTTGTTATTTTAGCAACTTTCTAAGTTTATAAGAGCAATATTTAAAATCTCTCCCTATTTTTGGTCTTTTGCTCCCACCGTTATTTGTGTCTCTGTCCCGATTTCTTGTGCTAAGAGGTTGAGAGGTATGGAAATCTCTTAATTTATGCTGCTGCTAGGGGAAAGCTCAATTGCTCTCACACACACACACACACACACACACACACACACACACACACACACACACACACACACACACACACACACACACACACACACACATACACACTTTTTTCCTGTTTCATTTATATTTTTAAACTTGCTAAACAGCAACAGCGCTGATTAGTGAGTGTAAAATATCTCAATCAATCTCTCTCTCTTACTCTCATACACACATGCAGTCTCACACATAGACATAAACAAACGTACAAACACTTTTTTATTTCAATTCTTTTCTTTTTTATTTTATACTGATTAAACAGATAAAGCGCTGTTTTGCGAGCATAAAAAATGGCGGCCATTTTTTTTTTTTGTCTGAGTTCCACTGCAGCTTGATGTGCTGTGTGAAGAGGTGGGCTCGTTTTTCAGCGGGTATTTCTTGTACATTAATATCTTGCTGGAGAACATTTGTTCTCCAATCAGGATGCTGATGTACAGTTTGCCCATTCTCTAATGCTCAATAATGTAGTGTATCTTTTAAAGCAGTCAACCTTCTAAAAACTAAGGGGATTACTTGTAGTGCATGGAGCATGGTGATTACTTCCCGATATTTGGGAAATTAAATAATATAGTCAAGCAGAGGCACAATCTATCATACCGGTGCTGTGAGGGGCTGTGCGTGCAACCCCCTCCTATTTAGTTACACTTAGTCTGAGAACATGGTGCTACTTGGAAGAAGCATAATAAGTAATTTCATGCATCGCAGTATCTGCCCTCATCCAATGACATTGCAATATCAATGTGAGAATTATGTAGTGTGTGGAGACATTATACTACTCTGCAAAGTATGGCGGCATTATACTACTCTGTAAAGTATGGAGACATTATACTACTATGCATGGAGACATTATACTACTCTGCAAAGTATGGAGACATTATACTACTCTGTAAAGTATGACGACATTATACTACTCTGCAAAGTATGGTGACATTATACTACTCTGTAAAGTATGGAGACATTATACTACTCTGCAGAGTATGGAGAGATTATACTACTCTGTAAAGTATGGTGACATTATACTACTCTGCAAAGTATGGTGACATTATGCTACTCTGTAAAGTATGGAGACATTATACTACTCTGCAAAGTATGGTGACATTATACTACTCTGCAAAGTATGGCAACATTATACTACTCTGCAAATTATGGTGACATTATACTACTCTGTAAAGTATGGAGACATTATACTACTATGCATGGAGACATTATGCTACTCTGTAAATTATGGTGACATTATACTACTCTGTAAAGTATGGAGACATTATACTACTCTGCTAAGTATGGAGACATTATACTATGTAAAGTATGGAGACATTGTACTACTATGCATGGAGACATTATACTACTCTGTAAAGTATGGAGACATTATACTACTCTGCAAAGTATGGTGACATTATACTACTCTGAAAAGTATGGCGACATTATACTACTCTGCTAAGTATGGAGACATTATACTACTCTGCAAAGTATGGTGACATTATACTACTCTGCAAAGTATGGTGACATTATACTACTCTGTAAAGTATGGAGACATTATACTACTATGCATGGAGACATTATATTACTCTGTAAAGTATGGAGACATCATACTATTCTGCTACGTATGGATACATTATACTACTCTGTAAAGTATGGAGACATTATACTACTCTGCAAAGTATGGAGACATTATACTACTCTGCAGAGTTGTTTTTGTTGTTTTATC
Organism: Protopterus annectens; assembly: GCF_019279795.1. NCBI lineage: Eukaryota > Metazoa > Chordata > Ceratodontiformes > Protopteridae > Protopterus > Protopterus annectens. The sequence continues at coordinate 190,623,745 of NC_056727.1, forward strand.
TTTCGACTTTTCCTGGTTAGGGGTCACCACAGTGAAACTTCGGTCCGCTAATGATTGGCAGTAGATTTTTACATACCGAGTTGCCAGCTCTGATGCACAACCTCCAACAAAGGTACACCCATTCATGCACGTCTCCACACAGAAGACGCTTTAGCTGAGAATCGAACAGGACAACATCTTACTGTGAGGTGACAATGCTACCGCAGCACCGGAGACATTATACTACTCTGCTAAATATGGAGACATTATACTACTCTGCAATGTATGGAGACATTATACTACTCTGCAAAGTATGGAGACATTATACTACTCCGCAAAGTATGGAGACATTGTACTACTCTGCAGAGTATGGAGACATTATACTACTCTGTAAAGACATCTGTGTATTGTTTTATTACAGTTGAGGTCAATATTTGTGATTTAAGAAAGTGAAATTTAGTAATGTGTGTATTTCATTTAAATGTTTCTGGTCAGTTGTAGCTTGAACTGTTAAGTTGACTTGAAATGTAATACTATAACTGCAATATAAAACAAATCAGTCAGTCACTCAGCATCTCTATCTATCTATCTATCTATCTATCTATCTATCTATCTATCTATCTATCTATCTATCTATCTATCTATCTATCTATCTATCTATCTATCTATCTTTCCATCTATCTATCTATCTTTCCATCTATCTATCTATCTATCTATCTATCTATCTATCTATCTATCTATCTATCTATCTATCTTTCCATCTATCCATCTATCTTTTCATCTATCCATCTATCTTTCCATCTATCCATCTATCTTTCCATCTATCCATCTATCTTTCCATCTATCTATCTTTCCATCTATCTATATTCTGTCTTTCTTCTATCTTCTATCTATCTTTCTTCTATCTTCTATCTATCTTTCTTCTATCTTCTATCTATCTTTCTTCTATCTAAACAGAGGATACTGGCACAAGAGAGGTTAACTAGCTAACTTACTTTAAGAAAAATAATGGAAATGAGATATTAAACCATTAAAAGGCACCTCACAGTGCTGAATAGGACTGGTGATTCTGGGTCTTTGAAAGAGCCTTTGTTCATTAGCTCAGTGAGGAGAAGGGAGGCCCCGGGCACTGTTATACACATTTGGATGTATATTGTGGCTGTCTGTGCTGAATTCCTGTCTCAGTTTCAAAGGGACTACTGTGAGAACATAGAGCCAGGTGACCATATGAGATCATTCTGCCAGCCCTCTTGGGAATTATATTTTAGATACTAAAAAGAGAAATGTCAGAGTATTGAGTATTCTGTTTGGGAAGTCTGACCAGAAAGGTCCTCACCCACAGCAACTTGCCTTGTGGTAGTAAGTAACTTAACTAGGGAACAGTAATTCATTTAGATTCAGTCAGGAATATAGTGAAGTTTGGTTTAGAGAGTGTTTTTCTTTATACGAGTCTGTCCATCAATGTTAATTTCAATATTTTCTGTGATTTGAACTCTGTAGTTTACTGTAACTATATATTCAGTATGTTCATGCTCTTTTAGTATTTATTATTAAACATATTTAAACTTTTATTATGGCTGGTCCTTATAGAAAGTATCTAACCTTTGAGAGTACTTATATTTATTTGATGACACTGTGTGGCCCACTCCAGAAGGCTTAGCCATCTTAGTGAACTACTACCATTTGCATTAGTATTAATATTAGACAGTATTATTGGAACCCTTTGTTAAGGGCCTTAGAGTAGCTGATTGGGGAGTGTCTGGCAGAGGTGATAACTAACTTATAATCCTGGCAGAAGGGAGCATAGCTAGTAAACATGTGCCAGCCTTTCCCAGGTGTGTTTGTGTGTGTGTGTGTGTGTGTGTGTGTGTGTGTGTGTGTGTGTGTGTGTGTGTGTGTGTGTGTGTGTGTGTGTGTAAATCATATGTCTGTCAGCTACTTGGAGCAAGGACATGAAGCACTGAGTTTACAGAGAGGGTGCTGGAGGACTTGGCTTGGACACTCAGCTGAGGACCCAACTCTACATCTGTCCCACTGGGAGCCTTATTGCAGACCTGGAGGGGAAAAAGATACAGACACATCCAGATCCTGGGCTGAATGTGTTCCCTGTGTGCTCTTAAGGGAAATTGTACTAGATGCAGACAGGTCTGCATCTGCAAATACTGAGCGTATCCATTTGCATTCCAATTATTATGTCCCCCTCCAGTGTCAGTGGTGAGGATTCAGGCTCCTTGATTACTGGCCCTGCATGGGGATGACACATATTGGTAGCAGCAGTGGGCATCACAAGTATAATGGCATGCACATGAAAAAAACACAGTTTAATGAATGGGCAATGACATGCAAATGAAAATGGGGAAAGTAAGTCACAGTTAATAGTTATCAAGTGCAAAATAGCACAGATGCTCCTGTTTTAGTATAAAAACAAGGAGCACACCAACAAATTGTGGTTATACAAAAATAATGTTGGCAGCAGCAACAGTACCATATGCAAAACAATGCCTGCCTAGCTCAAACATCAGTCTCCTGGGTAAACAACATGGCTGCTTATGCAGTAGTAAACTGTACCATTAGAGATAACCTTACAATAGTTGGCAGGCGACAGGTCTGAGACTGGCTGATTGTTGACACAGACATTATATAGACATCGGTTGGCATGTTTGTACCACAGTCTTCAACTGGAGAAATTTATAGAATTTATATTCCTTTGAATAGGTAGCTACAGAGACAACCCGGGTGGATGTTGGGTAGTTTGCATACATCAGACTAGAATAATCAAGACATTATACAATACACTGATTCTACTTGTGTTCCCAATATATCCCAACATGCATCACATCTGTGATATTACCAACATCCCCCAAATTAGGGAGCTATAGATTGTATATATGTGATGATAACGGCTTCACCTGGTGTCCATTTACAGTGTTATAGCAAGGGCTGACATTTCATCAAGCTCCAGATAGTGGGTAAAACATAGGGACTAATAACCCATGTGTTTGCACAGCACCTTGGCAGTACCCATAATTCCCACATATGGCATTCAAGTCATTTGTCTGGCAATTCCTGCATGAAGACATCTTGCAATAAGGCAATACAACACAATTTGTGCTTATATCATACACATTATAGCTCATATCCCTTAATAGACCTCTTTTTATGGCCTAAGGAAACATGTATATATCACAGACTGCACTAGTGGGGGGACCAAAGATCACTGTGGGTAGGGATGGGTGTGATGGCACTATGGGGCCATGGTGCAGGTGTGGGGTACCTTAACAGCAGTTGGTGTAGACGGCATACCCTGTCATGTAATCCCATTTTTCCACCATAGTTATATACAAACTTATGCTTACAGATCATACTGGGGTGCAGGACAGCAGCAGATGGACAGTTTGATATTTTCAAGAAGGTGGTCATTGTAATGATGTCCCCTTCCAAGGAGCATGCAAAACTGATCATGGCTAAAATTCTCTGTCTCACAAAGATCACGTACAGCACCAACTATCTTCATGTGTCTCATTGCAACTTACATGTCACTGAATCATACAATTTGATATCGCTGGAGCAGGGCATTTGTAGCACATGCTGTGTGGCTCTTAGTCTGTTTAATGAATTCCTGGGTATGTGCTGTCAAGTATTATAAGCTTGCTTCTTTATTCACACTGCTTGCCTTAGATTAGCCCAGTGTCTATGCTCAGGTAAGGGTCTATATTAGGAAAGTGAAAAGACATTTACGTTAATACTTAAACATCGAACCATATAGCACGAAGTGGACTTAGAGCGAACGTCAAAAACCGCGAAAATGGAAATATCTAATTTCCATGGTTGGCTCGTCTGTGGATTAGCTGCATAAGGTAAGTGTTGGATAGTTATGGAGTTTAGGATAAGGTGCGGGTTAAGGTAAGTGCTTAGATAAGTAATGTATGTTAGATTTAGTGTAGGGTTAGAGGTAGGGTTTTGTTAAATGTATGCATGTATGTACGTAGGTTATTTATTTTGTTTGTGTATATTTTCGTAGGGGAAGTGTGCGGTAGTTAAGGACCTTAGGGTTAGTGAGTGTTTAAGGACAGTGCATAGATAGTTTTGTGTGTGGGGTTTAGTAGTGTTGGATATAGGATTTTGTTAAATGTATGTATGTGGATTATTTGTTTTGTTTGGGTGTATGTCTGTAGGGGACGTGTGTGGTAGTTACGGACCTTAGGGTTAGGGAGGGGTTAAGGATAGTGCATAGTTAGCTGTGTATGTGGGGTTTAGTGTAAGGTTAGAAGTAGGGTTTTGTGCTTTACTTTAGGTTAGAAGTAGGGTTTGATTAGTGTATGTATGTGATTTATTTATTATATTTGGGTAGGTAGTATATAGCTTGTGGTGGGGTTGGCCGACTATGACAGTTCGATTTTTTTTCCACTGTTTAGTGTGTTCGGGATTTTCACTGTTCCCGGTATAGGGGGTCGATGTTTTGGTATTCGCGCATAGGGTTTTTCGCTTTTGTAATATAGACCCTCAGGTAATCCTAATACTAGCCCTATCCTTATTCAAGCCCTAAAATATATTTCTTACCTTCACCATTAAGGTTAGCAATAAGCAAGTACTAGCTCTAAAATATATTTCTTACTTCTACCATTAGTGATACAGTTAAAGGTACAGTTAGAATTCTACTTGGGAAAAGGGGCTAGATTATACTTGGAGTCAGCTGTTTTTTATGAACCATGGTTAGCATTATAGTTATGGTTGCTACCACTAGATTGATGACAAGGGCCACAGATGCTGGCAGTACATGATTACAAATATCCATAGTAATTTATCATGCTATTTGTCAGACAGTAAGTGTTTAGCTAAAGTGGCAAAGTACTGATGTGTTGAAAATGGCATGGAACCAGAGTCAAATTATAAAAACAACATAGATGTATATAAAAAGGTAATTTTTCAAACTCCTGCCCCCTAACCCCATGTGTACGCCTTACCACTCACCTCTTGACCTTGACCAATGCTGAAATATTATAGCACCTTAGGATAATAGAGAAAGCTGATATTTAAAATATAAACAAGTTTTCATCCTCTTTTGAGGTAGCGCAGCCTTCAGTTGGTATAGGCCATTAAAATAAATTGCCAAAACCAAGCAGTGATATACACAGCACTAAAATAAAATGAAAAAACATCAAAACACTCATGCAACAATATTATAAAAATATGAACATAAAATGCAAACAGCAATGCACAACACAAACTTGCTTAAAGAGTTAAGATATTTCATTATAGAAAAATGCTTTATGAACATATTTATTATATGAAGTAAAAAATATGGTAATGCATTATATAGACATTGTGTGAGTCATGTTGGCTGTAAGAAGTTTGCATTTTCATTGATGGATTATGTACATATAAATTTAGGAGTAGTGACTTCAAGACTAGAATAGAAAGAATTATGATAGCAGCCAAAATTAAATTCTAGAATTTCTCCAGGTTTAAATGACCAAATTAGTATAAAAGTTTTTAAAGTTACAACCATCAAGGAAGCATTGTTTAATGAAATTTGTAAATGTTATTATATATAGACACGGAGTTATCATGTAATTGATTTTACATATTTTTGTGTTGGATCGTCCTTTTTGTCCTGCTAATGTCACTGCTTGATCTTGGTAATTTGTTTTGTTGTTTATTTGATTTCAGGTTCTTTTAGCTGATATGAGATAGTTGTCCGTGGAAGATTTGCCTTCGTCCCTGTACTCCCTGGACAACATTTGTAGTTCAAAGTGTTACTTGCTTATTTATTAGGGTAAAGAAGCTGAGAATATAGTAAAAAATCAACAGAAATTGAGAATGAAGGTACTATCATCAATGTGTCTGTTGATATTTTCTGATAATAAACATTTAGGTAGTACATGGAAGCAGTCAAAATAATAATCCCACACAAACTACTAAACATTGACCTCATTTTTTAGAATGTCCCAATACTCCATTTAATGATTATGTTCTTACTGACTCTTTCATTGAAACTGATGCCAAATGTTTAATACGACTGGGAAAATAGCCTTCAAATATAGGGCTCAGTTGTGGTATGTGTTATATTTGAAGAGTTAACTTGACAAAACTGGTTCTGAAGGGGGTCCATATTGAGAAGTATCCCGATAATAATATCACATCAGATGACCCTTTGTTTTTTGAGTTGACTGAACTTTTCAGTAAAATGGAAAGTCAATTTTATTACATTAGATTGAAAATTAATTATTGGAAAGTAGAAAAGAAGTCAGTAGAATGTTTGAATATATCAGACAGCACTGGTAATTTTCTTGAAACAAATTTATGTGAGATGAAGTATTTAAGAAATTAGACAGAAAGAATATTAATGTTAAATGACATAAATGGAAAAAAAATGCTTTTCAGAGATGGAGTGGATTATGACAATATCACTGATTATTCTTTGAAGCAATCTGATTATAATGAATGAACTGCATCTTATTAGGGAAGTGTGAATCATAATTTACCCATCCAGTTATCAAGAAGTACAAAAACATTTTTAAACCTTACCAGCCAATCAAGAGAATCTACCTAGGTGATCACGTAAATCAGCCTTGAGGATAGAGAAAAGTCCTCTAACAGGTCTGAATTCAATATTGGCCCAGCAAGACAGGAGAGCTTATATAACATTTAGGAAGGGGAAAATACTTTAATAACAACAGAAACACATAGTCCAACAAAGGGAGATGGAAGAGCAATCCCCAATGATGATAAATCATTTGAACTTTAAGTTTCCAATTCAGAACTTAACGGAGAATTTAGAAAAGAGATACTGCCTATATTATCTAAAGGATTTTTTTTCACCATTGCAATGAGAACCATTGTAGTAAATGCACTTGAGTTATAAATTAGTGAAAGGAGCCCCCACCCTGACTTATTGTGTTTTGAGTAAATTTGCAAACAATATTGAGTAGAAAACAGGCATTTATCAAGAACCAAACTCCACAGCACTGCACATGTTTTCTCCTCTCAGGCACCTACTCTTTGGCAAGCTCTCCCATCAACATTAAATAAATCATCACTTATTCCAAATTCAAAATGCAACTGAAAAAGCACTTCTTCACCCAAACCAAATGCTCCTGCTTCATCACAGGGCATATCATTTAACTTATCTCCTTTCTGAGTCTCTCCTCCTCTCTCAAGATTCATTGAAGATGGATCCACATAAGAAACTAATGTATATATAGTGCATTACACTCTGCTTGATTGTCCATTGCACTATGATTGTTCACTACAATGTATGTACACACTTTTTTTCTGTGTAATTAGTGTAGACTACTGTTTTACTTACAATTCTGTGAAATGTCTTGTATTTTACCCAGGCTGAGCCTGTATTTATATGTTCATCGGTTCATAGGTTCATAGGTAGTCACTAGGCTATCTGCCTGAGGGCATTTATAAGCCTAGACAGAGTGTATCGGCTTTCCTACCCCATTGATTAATTAACTGAGCCTTTGTCAAGCAGAGCCAATGAATTGATCCCAGGGGTGTATTTTCTGTTACCCATCCACTCGTCAAGGCTTCTCTTGAAGAGTGTTAGTGAGGGGCTCTGCCTAATGTAGTTAGGAATTTTGTTCCAAAGCATGGGGAGTCTCTGTGACAGGAATCTATCCCTCCAGCATGTTCTATTTATTGTTGTGGTGATGTTTAGCTCACTAGAGCTCGTGGCTCGCAGTGACTTGGATTTCTTTAGGTGGAGCATGTCCATCAATTCTGAGTTGGACATGGCTTTGTAAGTCAGGCAGAGATCACCTCTGAGTAAGCGATATGCCACTGAGTACAGCCGGAGATTTTCCAGTCAGGCTGCATAGGACATGTTTGAGGCCAGTAATCCTCTTGGTGAGGTACTTTTGTGGTCTTTCCAGCTGTTGGAAGTGTCTTGTGAGGTACATCCCAAATGGGGCATTGTACCATCTTCTGGCGTTGAGTAGCATAACCCTCATTTTTTTATTTGTGCTGTTTACGGAGGTGGGTTTGACTTTTGAGCCTTGCCTAAAAAGGCACTATGGGGGTAGCAAGAGCCTTGGCTAGTATTTGAAAGCCTAGGGGTGACGGGTGCAAGCCATTTCTTGAGAAGCAACGAGGCTTATCGAGCATGTCATCCCAGGCTGACAGACACTGGATCCCCTTTGAATGACACCAGATGCTTAGCCAATTGTTGAAATTGAGATCATTTTTTCTTTATACTGTGGTATAATTCTTGGTGAGGACAGGATGCTACTCAGGGTCAGGGTCATACTCGCCTGGGCTACATGATCAGAGAGCTCTTCCATGTCTCTTTTCATCTAGTCCAGGGAGGTATGTCTCAGGCCATTCACACCAACATGAACAATGACAGAGTCATATTTGTACTTGTTCTGGAGTGACCTGAGTGCTTGTGTTATGTGGCGGATTCTGGCTCCCGACAGGCAGCTAACAGTAACCTTCTCCTTGTCCAGCCTAGTGAGTGGGACGTCAGTGTGCCTGACTATAGAGTCGCCTATTACTAGTGTGTTAGATATGTTATTTTGCCTTAGGGGCTGTGATTGTGTGGCACACTGATTTTGTGTTTTATGTGTTGTCTGGTTTGTGACGGGAGGTGCAGGTTTTTTGGGTGTCTGCTTTGGAGGTCTCTGAATCTTTTGCAGGTTTTTATTTAGAGCCTCCGAGTATGATTTTGTGTATTTATGTGTATTTTTTACCAGTGCTGGTTTAGTATGTCTATGTAAGGCTGGAGGTGTGGTGCAAGTGTTAACCTTCTCCTCATGACTGCCTGTTCCAGTCTTGGGTGGAGAGAGCTTAGCCTCCAATTTAGCTATATAATTGCATCTCTTGCATATGTTAATGTTTTGTGGTAGGAGGAGAGCGTTGTCTGTGTACATGAGGCAGTTGTAACATTGCCTCAGGATACCCAGGTTCACCAGCTGGACTGGAGAGTATACCTGAAATTGCCCTTTGGTCATGCCTGAATAGTAGGGTGAGCTGCTTAGTTGCTTGGTTGGTGAGGCGTGAATAATGAGCCTTGCCCTGCTGGGCAATCAAGTGTCAGGGTATATAATATAACAATAATAATTGGTGAATACTGGTCAGTGCACTACTCTGATAAACAAATATAAATAAATAAATAAATACATACAGGAAAAAATTGTAGTTTAATTCTAAAATGGAAATGCTAGATATGAGTTTTGAGTTTTCATGCTTTGTAATGGTGACAGGTCCAGTGAAAGTGAGGTTTGCTTTATATGGGACAGACAAGATTATTCTTGAGTTTGCCAGATACATCTGAGTAACTAAATTCACTGAAATGAATTATGGATTTGAAAATAGATTCTAAATTATCACAGTGTGGTTTGAAGGTTTCAGTATGATTTCTACTTGTTGTGTGTGCCAGGATGTTACACAGAAAGTGGTTAATAGAATAAAGAAATCTGTGAGCAAATGTTAGCCATATAGGGATAACTACTGGCTGAAGCCAAGGCAGTTTTGACTCTGGAGTGAGATAAAGTGATTACCAGCTGCAGACCTACTAACTTTGTTATGTGCCTGTCCATGTGTGGATAAACGGGAGTGTATAGTTTGGGGAGGATACATACAAAGCAGGGAAGTTAGGGGGAATAAGGTGCATAGTGGCAATGGAGAGCTTTATCTCTGCTAACTGGAAAATGGTAGCCCTTACAAAGATGAACTAGCATCTGTTGAGCTTACTGTTTAAACCATTTAAGTTTATCAGATCTGAGAACAATATCACTAATAATTTGTTGCAGGTAGTTTCTTCTGTGAAGCAGCACTTTGAGTAACTGGAGTCAGTCCAACATCAGAAGAAACAGAATAGTCATCGTTGTCAACCTAAGTATACATTTTAGTGAAAGCATGGACTATCATGTCTGAAAAGTGCTCTTATTTAACTATACTTCATAACTGAATTGTAGAGAGGAGTTATAATATCTGTATGCAGTGTAAACAGTGTGCATTCTTATATGATGGACGTGTTGTGTCACGTTTTGTGTAGGTGGTTTGTATAATAGTGTGATTCAGAGAATCATGTTTATATGGTGTCTCCCATTTTTGATTTCTCCAAGTCCTTTGGGTTTCTAATACCATGACGGGAATGGACCCGATTCCTAAGTCAGAATATGATTAAAGTTCATGAAATTAGTATTATTTCACTCTTTGATGTTAGCCAAAAGTGCTCTTCGCAATACCTGCAATGTGCCAAGTAATGACTCCTTCTGCAATTCATACGGTGTTACATGAATTGTTAACATATCTAAATATGATTGTAAATTCTTTTTTATTATACCAGTTGCTCCTACTACTGTTGAAACTGTCTGGGTATCTTTCTTCCACATGGCTCTCGTTTCTGCCTGTAGATCAAGGTATTTTATGACTTTGTGTCTCTCTGTACACAAGACACTATAGTCACTAGGTGTGGCAATTTCAATGATCAATGCTACTTTTGTCTTCTTTTCTTAGATCACTATGTCCAGTTTTCTAGCATCTATACTTTGGACTGTTGGTATTGGGTGATCCCATGTGATGTAAACTTCATCATTTTCTATGATTCTCTGTGGCTCATGTTTTCAATGTTTTTCAGCCACTTCGATACCATAATGTTTGCACAATCTCCAGTATAACAATCTTGCCACATTATTATGCCTTTCGGTATACAGTCTCTGATTTTTATAAATCATTTGGTGAGCATGCAGCATCCTTCTTGTTTTGATATCCAATCTATCCAACACTTTTTGGGGCCAGTTAATCATTCCAAAACTATAAGTTAGGACAGAAAGAGCAAATTGATTTATAGCTTGGATCTTGTTCCTAGGTGTCAGTGCTGTTTACAGGATTAATTTAAGTCTTCTAAAGTACTCCTTACTAAGCCTTATTTGCATTTGTTCATGCTTTATTGCTGATTCTTCATCAACTCCCAAGTATTTATACACCCCCTCTTGCTCAAGTTCTTTTATATCACATTTTTGTCCCAACTGATGTTTTCCTGGTGCTGCAATTTTCCTTTTTTAAAGGTTAGTAACCACATGAGCAATAGGACCGGATAAAAAACAAAACTACAAAAAGCCAATCCTTAGTTTGAAACAGGCAGCTCCAAAACTCAAGTCCACTGAATAAAAATTGTATTCCAAAATTGTACGAAACAATAAACTCTTCCCAACAACAATGCTAAATGGTAAGACAACGATAATCCAAATGGAAAGTAAGCGCTTTCGTCTGCACACTTGTCAGACTTTATCAAACTGAAGATTCACTTCTCAACTACTCTTTTACACAATTAATAATCTAATTAACATTTAAGGACACAGACACAAAAAATATATTAAAATTAGTGCATCACTTTATAGACTATAAACTTTCAAATATAAGTGTGATTGAGTCAAGTACTGAAAAAATATTAAATAAAAATTTTAAAATTAACAGCTGGTGTGATATACATTTACAATTTTCTAGCTCTTTGTTTTAAAACAGGTCGGAGAGACAAATACTCATTAATTCCTGGGGATTCAGTTGTGTTTACAGTTAACTGCCAGTGCAGTTCCCTGGTTTCTATCTCATTCCCCCAGTCACCTCCTCTTATATTCCTTCTAACTATCTCTAGTATACCAAACTTAAAGCCTATAAAATTGGGGCCAGAATGTGTTCAACTTTGGAAGGGTTAAAGAGTGAGTTGACATTATTGATTCAAATGTTTGAAAATAGGGGGTACCCTATGGAGTGGATGATAAAATTCAAAGATGAGGTTTTAGCCAGGTGGGGTAAAAGGTACATTCCACTATTAGGACAGGAACAAGTAATAACTATTCCTAATAATAATCAAGTAGACAGGATCACACATTCGATGGTGATAGAATTTAATTCCTTTGGTCAGCAAGTACAGAATATCCTTACTAAAAATTGGGTGATATTGGCGTGCAATGAAGAGTTTTCCCATTTGTTGGGTAAAGGTCCACTTTTTACTAATAGGGTGGGCAAAAATATGAAATATTTATTGGAACACCCCTCCACCTACATGAGTTCAACTAGACCTACTATTAAATGTGGTAGGTGTAATCAGTGTTCACTAATTTTGGATAGTAGTGAACAGAAATTGGGAGAACGGATAGGAACAGTCAAATTGGCTGGGGGCAACTGCTACACAAGAGGGGTGATATGTAGTGGCATATGTCAGAGTTGCCATAATTTTTACGTGGGGAAAACAGATAAATCCCTTAGACAGAGAATATACGAACATGTATATGCCATGGAAACACAAAATAAGAACAACGCCCTTTTTAAACATTCACAGTTAAGCCCCAATTTTATAGGTTTTAAGTGGACTACATTTATAATCCCATCTAAATTCTATAAGATAGAATAATGCAATATTACTGATGCTCAGATCAATTGTTGTTGTATAATTACATCCAGTATCTACAGAGTTATTTTAGCAAGTGTGGTTTGGACTTGTTTAGCGTAAATTATAGGGGAGAAAGAGACAACAGAAAATGTGGGAAATGATGAGGTGTGCTGAAAAATATCTGAACTAAATTTGTCCCTGTGCACATTAGTAATGTCTCCAGAGCTGGAGTGATCAATGCTGTTAGAGTTAAGTTCTGTACAGCATTATATTTTACTTCTAGGTTTTATGACATAACCGAAGATGTATAGATCGTGGGCTCAAGCATAATGAAAAAAAACATATATTACAGTAGCTTTTGGGAGATAAGTACTCACCAGCTCATATCTGATAAAAGACACTCTCTCCCTGTTACTACTGTTATTAGGGACTTATTGATGGGGAGTGAAATATCTTTCCACCATCATATATCTGCTACACTCTAAAAATCATTCTGTTTCACTCCACTTATCATTAAAATAATATCTTTCAGATGTAACAAAGTTATCTGTATATTTTCTTTAATTCGGATTATAATAGAATAGAATACCTCCTTTAACATATATCTCACTAAACATCTAGCCTAACCTTAAGGGCTGCAACTACTCTTAACTGCACAAATCTTGGGTATGAGCTCCTCAAGCTATACAAGTAGTTAAAGGTACTGTTATTGTACTGTCTAATAGTTTTGTATGTGATGTGGCACTGTTATTGCACTGTCTCTAATAGTTTTGTATGTGATGTGGCACTGTTATTGCACTCTAATAGTTTTGTATGTGATGTGGCACTGTTATTGCACTGTCTCTAATAGTTTTGTATGTGATGTGGCACTGTTATTGCACTCTAATAGTTTTGTATGTGATGTGGCACTGTTATTGCACTGTCTCTAATAGTTTTGTATGTGATGTGGCACTGTTATTGCACTCTAATAGTTTTGTATGTGATGTGGCACTGTTATTGCACTGTCTCTAATAGTTTTGTATGTGATGTGGCACTGTTATTGCACTCTAATAGTTTTGTATGTGATGTGGCACTGTTATTGCACTGTCTCTAATAGTTTTGTATGTGATGTGACACTGTTATTGCACTCTCTCTAATAGTTTTGTATGTGATGTGGCACTGTTATTGCACTGTCTGTAATAGTTTTGTATGTGATGTGACACTGTTATTGCACTCTCTCTAATAGTTTTATATATGAGGTGGCACTGTTATTGCACTGTCTCTAATAGTTTTGTATGTGATGTGGCACTGCTATTGAACTCTCTCTAATAGTTTTGTATGTGATGTGACACTGTTATTGCACTCTCTCTAATAGTTTTGTATGTGATGTGCACTGTCTTTGCACTGTCTCTAAAAGTTTTGTATATGATGTGCACTGTCTTTGCACTGTCTCTAATAGTTTTGTATATGATGTGGCATTGTCTTTGCACTGTCTCTAATAGTTTTGTATGTGATATGGCACTGTTATTGCACTCTAAAAGTTTTGTATGTGATGTGCACTGTCTTTGCACTGTCTCTAAAAGTTTTGTATATGATGTGCACTGTCTTTGCACTGTCTCATAGTTTTGTATATGATGTGGCACTGTCTTTGCACTGTCTCTAATAGTTTTGTATATGATGTGGCACTGTCTTTGCACTCTCTCTAATAGTTTTGTATGTGTCTCTAATAGTTTTGTATGTGATATGACACTGTTATTGCACTGTCTGTAATAGTTTTGTATGTGATGTGACACTGTTATTGCACTCTCTCTAATAGTTTTATATATGAGGTGGCACTGTTATTGCACTGTCTCTAATAGTTTTGTATGTGATGTGGCACTGTTATTGCACTGTCTCTAATAGTTTTGTATGTGATATGACACTGTTATTGCACTGTCTGTAATAGTTTTGTATGTGATGTGACACTGTTATTGCACTCTCTCTAATAGTTTTATATATGATGTGGCACTGTTATTGCACCATCTCTAATAGTTTTGTATGTGATGTGGCACTGTTATTGAACTCTCTCTAATAGTTTTGTATGTGATGTGACACTGTTATTGCACTCTCTCTAATAGTTTTGTATGTGATGTGCACTGTCTTTGCACTGTCTCTAAAAGTTTTGTATATGATGTGCACTGTCTTTGCATTGTCTCTAATAGTTTTGTATATGATGTGGCACTGTCTTTGCACTGTCTCTAATAGTTTTGTATGTGATATGGCACTGTTATTACACTCTAATAGTTTTGTATGTGATGTGCACTGTCTTTGCACTGTCTCTAAAAGTTTTGTATATGATGTGCACTGTCTTTGCACTGTCTCATAGTTTTGTATATGATGTGGCACTGTCTTTGCACTGTCTCATAGTTTTGTATATGATGTGGCACTGTCTTTGCACTCTCTCTAATAGTTTTGTATGTGATGTGGCACTGTTATTGCACTCTCTCTAATAGTTTTGTATGTGATGTGCTTAGCTGTGAGATCATGAAGTCCTTGAAGTGCTTGACCTCTTACATCTTTACAAGACTGGCAATATCACCTGTACATCTCTAGAGGTATACATCTCCTTCACAACATTAACAGAACCTGTATGCAAGATGAATATCTGTCAATGTATTCCACACATATGGAAAAAACATCTGATATACATCAACCAATGTAGCTCTCTTACCCTATTTAAATCTTGCTTTGATGAGTGGATGGGGTACACCTGGGCTATTTGGCCAGGCTCTTATTGACAGATGAAGCTAAAATACTAACACTTTTTTGGCTAAGCTCCTACCTGTGGAACAGATTGACCACCTAGTATGTAGCTATGAACTTAAGAATTTATGAACAAGAGGGAATTTCAGCCTATATCTGTCTCATGAGACTCAATCGAAACACTTTAATATAAGTATGGTTAAGTGCTTTTGTCTAATATAGACATCTTCAGAACCATGAATGAGTAAAAACAAGACCCACTAAAAGGTCATTTAAAAACTCCAATTAGTAACTAACCAATCACAAACTATAAAGCACAAAACCCACCAACATAGGTAAAGTGACAACGGCAAAAAAACATGTAAAACCTACATTAACTACATAGTAAATAACATAATTAAAATGCAGTTTTATAATCTAGAAGCTCTAAGGTTTAGTTCGCTAGAAATTGAAATGGCTTCATTAAGACTGAGATGATTAGTGGCATCAAGACAAATAATTTCCCAGTTCAAAACCCGATTCTGCCTGTCCCTTTATACAGTGTAAAATCAATCTGTTCCAACACAGAAATTTTAAATTGCTGAAACTGGCACAGGTGGAAGCAAGCCTGGCTAGTGCACTTTTATTGACCATTTTAGTAATACTATATGCATGCTGATAAATCCTTTTATTTAATGCATTATTGGTCTTTCTGACGTAAAAAGCAGAACAAAAGCAGCACCTAGCCAGATAAACCACCTTTTCAGATAAGACAGTTAAATCTACCCCTAACCATCCATTTTTGAATCTTCTCCAAGAACACCCCCCCCCCCCAAATCTGTATCACTAAATAAACATTGATGGCAATGGCCACATCTAGAAGTTTTAAAGGAGCCATTCAGTGATGCTGTCTTAGGTTTTTCCAAAATGTTCTTAATGTTGGACTAGATTTTAAAAGTAAACATAGGGGATTGGTTGAAACAAGTTTTAAAGTCATATTCACATTGCAGGATAGATCAGTTCCTGCTAAAATACTGTGGATGTCATTAAGTATCTAAAGAATAATGTAATAACTTATTCATGAAGTGACAAGGATTTTGAGTAGTAAGATGACTACTACTGACCCCACCATATTCAAAATTGGAATTCTACAAACCTTTTCTAACAATGGGGCCATATCTTCCATCGCTTTCCTGTAACACTTATGCATAAAAATCGTCAGCAATCAAAGTTGGATAACCACATTCTAAAAACATACTTTTCAGTTTCAAAACTTGATCAACACAGAAGAACGTCATTAGAAGTTAATCAGGATACTGTTATAAATTGGCTCTTTACCACCCCCTTCTTCTGATGTAGTGGGTGGTTACTTCTGAAATGTAGAAAAGTGTTACAGAATGTAAATTTCCTGAAGACAAATGCGGCAAATGTTCCACCAAACCCTTTCTTAATTTTGATATCAAGAAAATGTATGCAATCAGTGTTTACATTGTGTATGAACTTCAAAAACATGGAAGTCAATTCTAGTTGTGCAACAAAACTGTGGAGCTTTGAGGTCATAAAAGCCCTTGTGTTTAACACAAGCCTTTGTTGTTCAATTTAGTAGTGATATTTTTTCCCTTAAGCAAATAATTAGCAGTCATTGGAATACAGTTTTTGGTACTTTTGGGCTGGTTAACCACCTCATACAACAACCTAGATCTGTCTACAAGAACAGTAAAAACTTAAAAACTTCTGTATGAAACTAACAAAGAAAGAAATGACACTAAAAAGGCCATACTCTCTGATAAGCAAAACTACTACTTACAATACCAACAACCTAATCACAACAACCCACAGAAATTCTGGGCCAGCATCAAGCAATTACTACACCCAGGTAAATCTGCTATACCAAACCCTCAAAATACAGACTCGAATAATCCAATCCAAACAGCTAATACCTTCAATACCTTTTTTACAGATACTATCCAATTACTAGCCAGGCAACTAACACCTAATACCTTCACAATACCCTCATACTCCTCAACCCCACCACCCTCCTTTCATTTCAAACCTGTTACAACCTCATTTATTCAAACCCTTTTGAATAAACTGAAACCATGCTCTCCTTCTGCAGACCTACTGCCTTCTGAATATCTACAGATATCATCCAAGGCCATAGCCTATCCTATTTCTATATTAATAAATAGATCGATTACTGAAGGTTACATCCCCACTATATGGAAAGTCTGCCACATAATCGCGCTACATAAAGGAGGACATTCCACAGAAATATCAAACTATCGCCCCATTGCCCTACTTTCTCCCCTAGCTAAAATTATGGAGAAGTGTATCCATAAGCAACTACTCCACCATCTAACTGGAAATAACTTACTTTCCAACTGTCAGCATGGTTTCAGACCCTCACACAGCACTACCACTGCCCTCTTGTCTTTCACTGACTATATTAACAGGCACTGAAACCTGAACAACCTTTCTTCTGCTCTATTCATCGACTTGTCCAAAGCATTCGACATGGTAAACCACCAAATTCTCTTAAACATCCTGAAATCCCTCTCATTAGACCCACTTTCCATAAAATGGTTCCAATCCTACCTTGACAACTGACAACAAGCAGTACTTTGGCAAAGCACTTTATCCACCCTTCTACCTGTTACCTTAGGAGTCCCTCAGGGATCCATACTTGGACCTCTTCTTTTCTCTATATTTATTAATGACCTTCATCTAGCTATCCCACAAGCCACCTGCATACAATATGCTGATGACTCAACCCTATTATGTTCAGCTACATCATCCCATGACCTTCATGCTCTCACCCAAAAAGTATTCAACATAGTTGAAAAATGGTTCTCTCAGCATTGCCTCCTCTTAAACCCTAAAAAAACCAAACTTCTCCTCTTCACGCCTACTCATAAGTCCTCCCCTCTCCAATTCTCAGTAGCATCTACCAATGATACTATTATATCTCCTGACTCTACCACCAAACTACTCGGTGTCACCATTGACCATAATCTCAACTTTGACATCCATATCAATAATACCATAAAGACTGTTAATAAAAAAATCGGTACCCTCTACAGGATAAAACCCTTCCTTTCCCCCACTGCTAAAATTACAGTTGCCCACACACACTTGATCTCTACACTCCTTTATGCCTCTCCCATTTTTACTAATCTCTCCAAGAATAACCTCAACAAATTGGAAATGGCTTATAATAACATAGCACGATTTGCTACAGGCAACCCATTCAGAACACATCATTGCATTAACCTAAAACAGCTAGGATGGTTAGAACTACAACACCTGATTAAATTTCACCAACTCACCCTCGCCCACAACATCCTTTATAAACCTTCTAATACTCCACGTTTATCTACCCTAATCACCCCCTACACAAATCTGAAGTCCTTACGCTCATCTCAAAAACTACTAGTCCACACCACTAAACCTAACAACAGAGCTGGGGATTCCCTCTTCTCTAATTCTGTAGGTAAATCCTGGAATCTTCTCCCTTGTGACCTCTCCTCACTCACCTCATTATCTCTCTTTAAAAATAGACTTAAACTTCTTTTCAAAACTCACTGGCTATGCCCCTGTTCCAAACCAGACTAGTCATCTTCCTCTACTAATTTGTCGAACCTATCCAGTGCTTACTAGCCTCTACTACTTTTTTTCCCCATCTTATCATACTTTTCTTATCTACCCCTTTTCTTTTTTTTATATCCTCTTTTTACTTTCTCTTCTTAAGTAACCCCTTTGCTACATTACTACTCACCTAACTTCCTTTGTTTAACTATGACCTAACCTGATATGTCTCCATACTTGAAATTTCACTGTTTTATGATTTGTTTCCTCAATAATATATTCTGTTACAAACTCTGTACTGTTAATTACTTAATACCATTGTTGATGAGTTTTATTTCCTTTTTAAAGTTGCTATTTTTATTAGTATATTGATATTTTTTTTTTTTCTGTGTTGTTTGAACTTGTACTATTGTATTTAGACCATGTCTTGGAGCTTATCTCCCCGGGCCTCTACTGAAAAAGGACATGTATCCAGCTAGACTAGCCCGGTCAACAAATGTAAAATAAAATAAATAAAATAAAATAAAAATGTGGAGATGAAATGTTGTGGGACTTGTAAACAGTGCAGGTATATTTTACAAGACACATATTTTTCTATAGCAGGGTAATCAAGACTGTTAATGGTGAAAGATAATTTTAATAGTAAATCAAAATGGGTAGTTTATATTACTTTTTGATCATCCTGCCCAGCCTTTTATGTGGGCAAAACTATTGGCCCACGTAAAACTAGACTACACCAACACACATATGTTATTAAAAAAGCCCATAATGTTAATACCCTGTATAAGCATTCCATTATGTGTAAAGATTTTAGGAAGTTTGTGTTTGCTATCTTGGAAAAAGTACTAGTACCTATTAGGGTGGTGACTGGGAGTTCCAGTTGAAACAATGAGAAGTGTTTTGGCAACTTTTACTGAATGCAAGTATTTTCCTGGGTGTTTATAACTCTATTAGAATCAAGACTGTTTTAAAAGCTAAGGCTGCTGCTATTATTAAATTTTGCTAAGTTTGAGCAGTAACATTTATTTATTTTTATAAACTTTATATGGGTATTTTAAATATGTATTTTTATACTTATTTATCTTCTTTGAATTGTTTTCTTATGAATGAACTTTTTGATTGATTATTTTTTTACGAATGAGGTTTTATAAACGAACAGATACTATTCTTATGTATCTCTTTAAAGTTTGTCTTATGGTTTGGTGCCTTTAAGGCTTTTTAAATGGAGAAAGGAAGTGGCTACATTGTTTCTGAAGAAGTTCTTTATGTTACGTTGTAGAAGGAAAGCACTTAAATTCTTATTAAACTTGTCTTCACTGTGGCATTCTGTGTGGCGATTTTTATTTTTTAGTGTCTTTAGAGTATATTATTTCATGTAAGTTGGTAGTTATGCAGTTTATTGTTTACTACAGTACAGGATGTCACATGAGATTTATTTGTTGAAACAGACACTTTTGTAGCAATATCAGTTGTACTCCATTGAATTTGACTATGCTGTTGGATTGCATTAATCAGCTGAAAGATCAAAGTAATTCCTTTATGGCCGCTTCTGACAATGCAGGTACAAGAAAAAATAACATGACTAATAATGGAACCAATTCTGCATCGGCTAAATCTATTACTTATGCTGCTGCGATCCATTCTAAAGGATCAAACACATTGCCTAGAGCTGCATCTTGCACGGATACTACTGCAGCTGTTCCTGAGACTTCAAATTGTTTTAACGTACAAGATTTTTTTGTGGATAAACATAATTTGGGGATTGTAATTCAGATTTGGCTGTATGGAATCAAACATTTACTAAGAATTATTATCCTGCATTAAAGGACATGATTAAGCCCTTTGAAAAACGTTCCATTAAATATAAAGATGTACAACTAGACAATATCTTTTTAAATTTTTTTATTCAGAATAGATGTGTTCCAAATGGACTTCATGTACTTAAATAACCTAATGGTGTGCTAGCCAGTTTTGTATTTCATAGTGAGTTATTCGAACTTTTTGAAAAAATGAGAATTGAACTTATGGAAATTATGGTTCCAGATAACCTGCATAACTTGACTAAATTCAAAGATCAGATACATATCCTGGATAATTGTATTAAGGTCGACATTCTTTTTTTCTTAACATCTGGAAGATTTTAAATGTGCAGTTGAGAAAGTAAGACATTATGAACTGACAGCTTTCAGACATAAACAGAAGAAAATATCAATAGATATTAGTGACTACTGTATTCCTAATCCACTGGGGAAAAGTGGTTCTGATAGCTTAATGCCCAACCAAGATCAAAGAAGAGTGAGTAGATGTGTGAGTGATGAAGAAGTTGAAGGTACAACAAGGGATGCCCCTCAAAGATCCAAGAGACTAGAGGAGAAATGTCAAAAACAAAATAATAGTTTCTCCAATTATCAAAATAGCTATAAAGAGCAGGATGTTCAGAGGGTGAACCACCAGAACAGTTTTGGAAACAGCTGAGATGGTTAGTACATCCCCTGACTCAGGGGATATTATTTGTGATCTCAGAGGATTTAAGATGTATAACTTTTCCCCTGTCAACATCACCTCAGTTCATATATCATTATTTAAGAAAGGCTTTACATTTGTACCCTCTGGGCAACCTAAGATGGTTGATTTGCTAACTGAATTAAAATTATACACAAGGACGTTACATTTCAAATACACCATGACTACCAACAAAAGCAATTTGCAAGATGTTACTGTGAGTAGACGTAGCACTTTCAATCCACCCTTTATACCACCTATTTTATTATTTGAACATCTTTGTGAAAAAAGAAACAGAGAATGGTGTACTAAAAAGAGGCATATGTATTACAATCTTACCCCTGATGAATGTGAGTTGTCGTTTTTCTTATGAAATAATAAAGATCTCCATATTATAAGCCCCAACAAGGGTGGTTGGGGGGTCTTACTAATGGATGGATCGATTTACATACTTCTCAAAAATGCTGCAGTATTTAACCAATAGAGAATTCTTTTCCAAGTCTCATGAAATGAAATTAATATAGCGTACCATGGAATAGACCTTAACCTTGAGGACATGTTTATTAACTTTGACCTGGGAGCTAAAATTAGGGACTTCTTTACAGTTAAGAATCCTAGGATCCCAGCAGTCTTTGGGATTCCTAAGATCCATAAATCAGTAACTGACCATCCGAGACTTATTGTAGCATCAGCAAGGTTCAAGACTGAAGCACTTGGCAAATATGTGGAACTGAAGCTTAAACCTTTCTACAACCATAAGAAACTCCTCTTGAAAGACTCATGGCATTTTCTGGAAGTTTGGCAAATACAGCATTTTTACGTGAAGGCCTCTTTGTCACATAGACATTAAAGATCTATTTTCTGTCATCCCTCATGATTAGGGTCCTGAATGGTTTCTTGAAGCCATGGTTAAAGGCACTGATTTGAATAGCTCAGATATTTGTTTATTGTTTCAATGTATGGAACCAGTACTCACAAACAATTTAGTTTATGTCAAAGGTGAATATTATGAACAGCACAGGGCTGTGGCTATGGGAGCAGTTCTGGCCCCTTTTTTCACAAATATGGTGGTGTGGATTTGGGAGACTAAAACTGTGTTTAACTCTCCTTTTTTGCTATGGTTGAGTGCTGCATGAGACACTTGGAAGACATCTTTATCCTATGGAAGGGCAATGTTGATGATTTGGAACTATTTATTGATTTTCTCAATAGTTCGACTGATGTTCCACAGTTTACCTACCAGTTCAATAAACATTTAGAAGTATCAAAAATAAAATACCTGAACTCCAGGCCACAATAGCACACTACTCCCCAGACATAGTTGCTTTAACAGAAACCTGGCTAAATAAAAACATAGCTAACTCAGAAGTTCTCCCTACCGGCTACAGTATCATTAGACAAGACAGACCACTTCGTAAAGGGGGTGGAACTGCCTTACTCTACAAGTCCAACTTAACTGTCCGTCAATTACCAAACTCCTACCCCTCCCCAATAATTGGGACATACTTATCTCACAACTTCAACTTCACCCTAAAAAGGTCATCACCATAATTGTGATCTATATTCCACCTGGTAATACACCTGCTAGCCTTGAAGACTTCTTATCCTGGTGTTCTTCCACATACTCACAAGAAACCCTTATTCTGGGGGACTTCAACCTAGATTGGTTCACCTGTATATCAGAACCACCAAGTAATCTAATAAATCTCCATGGCTACCAGCAGCTAGTCCAAATTCCAACTAGGTGTGATAAAAATCTAAAGGCAATCCATCCTTGACTGGGTCCTAACTAGCAACCCTACATTGTACCCTCACACAGGCAGTCTCCCAGACACCTTAAGTGACCACAACATAATATACTTTATACGTAGTAGAACAAGCATATGCAAAACCACTAACTATATATCCACTAGAAACACAAAAATTCTCTCCTGAGGTCCTCCACACTTTACTGTGTAACTGTGACTGGACCCCCCTAAAAACCCTCCCACTTGACCAGGCTGTAGCATATTTAAACAAAACATTTCTACAACACCTAGACACTGTCGCTCCATTGCGCAAAATCAAGGTTAGAACCTCTACAAACCCATGGCTCAGTAAAGAAACCAAACAAATCCTCAAGTCCAGAGACACTGCCTGGCGTTACTATCAAAAAAACAAAGAAACACAAAGCCTAACTAAGTACCAAGAACTGCAACCGTGCAAAAAATGCATTAGGCTGGACAAAAATCCTACTATACAACATTACAAACTAAATACCAACACAACCTATAAAAATTTTGGAAAAATGTAAACCAGCTACTAAAATCCACCCAAAAGGCTACCCCCAAACCAACCACCCCTGACACTAAAGTTCCCATCGAAACACAATTCAACTCCCACTTTGTGAACTCAATTCTATCCTTAGTATCACAGGACAGTTCCTTCCTCACTATCCCCCCCCAACACAAATAACTCTAATACAAGCTTTACCCTCAAAACAGTTTCCACCACTTCAATCAAAAGCATGCTCTCCAAACTAAAATCCTCATCAACAGCAGCCGACCTACTCCCCAGCTATTTCTTGAAACTTACAGCAGATGCTATTGCTATCCCAGTCTCCACTCTCATAAACAGATCAATTGTTGAAAACTATGTGCCCAAACTCTGGAAAATATCCTATGTTACACCCATACATAAAGGCGGGACCTCCACTGAACTTAATAACTACAGACCCATTGCTTTACTCTCTCCCCTGGCCAAAATCGTAGAAAAATGCATCCATACCCAGATGCTAAACTATCTCCTAGACTGCAACATCCTGTCACCTACTCAGCATGGTTTCAGACCTGCCCATAGTACCACTACAGCTCTCCTCTGCTTCACAGACACAGTAAACCGTCTCAAAAATGAAGGCCTGCAAGTGTCAACTCTTTTTTTGGATATGTCCAAAGCATTTGACACAGTCTCACACCAAATCCTGCTAAACAAACTAAACCAATATCATCTATCTAATTCCACTCTTACCTGGTTCCAAAGCTACTTAACTGACAGGTACCAAGCTGTGAAATGGGAAAATTCTCTCTCTCCTCAGCTGCCCATAACTATAGGAGTCCCACAGGGTTCTATCTTAGGACCACTACTATTCACAGTCTTCACAAATGACCTCCACACCTCCACACAGCATGCATCTATAATTCAGTATGCAGATGACACTACCTTAATCTGTGCTGCACAAAACATTCCCACCCTCCTGCAAACAACTCAACTAGCATTCTCTGATGTTGAAAACTACCTTACCAAAGCCCAACTTATCCTCAATCCAAAGAAAACTCAGCTTATGGTTATAACCAGTTCTAACAAAAACACTAACAGTCAATTCACTATCTACTCCACAAATGCTACTCCAATTGCTCCAGTGGCACAGGCTAAGCTATTGGGAATAACCATAGACTCCCACCTAAAATTTGATAGTCATCTGAACTTAACTATTAAAAAAGTACATGCCAAACTGGGTTCACTCTATCGTATCAAACCATTTCTTACCAACAACACAAGATCAGCCATTGCTCGCTCCCAACTTCTATCCACCCTACTCTATGCATCTCCCATTCTGACTAATCTCAACAAAACTGAACTAAGCAAAATGGAAGCTTGCTATAACAGAATTGCCCGTTTTGCTGCAAATTGCTCATATAGAACTCATCACTGTACTGCTTTGAGACAGCTCCACTGGCTTGAACTGCCCAACCTCCTAACCTACAATCAGCTCTGCCTCTGTCATTCTATCTATTACCTCCCCAATAAGTGTCCTGCCCTCAAAAACCTAGCACAACATCACTCAGCCAAAAGGCCTCTTAGATCATCAAGCAAACTACTACTAGAAGTCACCAACAGCTACAATAGCTTTGGAGATGCACTATATAGTAGTTCGGTGGCTAAAAATGGAACTCTGTCCCTACTAGCATTCAAAACACATCATCCAAAGCCTCCTTTAAAGACCTCATCAGGCAACATCTCAAGCAAAGTTGGCAGTGCCATGATTGCTCCCCAGGCTAGTGAAAGCGGATAACATATGCATACTAAATCTAGAGCAATTGATAATAGTTTTTCAATCTTACTCACAAACACTGGCTAATCTACAATGTATGTACTGTACCTGTATACTATGTATGTATTCTACCTACATTCCAAAGTTCAGCTGTACACCACAAATCTATCACTTACCTTTATTTTTAAAATTAATATCTTTTTTGATTGTTCTCTCCACTGTAACTGTTTGTGCCGCATACCACTGTAAAAACATGTCTCTTGTAATTTGTGTGTATACTGATTATGTCTAAATAACTAAATGTGTCTGTAATTTTTCTTTGTGGAGCTTTTCTCCCCGGGCCTCTGCTGAAAAAGGGCCTTTTCGGCTCAGTCAGACACCCCCGGTTAACAAATGTAAAATAAATAAATAAATAAATAAAATTTCCTGGATGTTACAGCATGTAAGAATGTTGAAGTTCCTAGGTATGAATCTAGTATCTACAGGAAGGAAACTTTCTGTATCACCTACCTACATTATGAAAGACAACATCCTATATGGCAGAAGAGGAATTTAGTTAAAGGACAGTTTGCTAGGATAAGTAGGTTGGTGTCAGATGACAATATTTTTCAAGAGGAGGCTGCAAAGTTGAGCAGTTTATTTCAAGATCGGGGTTTTCCATCCATGATGTTGAATGAGCTATGCTTATGGGTGTCTAAATAAAGGAAAAACAAATATGGGGCTCTTTTATGAAACCTCCTTTCACTCCAATGCAATATACTGAAGGATAAAAACGATAATTTAACACAAGCCTTTGTGGTTCAACTTAGTAGGGATATTTTTCCCTCAAGCAAATAATTAGCAGTCATTGGAATACAGTTTCCGGTACTTTTGGGCTGGTTAACCAGTTGGGACAACAACACAGATTTGTCTACAAGAACAGTAAGAACTTAAAACTTCTTTATGAAACTAACAAAGACACATATGATATTGTAATTAGAAATTCAGGGAAGCAATGTTGTGGGGCTTGTAAACAGTGCAAGTATATTTTACAAGCCACTTATTTTTCTGTAGCAGGGTATTTATAACTATTAATGATGAAAGGTAATTTTAATTGTGAAACAAAAGGGATAGTTTATATCGCCTTTTGTTCATCCTGCCCAGCATTTTACCTGGGCAAAACTATTGGCCCACTTAAAAGTAGAATACACCAACACTCATATGCTATTAAAAAAGCCCATAATATTAATGCCATGTATAAACATTCCATTGTATGTGGGGATTTTAGGAAGTTTGTGTTTACTATCTTTCATAAAGTACCAGTGCCTATTAGGGGAGGCAACTGGGAGCTCCTATTGGAACGACAAGAATTTTTTTGGCAACATTTACTGAATGCAGGTATTTTCCCTGGCATTATTTTATTTATTTATTTATTTGCAGTCTGTTAACCGGAAAAGTCCATTGGACCAGAAAGAACCCATTTTCAATGGAGGCCCAGAGAGAAAAGCTCCATATACAGTTATTACAAAGCTAATATCAACAAAGTTAACAAGTACAATACAATTTTCAAAAACTATTAAAACACAGTAATATAGAAGACAGAATAATAACATGTGAGCAACACAGCAATATAGAAGACAGAATAATAACATTTGAGCAAGGTGTTGTAACATAGTATTGAATTAAATTAAAACATAATTATTTTGAAGTAATGCCTTTATTAGCATCAAGCCTGATCTAAAAGCTAAGGCTGCTACTATTATTTGAATTTTACTAAGTTTGAGCAGTAACATTTCCTTTTATTTATTTATTATAAGCTTTATATGGTTGTTTTAAACATGTATTCTATACTTATTTATCTTCTTTGGATTGTTTTCTCACACATGAATTTTTTATGAATGAAGTTTTATGAATGAACAGCTACTATTCTTGCATGCCTCTAATTTTTTTCTTATGGTTTGGAGCATTTAAGTCTTTTTAAATGGAAAATGGAAGTGGCTACATTGTTTCTGAGGAAGTTCTTTATGCCATAGAATAAAGGCGCTTAAATTCCTATTAAACTTGTCTTCACTGTGGCATTCTGTGTGGCATTTTTTTGTTTTTTAACAATTATAAAAAGGCACAGATTGATTGCAAATACTATACTATGAACATCTTTCAAAGCAAAGCTACCAAAATAATCAGAACAAGTTAATTTAAAAAAACTTTTCAAGTAAGCATTACCAAAACATGATGTTTTATTAGCACAGAATACAAATGACATTATTACTCAAAAATGTCCTCAAAATTAAAAAAAAAAGACAATTACCCATTCACCTTTAATGATATTTTATGAAACATTCCCCAGGATTCAGTAAACTTCCATGCTAGAATAACTTATTCCTGCATGGAAGGGACCATTTCCGTACAGCACGGCAGCGTGCCATGAATATTCATGAAGGTGTGCTTCCGTGCTGTAAAACAGACATGGTTCTGTATACACGTGCAGGGGGTGTATCTGAGAGCAGTGCTCTCAAAATACACATGCCCCCTGCACACCAGAATTGCAGTACAGCAATTTAAATCAAGCGAGAATGCTCATAACACCCCCAACCCATCAGGGTAAGACATCTGGACAAAGCCATAAGGGACAATCGTCCCTGCAAATCCAGAAAGTGGATAGAATAACAGGTTTAGCATAAGCATAAATATACAGCAGGGTACAAAGCACATAGTGCACACCTCCCAACCCATCAGAGTAAGGAATTTGGACAAAGCCATAAGGGAAAATCATCCCTACAAAGCCAGAAAGTTGATAGAATAACAAATTCAGCATTAGCATAGATATTCTGAAGGGTACAAACTAAAAAACACAACAAATATATTTTTTCACATATGCAGTAAAGTTTAAGCATAGCACACCTCCCAACCCTTCAGAGTAAGGAATATAGACAAAGCCATAAGGGAAAATCATCCGTAGAAAGCCAGAAAGTTGAAAGAATAACAGGTTCAGCATTAGCATTGATATTCTGAAGGGTACAAAGTAAAAAACACAACAAATATTATTTTTCACATATGCAATACAGTTTAAGTGTAGCTGTGCAGATGTGCCTGTTGCTTAGCTACATTTAGCCCAGCTGAAATGGCAGGATAAGTTAAAAATCAATAGACATCCAGCATAGGCATAACTGCAATAGTGCAGTGGTTACAGCGTGCACCTTGCATGTAGTTGCGTATGGTTTGAGCCTCACCAAAGCCTGTTCAATTTTGTATGTGTAAACCTTACAATTTTAATTTATCTGTATATTTATGTAGGAAGTAACATATTTCTCAGCCAAAGTAGTGTATTAGCCCCAGATGTGAGGTATCAGTGTAATAATGTACTGAAACCCCCATATAAACACAAGTACACCATACAGTATAATCACACAAGAATAAATGTAATTACAGCACATTGGGGGACGTCAGGGAAGGTAAACAGATCTATATTATGTGATTAATGAATCAATCCCATACAGGTGGTAGTCCAATAAAATAAAACATAAGCAATGCTAAGCATTGCACAGCTATGCTGAGCAGGTGTAAGCATTGTGTACATATAAATAGTAAGCAATGAGTAACCCAGATAAGTGGATTTGCCCATTGGTAAGCAATGCTAAACCTGCCCTTTTAAGCACTACCAACCTTAGCTAAGCAGGTTTGTTCATAGCTTAGCTTAGCTCAGCATTTTCAAAACCATCCAATCATGGCAAAGGGTGGGAAATTGGCCATATTTAAACCCTGCAGGCAGGAATACAGCTCATAACTGGTTGTAGCTCTCCACCTTAGGCAGTATGGAAGGTGTTGGAGAGGGCATGTGCTTTCGGGCACAGCGCTGGGGCATACAGGAGTCCAAGGTCATGGTAGGACTCCTGGTAAAAAAACATGATGTGAGACTGCTGCAGGACTAGTACCAGGGCTCCCAGTATAAAGTGGAAGACAGGGAAAGTCTCACCCATGATCTCACCACTGCCACTGGTATACCTCGGACAGTTGAGCAGGTCCGGCACCACTATGCTGACTTGAAACGAAGGATGAGGGAGCTCTTGGAACAGTGTGTCCAAGAAGCAAGAGAGAGGGGAGATGTCCCAGCAGTGTGTAAGTATTCGTAGCAATAACTGTTTACCAAAGCCCATCCTGTGTATGTGATGGATGCGTATGCATAAATCTTTCTCTATTTTCATTACAGCTCCAGCTGTCCGGGCTGTGAACCAGGAAGCCCATGCCAGTAGATTTCAAAGGCTGCGTCATGAGGCTGGTAACAACCCTGCTTGTACTAGTCATACCAAATAAATATAAAGGAGTAAAATGTCATCTGGCAGTATAAAAAATGTGTATGATTTGTACTGAATAAATCAGACAATATGCCAGTAATAGTCACATATATGTCATATTTAAATAAAAGTGCAACTGCCTGGCAATAAAGTTCTAAATCCTGGACTGGTTGTGTTTACTCTGGTATTGTATGGCAAGAAATGTTCCATTCACCAAGATCTGATATCTGAATAGTAATGTTGTGTTAACCACTGTTTTCAACACTATGCTACATAAAAATATGTCTAGAATGTCTGTATAAGAATGTTGTAATTACAAGGCCAGAATGTACAACCAAGAGAGACTTAGACAGAAAAGATTGAAAGAAGTAACAGCAGTTTCTCAATAGTTCACTCTGACGATATACAAATTGTTGTAATTTTAGCAGACACAGCCATGGTTTGAATCCCGGGAGTGGTAGTAAGCTGTATGCATAATTTTAACCAGGATTTTGGGAATATGTGTAGAAACAGTCAGGTAGTGTTAACAAACATTCCCCCTACAGGTCTTCCAAGTATGTAACTGCCTGGCAATAAAGGTCTAAATCCTGGACTGGTTGTGTTTACTCTGGTATTGTAGGGCCTCACATGTTAAATTCACCAAGATCTGATATCTGAATAGCAGTGTTGTGTTAACCACTGTTTCCCACATTGTGCTACATAACAAATATGTCTAGGAATGTCTGTATATGAATGTTGTAATAACAAGGTCAGATTGTACAACCAAGAGAGACTTAGAAAACCATGAAGGAAGTGACAGCAGTTTCTTAATAGCTCACTCTGATGAAACACAAATTGTTGTATTTTAAGCAGATACAACCATGATTTGAATCCTGTGAGTGGTAGTAAGCTGTTTGCATAATTTTAACTAGGATTTTGGGAATAGGTGTAGAAACAGTCAGGTAGTGTTAACAAACATTCCCCCCTACAGGCCTTCCAGGTAAGCGAAGTAGAAAGTAGCTATAAGACGGTTGAATTATACACTGTGTAGAAACATACTACTGGCCAAACTAAGGCCATAGAGTATTGTAATAATACCTGTAGAGTAGTGATTAGAGCAATGATCATTAAAGTTGTGAGTACTGCAAGGATATACAAGTTGTTAACTGACATCTCTCTCACCCCCCCACCATATCTGCAACAATAATATAAACACACAAATAAATGGGTATGTTTTACACCAAACCTACTGTTGGGACATGTGTCCTATTGTTCAACAAATATTGAAATGTGTTTATATTAATGTTCCATGTTGAAATACTATCATTGGTGGACTGTTGCTATTAATGTAACCTGCATGCTGTTGCAATGGCCACTGTGATTCCATATATGCATGTGTTCTGTTTGCTATGCAACTGTTCAAAATCTGTTGTGGGTTAATGGGAATATCTATGCATGCTGTTATAACTAATCCTGGTTTGTGTTGACTATTAGTAACCCACATATGTTCTAAAACTGCAACACTATAGCACATTTGGGAGAGCCGGTCCCAGCGGACCCACCTCTCCCACCTCATCAGGCCATGGCAGCGGGCTTCAGCACATCTGGAACCCACCTTGGGACTCCCTCATCCACTGGTCCTGCACCACCTTCAGGTGGAACTGCCTCAGGAGATGGGGCTCGTCCCACCCTGGGTGTGGACACCGACAGGATACCATCACCTGGAGTTAGGTCTGGGGAATGGTGTGTAGTGAGCTTCAAAAGGAGTATGGAGATCTGTTATGCCAGCTTGAGGGTCACATGGTACAATTAGAGGGTCAGCCTGCCATCCTGTTCAGCCACCAGCACAGCCACCTTCGGGGCGCTGAAGGTGCAGTGGTGACTACCCATGGGTGGGGACATCAGTCCCACTGTTTCCATTTGGGAGCTCAAGGGCTTCCGATTTCGAAACACCCCTCCCCATCCAAGGTGTTTATCCCCCACGTGTCATATACTGCCCCTGTATGCTGTCTTGTCTGTCTTCCTACCGAGCCTATCTCCCCAAATATACCTACTATCCTTCCTCAACATCCCACTCTCACCTTAAAAAAAAAGGGCAATCTGTTCCCCCCAAAAAATTTCACCCCATACATAGCTGTCCATTTCGCACATGTGTCCAATGGACACATGTAATCTGGTCTAATTGGCTTCATAACACATTATTGTTGTCCTCACCCCTCTCTCAGGGGTTTGAGTGTCCAAATATACCTCCAAATTCAGTATATATGCACAGCTGTTGCTGTAGAAATAGACAGCTATGGAACTTCCCTACACCTGTCCTGCACATCCCTATCTACTTTCCCTATTGTCTTTCCCTCTGCATGCCCCCTTTTTCACCACTTTCCCATCACCCCTTTTTTTCTTTTCTTTTAAAGAAATTAGCATGGGAGTAAGCGGAAGTAAGCACTTTTAAGCAGTAGTAAGTGTGATTAAGCCTGTTTGTGTGGTGCTAAGCAATGCCTACACAGATTAAGCACTATTAAGGCTAACTGTCTGTAAGCATATTTAACCAGAAGTTAGCATTGCTTACCACTGCGCAAACCTGCACAAACCCACTTACAACTGCCTAAAAATGCCTTACTCAGTCTGTATACAACAGCCTTTGTTCTGCCCAGCAACAAAATAATCAGCCCTTGCAAGTCTTGAACCCAGAGCCCTGCACATTACAGCCACAGCCATTTACCACTAAGCCGTAGATACGTCTGATGTTTCTTCATACATATTATACAGCAGTCATTCAACAGTAGGGAAAATATTTATATATGTGTATATATATATATATATATATATATATATATATATATATATATATACACATATATGTATATATATACACACACATATATATATATATATATATATATATATATATATACACACACATATATATATATATATATATATATATATATATTATTTTATTTTATTTTACATTTGTTGACCAGGCTAGTCTAGCTGGATATATGTCCATTTTCAGTAGAGGCCCGGGGAGAAAAGCTCCAAGTATTAATACATAGTTTAATAAAAAGTAAACATAAAAGTAATTACAGCTAAAATAGTAAGAAGGAAGTCAAGTAAAAAAAAGTTTTTTTTTTTTTTTTGAGGAAATTGGGAGATTAATAACACAATAGTCTTACACATAAGTGAGATATAAGATCCCACGTATTATGTCATGGGCAAAGCATAGTACTTTTTATAAAGTAACATAATTAGAAAGCATAATGAATAGACTGAGGATAAAGTAAGAAAGGAAGAGAAGGAAAGATAGGAAAGGTATCAGAGTTAGTATAGGTTGAGTTTATGGATTTAAATATCTTCCTAGTAAGATATAAGATCCTGCATAATATGTCATGGGGAAAGCATAGTACTTTTTACAAAGTAACATAATTAGAAAGCATAATGAACAGACTGAGGATAAAGTAAGAAAGGAAGAGAAGGAAAGATAGGAAAGGTATCAGAGTTAGTACAGGATGAGTTTATGGATTTAATTATCTTCCTAGGGCTAAATAAAAGAGTTACTTTATGAAAGAGAGGCAGAATTTACACCTATGAAAGAGTGGAGAAACACTCAGAGATAAATAGTCACTGGGTCAGTTCACTATCTTAATGTATAGTTGTTTAGCTAGGAGAACTCAACTGGGTTATTTGGTAAAGAGGGAGAGAGGGGAAGGTAGGAGACAAGAAAAGGAAGAGCAAGAAAAGGAAGAGCAAGGCTAGTCTGGGTTAGTGCAGGGGCATATCCATTTTTATTGAGATACTTTTTGGGAGTCTTCTTGAAAATAGGAAGAGAAGTCAGAGATGAGATATCAGAGGGAAATTTGTTCCATAGTTTTCCAACTGAGTTGGAGAACAAGCTATCTCCTGCAGAGTTATTAGTTGTAGTCCTGTTGATCAAAAGTTTGTTAGAGGAGCGTAGATGTTGCAGGTTATAATAAGGGGTAATAAGGCTGGTGAGTAGTGGAGTTTTAGTGGGTTGGTACAGGGTTTTGTGAGCTATTATAAGTTGTTGTAGGTCGATCTGATTGTGAAGTTCTAGCCAGCCAAGTTGTCTTAGATTGAGGCAGTGATGGGTCCTAAAAGGAGATCCGGTAGCAAATCTAGCAATGTTGCTGTAGGATATAACTAGTTTATTAAGGTTTTTTTTTGACAGGTTGGTATAAATAGGACATGCACAGAGTAAAGTAGAGATAAGATGAGTTTTGGCTAGGGTAATTCTAGTAGCTGGGGTAAGAAATGGTTTGATTCGATATAAGGTTCCTATTTTTTTGTTCACAGTTCTTATAGTAGAGTTAATGTGATTTTCAAAATTAAGTTTGTCTATTGTAATTCCAAGTAATTTTGTGGTGGTGTCAGGAGAAATACTAGTATTGTTGTTGGAAGTGATAGAGAAATTTTGGGGGATTTGCTTACGTGTTGGCGAAAAGAGTAGTAGCTTTGTTTTCTTGGGATTGAGTAGAAGGCAGCGTTGTGAGAACCATTGTTCTACTGTGTTAAAGGCTTTTTGGGTAAAAGACTGAAGTTCAGTTTGAGAGGTAGCTGTGCAGATTATAGTGGAGTCATCTGCATATTGAATACAGGTAGTAAAAGGGATAGCTGATTGAAGGTCATTAATAAAGATGGAAAAAAGAAGTGGACCTAGGATAGAGCCTTGTGGTACACCTAGGGAGATAGGAAGGTGGTCAGATAATGAGTTTTTCCAGAGTACTGCTTGTTGTCGGTTTTCAAGGTAAGATTTAAGCCAAGTTATGCTGTTAGGATCAAGTGAAAGAGAATTAAGAATGTGCAAGAGTATTTGGTGATTCACCGTGTCAAAGGCTTTAGATAAGTCAATGAATAGTGCAGAAGAAAGACTGTTTATGTTACGGTTAGTGTTGATGGTGTTTGTGAATGAGAGCAGTGCAGTGGTGGTACTGTGGGAAGGTCTGAAGCTGTGTTGACAGTTAGCAAGTAGTTTGTTTTGGAGAAGATGGTTTAGGAGTTGTTTATGGATACATTTTTCCAAGATTTTGGCAATAGGGGATAATAAAGCAATGGGACAATAGTTAGAGAATTCATTAGAGTTTCCCCCTTTGTGTAATGGGATGATGTGAGATATTTTCCAGATATCAGGGACAGTTCTTTCTTTGATGGATCTATTTATCAGTATATAAATGGGATAGGCAATAGCTTTAGCTCCTATTTGTAGGAATTCAGCAGGGAGTTTGTCTTCGGAGGGGGTAGAAGGTTTAAATTTTGTAGTAATGATAAAATATATGACGTAGAGATCGGAAGAAAGAGAAATGAAGGGGGTGTATTTACATAAAAAGGATGTAGTTTTGAGGTGTCAGGAGATAGGTGATTTGCAAGATTTTGTATAGTATTTGTAAAGAAGGAGTTAAAGGCATTAGCTATTTGTGTAGGGTTGTCAGGGTGAGAGTCCTGTGGGTTGGGTGTGATTGACTGGCCTGGGGATAGAAGATTATTGATTGAGGACCAAAATGTTTTAGGTTCTTTATTGGATATTTGTTGTAGATGAAGGTAGTAGTTCTTTTTGTCTAATAGTATGGCGTTTTTTTTGTTGTTCCTACATTCTCTGAAGGTTTGATGGTCAGCTTGGTTCTTGGAAGTACACCATTTAGCCCAGTATTTGTTTCTGGTAGTGATTTGTTGTCTAGTATTATTGCTTAGCCAGGGGGCAGGTTTGGTTTTGATTCTAATATTGCGTATTGGTGCATGCAGATCTAAAATAGATAGGAATTTGGAGTCAAAGTATTGTACTGCATCATTAAAAGGTAGTGACTTTAGAGGAGTCCAGTTACATTGGTGTAGTTGTGTTAGAAAGAGTTCTGAGTTAAATTTTTTTTTGGAACGTAATGTTCGGAAAGTGGTAGGAAAAGTAATGATGTTTTTTTTTCTAATAATATAGGTTAATAGGTGATCGCTTAGATCATCTGGTAGGGTGCCAGAGGTGTAAGTTTGTTGGGGAGTATTAGTAAGTATCCAGTCCAAAGTGGTATCTTTATTATTGTTTTTATTAATTCTGGTAGAGCCTGAAATGAGTTGAGAGAAGCCATGTAGGTTAATGTGGCTACATGTGCATATATACATATATATATATATATATATATATATATATATATATATATATATATATATATACACACACACATATATATATATATATAATGTATATTATATATATACATATATATATATAATGTATATTTTATATATATATATATATATATATATATATATATATATATATATATATATATATGTAGACACACACACACACATATACAGCTATATTAATACAGTATCAATTTTGATGTCCCTTTTGACACCCATTTATGTGTGCCATTGTCCAGACGTACCGCTGTAACAGGTTAAGAAGTATGATTGAGCAGCAAGAATGTAAATACAGTGTGCCATACTTACATTCAACAGAAATGTATACCAGGTATCCCCTGAGCACATGTATGTATGTATGTATGCGTATGTTCAACTGGAAGGCACAAAACTAATCACATGGGTTTCAAGCAGTCAGGTAAATAGGTTGTGCATGTTGCACATGTGTGTTATATCAGTGTCGGTGCATACAACAGACATATATGTGTACAGCTACTGGTGTTTGTATTGCCCTGACACTGATGTGGGTACTGGAGTAGGCATGATTATCAAGTATTCCTCAGAGGAGTGTCCACCTGTGTTATGACCCTCTGTCCATGCCTACCAGTACCAGCTATGGCAACACATATATACAGTGGATATCACAAGTGCACACACCCCTGTTGGAATGCCAGGTTTGCATGCTGTATGAAAATCAGACCACAGAAGATCATTTCATAATGTTTCTCATCTTGAATGTGACCCCTAACCTGTCCAATTCCATTGCAATACAATCAAAGGTGTTTCTAGTAAGGTGAGAAACTATTGCCAAGTCAAGATGTGCCATGATGTTAGAGTCCAGACCAAGACAGATGAATGCTGTAACCATCTCAAGAGGTGTATACACAAGTTTAAGGGTGTGTACACTCATTCAACTGGCATATTGTACTGAGTATTATTTCCATATGTTTTCACAGACTAGATTGTTATGCTTTCAATTGAATTGTACAGGCTATAGGTCCCACTACAGGTGGGAATTGTTATGAAAATGAGTTATTGTGGTGTCATGTTCCATTTGCATAAATACCAGGCAGTGTATCAGGGGTGTGTAGCCTTTATATCTACTGTAGCTATATGGACACAGCAGTACCTGACGTGTACATCCAGCCTCCACCAAGGTAGAGTAATCCCCTTTGGTGGACAGCAGCAATACACAAACCACATAACAGGTTGCTACATTGACTGTACAGGGACACATAGGTGCAGGCAAGAACTTTGACGTAAGTCCACCTATATCTGAGCAGGCAGGTATGACTATGAATCGGACATATCCACACCAACAAGGACAATTGCAACTGTGTCTCCACATATGTTTTACGTTTCCGATGAAACAACACAATTCACCGGTACTGGGGGTAAAGAACACCTCATGCACACATGCCATCAATATAGGCAACCTGCATCACACAGGTTAGGTGGGAACATTGCCACCCTGTCCACTCCAGTCATACATGGAGATATGCACATCAGCCACACTCCTCCTCACAGCAATGGTGAGCATGTACATATTGCCTCCTGATGGCAACAACAGCATATCTTCATAGAGCATAATAACATCAGTGTCTGCCTCCTACATGAACTCTGGCATGTGCTCAGAGCTCCGTCACACACCACAGTCAAACACAGACTTGCCACCATACACACACCATTCACATGGAAGATGATTACTGTCAGCCCTCTACACAGAAATGAATGGGGAATAGAGAATTGTGCAATCAAGTGTCCAACACTGGGTGGAATAAGATAGCTCAGGGACAGGCATGTAATTCAGGTTGCTATAGTCATGATAGCTTTGAAGTTTCCAGTGTAGTATTGATGTGCATTTTGACAACCGAATGAGGTCCTGTGACCTCTGCATCCCTCCTCAGCACATGACCAAACCGGGTCTATATTAGAATATCGAAAGATGTAAACACCGAATGTTTAAATGTCAAACTGTATTCAGCGAAAGCTGGAAACAAGGAACATACAGAACAGCGAATTTTTTCCTAGGGAAAAAATTTGCTGTTCCAAAACACATACACACAACACAAGCACACCAAACAAACAGCAATCCACACACATACACCTAAAATCTTACACCTAACCCTACACTAAACTATACACACACCACTAACTATCCACTTATCTTAACCCAAACCCTAATCCCAAGGTCCATCACTATCGCACACTCAGCTCACCCGCGCCCTAACCCTAACTCACCTAACCCACCCTAACCCTCACATCCACACAATCGCACACATACCTAACCCGCGCCCTAACCCTAACTCACCTAACCCACCCTAACCCTCACGTCCACATAATCGCACACATACCTAACCCACACCTTAACCCTAACTAACTTAATCCACACTCAATCGCACACTTACCTGAACCCAACCCGTAACTTTCCACCACAGTGCTGAAAATACCAAAGCAACAGAAATGGACAACCGAATTCTTTCCCTAGGAAAAAATTTGGTTTTCTGTTGCTTCGATATTTTCAGCTTCTGCTGAATACAGTTCGACATTTAAACATTCGGTATTTACATCTTTCGATATTCTAATATAGACCCGACCAAACCAACATAATCTTGCCTCTCTGGCTTTGTCTCCAAACCGTCCAACCTGGGCTGGCCATCTAATATACTTATTCCTAATCTTGTCCATCCTCGTCACACCCAGTGCAAATCTTAACATCTTCAACTCTGCCACGTCAAGCTCTGACTCCTGCCTTTTTGTCAATGCCACTGTCTCCAACCCATATAACATAGCTGGTCTCACTACCCTCTTGTAGACCTTCCTTTTCACTCTTACTGGTACTCGTCTATCACAAATCACTCCTGACACTTCTCCACCCACTCCATCCTGCCTGTAATCTCTTCTTCAACTCTCTTACACACTCACCATTACTCTGAACTGTTGATCTCAAGTATTTAAACTCATCCACCTTCGCCACCTCTACTCTCTGCATCCTCTCCTTTCCTCTATCCTCCCTCTCATTCACACACATATATTCTGTCTTAGTCCTGCTGACCTTTATTCCTCTTCTCTCTAGAGCATATCTCCACCTCTCCAGGGTCTTCTCCACCTGTTCCCTACTCTCACTACAGATCACAATGTCATCTGTAAACATCATAGTCCACAGGGACTCCTGTATGATCTCGTCTTTCAACCTGTCCATCACCATTGCAAATAAGAAAGGGCTCAGAGCTGATCCTTGATGTAATCCCACCTCCACCTTAAACGCATCTGTCACTCCCACCGCAGACCTCACCGCTGTCACACTACCCTCGTACATATCCTGTACCACTCTTACATACTTCTCTGACACTCCCAACTTCCTCATACAATACCACAACTCCTGTCTAGGCACCCTGTCATATGCTTTCTCTAAATCCACAAAGACACAATGCAACTCCTTCTGACCTTCTCTGTACTTCTCCATCAACACTCTCAGAGCAAATATCACATCTGTAGTGCTCTTTCCTGGCATGACACCATACTGCTGATCACTAATCATCACCGCCCTTCTTAACCTCGCTTCCACTACTCTTTCCCATAACTTCATGCTGTGACTGATCAATTTAATCCCTCTGTAGTTACTACAGCTCTGCACATCACCATTATTCTTAAAAATCGGTGCCAAAACACCTTTTCTCCATTCCTCAGGCATTCTCTCACTTTCCAAGATTTCATTAAACAATCTAGTTAAAAACTCCACTGCCATTTCACCTAAACACCTCCATGCTTCCACGGGTATGTCATCTGGACCAACAGCCTTTCCGTTCTTCATCCTCTTCATAGCTATCCTTACTTCCTCCTTATTAATCCACTGCACTTCATGATTCACTATCCGCACATCATGCAACCTTCTCTCTCTCTCATTCTCTTCATTCATCAGCCCCTCAAAGTACTCTTTCCATCTGCTCAACACACTCTCCTCGCTTGTGAGTATGTTTCCCTCATTATCCTTTATCACCCTTAACTGCTGCACATCTTTACTAGCTCTGTCCCTCTGTCTAGCCAATCGGTACAGGTCCTTTTCTCCCTCCTTAGTGTCCAACCTTTTATACAACTCTTCATACGCCTTATCCTTAGCCTTCACCACCTCTCTCTTTACCATGCACCTCATCTCCTTATATACATATATATATATATATATATATATGGAACTTAAAACAATGAAAAGGCAAAATAGCGAAGCGGCTTTTTAGCAAATTCTTTCCCAGGGAAAGAATTTGCGTGGCCGCTTCCATTACTTTGCCATTTTCAGCACTGTAGTGCGATCTCGGAGTTGGAATATTTAAGTAGGGGGGTGTGGGAGGTGAAGCCCCCCAATTTATGTATTATTTCAAGTTTTCTTTTTCTTTT
This sequence comes from Protopterus annectens, assembly GCF_019279795.1. Classification (NCBI taxonomy): domain Eukaryota; kingdom Metazoa; phylum Chordata; order Ceratodontiformes; family Protopteridae; genus Protopterus; species Protopterus annectens. Next base: position 190,663,679 of record NC_056727.1, read on the forward strand.
TTTTTTTGGAACAGTGATTTTTTTTCCCCTTGGAAAAAAAATTGCTGTTCTGAGCTTTCGGGATTGTAAGCTTTCGCTTACATGGATTTGATTATTCATCATTCACTTTTTTAAGCATTCTAGAATATAATATAGACCCATGAATCTATAGGCCACCACCTCTGTAATGTCCCTCACACAGGCAAGGAAATGGGGCAAGGCCCACATTAAGGAATGTCCCATATGTCGGAACTAGCAGCAGTGCCCAGGCACACAGCACAATACAATGTAGGCACCTACATAGTGGTATGGCCTTAGCAATGCCTGACAACTGCACATCTGTATAGAGGACAGACATAAAGTAGTTAGCCAGCAGGTTATGTATTAGGATGAATGTATTGAAAGAAAAACATCTGAAACTGATAGGTATGCCATTACTACATGACAGCAGTCCTCAATGACATGTCCAAAGAACATAGTAGTCTATCGTTAATATCAACATATCAGATCAATATCCACTAGGAGATACATATAAACATACAGCTCAAACACCTAGAACAAGATACTCAGTACTCAGAGTCCAGCTTTGCATGCAGGGGTGTATAGTTCCAGTACTACAATCTGCGATCTACTCTAACTTGAAAAAGCACTGTTAAAAGTACTAACATAATGATAATATATGTGTTAAACTATTTCTGTCAAGCAGTGCATACCCATGCAAACCCACTCAAAGCTGCCTTAACCACTCTGCATTCAACAGTCATTGTTCTGCCTAGCAACAAATTACAAAGCCTTGCAGGTCTTGAATCCAGGACCTTGCATACCATAGCCAATGCAATTTACCAGTAAGCCATCTCAGCTGTATTACTTGAGGATGTTTTCTCAGACATACCCTTCTTTATAGTCAGTTTACAATAGGGAAGAGACAAGTGTGCAATTAGGAAGGATTGGTATCTATAAATATATACAGATATATATGTATATATTTATATATATATATATATATATATATATATATATATATATATATATATAGATATATCTCTGAATAGAAACAAACATAGAGAGAGAGAGGGAGATACGGGAGATTATATATAGATATATATATATATATATATATATGTATACACACACACACACACACACACACACACATATCTATATATATATATATATATATATATATATATATATATATATAGATAATATATACATATATATATATATATATATACATATATATATATATATATATATATATATATATATATATATATATATATATATATATATATATATATATATATATATATACACACACATTTTATATATATATATATATATATATATATATATATATACACACACACACACACACACACACACACACACACACACACACACACATACATATATATATATATATATATATATATATATATATATATATATATATATATATATATATATATATACACACACACACACACACATATATATATATATTTATATATGCATACATGTCCCAAAATGCCAATACAAATATATACTGCTGATAGACCACACACAACTGGGGCAGCATGCACTACTGGATACAAAAGCAGTCATGACACTCACATCGTCCCCTTCCCCCACAGTCCAAATAAATGAGTGAACAGTACACTGCTACAAATTCATCATAGGCTATATACATTGGCCAGACATACAACAATCTCTTAGCAAAACAAATAAAATGTCTGCACATAGCAAAGAAAAATCCAGCCAGCCAGTAATTCACACATGTTTGTTATACTCTGATGTCTTGGCCAAAGCCTTCAAGGAGTAAACATCACCAGAAATGCATGCCTTAATCTCAAGAAGCAATTAACACCTAATTACATCATTGAATACACAGCCTCCAATTACACTCATCATTTAATCCCCTATGGGATAAAGTATCACAGTTAATATTAATACATTGAACTCTGCACATGACAATTGCCTTTTTATAAATGTTTTATTACACTGAGGAACAGACATTTTCAGACACAGTACCTTGAGACCCACTACTGTCCCCATGGTGTGATTTATTCAAATGACAGCCATAGAACTAATATATTTCTTATCAGTAATACTTCTGGCATGTTCCAACAGCCTAGTTTTAAAATATGTTACTGTCCCCCACATAAAATATGTTACAAGGCCATCTAAAAGCATTCTCTATACACCTTCCTCTTGAATGTACAGACTTCAACATGTTTCTCAGCCATTCCCCTCAGCAGGAATTACAGCACTAAATAATGATAGATTAGTATACCTATCCACCTACTACTGTATTACATCTGGACAAAGCATGACATAATTGGTGGACAGAAGCCCAAATACATGGCCATACATGAAATATTGCTTTTATACACTGAGAAAGTTGCTGCTGTTACAGGGTTTGTTGTAACATATCTTTTCTGAGGGATATATAGTCAGAAAAACAAATGGATGTTACCATCTACATAATGCAATCACCAGAGTATACTGCGATTTGCCAAAGACAACTCCTGTCTGGACAACAGCCCATACATAACAGGCTAACCTGTGGCCATTATGTGGATGGCTCTACAGTTGAGAGCTATGCAGAGACAGAACTTTGTCACACTGAAACCCATGCAGAAGTAGCATGTGCAGACAAACCCTGTTACACTAGCAGTATTCCAAACATATAACAGCAATACTCACATTCTGCTCCTAAGTCTTGAACATTCACCACCATTTAGTTGTCTTGTCTCCACAAGTCTTGTTGTAAGAGGTAGTAGCCCACACAACTCCAGGATGTCTTCCTCAAAGTAAGGGAAAGGGCCAACTCCCACATGGAGTGCTTTTTATAGGAGTCTGTTGCCATGACATTGGCTATTGGAAGAACTACACAGCTGCTCTGCATGCGATTAGCAAGTGGGGAACCCCAATAGGTGCACGGGCCATAACCTGGTCATGAGCATCACCTACAAAAGCCATGCTGCCACCTATTCAAACCAGCTTTATCCCTGTAGTGTACAGTGAGAGAGAGAGAGAAATAAAAAATGAGACATAAAATGGAAAAGAAAAGAAAGAAAAAAAGGTAAGTGGGACATGTAAGCAAGTAATGGAATGTAGTACTTGGTCTGTAATAATGGGAAATATGATTTGGCAAAATATATGTTCGAACAAGACATGCTGCACTAGTGTCCTTTTAAACAGCTGCTATGGCCATAGCATCTGGCTCCCTCTGCAGTGGGAGATATCACAGACATACCTCTCAACTGTACAGATCTTCACATAATGTCCACATTTTACCATCATGTATTTTTGTGTGTTCCTCCTGAGATCTGTACTTTACTGGTAAATAGCTAAGGATTGAAGTCACCAGGTAATGACAGACACTTGAGTTTAAGACTCCACATCCTTAAGAATATTCACTGTAATGCTAAATGTATCATTGTATGAACTTCCTATGTTTGTAACAGGTATATTTAAAGTCTGTCCCTATTTATCCCCCATCATTTTAGGCATTGTCCAGATTTGATGCTCTGAAAGGTTGTGAGGTGGGACCACAGCTCAGGAGCCTGACTCACCTGGGAAAGGACAGCTCATACATGACAACCACAGGAGTGTCTGTCAAACAATTGTGACTGTGCCACTGCTAGACCAGTTAATGGGATGTTTTCCATATCCATATTACCTGTGATTCTGAGTATGACACATGTTTGCCTTGTAAAGCTAAGACACCTATAGAGGGCGTGTGCATAGCAGAGTACTGTTGCAGACATGTGTGTTGAACTGCATGTGATATATTGACTTAATATCATTTAACTGTACAGTGTTATGCTGGACAATAGTCACATCTGTGACTGATATCTGTAGTCACATACACATATACCTGTGTTATGTCAGCCAAACCATTGGCAGGTCTGTGAGCAATGCCATTGTAACATAATAGCCTACTTATGACTGTTGGATATCTTCCAGGTTATCACAGTGATGTCAAACCCTACTGTGCAATCAACATACTAATGTATGCTACAGCAATATTAATACAGTATCAATTTTGATGTCCCTTTTGACACCCATTTATGTGTGCCATTGTCCAGACGTACCGCTGTAACAGGTTAAGAAGTATGATTGAGCAGCAAGAATGTAAATACAGTGTGCCATACTTACATTCAACAGAAATGTATACCAGGTATCCCCTGAGCACATGTATGTATGTATGTATGCGTATGTTCAACTGGAAGGCACAAAACTAATCACATGGGTTTCAAGCAGTCAGGTAAATAGGTTGTGCATGTTGCACATGTGTGTTATATCAGTGTCGGTGCATACAACAGACATATATGTGTACAGCTACTGGTGTTTGTATTGCCCTGACACTGATGTGGGTACTGGAGTAGGCATGATTATCAAGTATTCCTCAGAGGAGTGTCCACCTGTGTTATGACCCTCTGTCCATGCCTACCAGTACCAGCTATAGCAACACATATATACAGTGGATATCACAAGTGCACACACCCCTGTTGGAATGCCAGGTTTGCATGCTGTATGAAAATCAGACCACAGAAGATCATTTCATAATGTTTCTCATCTTGAATGTGACCCCTAACCTGTCCAATTCCATTGCAATACAATCAAAGGTGTTTCTAGTAAGGTGAGAAACTATTGCCAAGTCAAGATGTACCATGATGTTAGAGTCCAGACCAAGACAGATGAATGCTGTAACCATCTCAAGAGGTGTATACACAAGTTTAAGGGTGTGTACACTCATTCAACTGGCATATTGTACTGAGTATTATTTCCATATGTTTTCACAGACTAGATTGTTATGCTTTCAATTGAATTGTACAGGCTATAGGTCCCACTACAGGTGGGAATTGTTATGAAATGAGTTATTGTGGTGTCATGTTCCATTTGCATAAATACCAGGCAGTGTATCAGGGGTGTGTAGCCTTTATATCTACTGTAGCTATATGGACACAGCAGTACCTGACGTGTACATCCAGCCTCCACCAAGGTAGAGTAATCCCCTTTGGTGGACAGCAGCAATACACAAACCACATAACAGGTTGCTACATTGACTGTACAGGGACACATAGGTGCAGGCAAGAACTTTGACGTAAGTCCACCTATATCTGAGCAGGCAGGTATGACTATGAATCGGACATATCCACACCAACAAGGACAATTGCAACTGTGTCTCCACATATGTTGTACGTTTCCGATGAAACAACACAATTCACCCGGTACTGGGGGTAAAGAACACCTCATGCACACATGCCATCAATATAGGCAACCTGCATCACACAGGTTAGGTGGGAACATTGCCACCCTGTCCACTCCAGTCATACATGGAGATATGCACATCAGCCACACTCCTCCTCACAGCAATGGTGAGCATGTACATATTGCCTCCTGATGGCAACAACAGCATATCTTCATAGAGCATAATAACATCAGTGTCTGCCTCCTACATGAACTCTGGCATGTGCTCAGAGCTCCGTCACACACCACAGTCAAACACAGACTTGCCACCATACACACACCATTCACATGGAAGATGATTACTGTCAGCCCTCTACACAGAAATGAATGGGGAATAGAGAATTGTGCAATCAAGTGTCCAACACTGGGTGGAATAAGATAGCTCAGGGACAGGCATGTAATTCAGGTTGCTATAGTCATGATAGCTTTGAAGTTTCCAGTGTAGTATTGATGTGCATTTTGACAACCGAATGAGGTCCTGTGACCTTTTTCTGTTTATGTCTTCCAGGTAACATGCAGAGTGCTCGCCTACTAGCATTCTCTGTTGGGGAAACAGACACCATCACCCAATATGTGACTGGACATTATTCCCTGTTATGTGGATGGACAGCAGAAGATGTGCGTGAGAAGACTGCCCTGTGGAACAGTGTAGTCCACAGGGTGAATGATGCCAGCTTGCACAGCAGAATGTATGTACATGTTCAGCATCGGACCACCAACCTCAAATGCCATGCCCATCAATGGACTGCTGCTGTAGCAAGGGACCAGCTAGACACAGTTGGGGGGGGGCCTAGCCATCCAGCCCCCAAACCCACCGAGGAGCTCCTCACCACACTTGGGCCACACGCTGAACGCACAAGCCATGACACTGAGGGCAGCATTGTGGAGGTGGGTTACACACACACACACACACACACACACACACACACACACACACACACACACACACACACACTGGATGAGGAGCGTGCAGATAAGGGCCCAGTGGGGATTAGTAGACTAATGTATCAGACATACATGTATCTATATTATATCTACATGCATATGTCAGGTCCGATTGCAGTTGTGGATGGGGTTTTCTAATGTACAGAGATGCACATCTATGGTAAGGACAGGACATTGTGTATTATTGCAGTTAGTACTGTAGATGTGCAGACATGCTGTATCCATCCTATACCAAGGCCACTTGTGCGTCTGCTGACAATAACTCCTTCTCACAACTACTTAGTACCCTCTGGTCTGCATATGGGACAGCAGCCTGAAGCTAGTGGGTATTACATTGTTCTGTTGTTGCCTGGCAATACCCCAGGGATGTGACACACACATGCAATTTACCATGCACACAACCATCAGTAATAGCTATATTACTTGTTGTGAGTGTTCACTTATGCTGGGTTTAACTGTATTGCATCACAGTGGTCACCACTGGGCCCTATCTGATGTGAATTCAACATTCCTGTAGCATACCTCACACCTTGTCAGTGCCAAGAGGTCTGGACAGAGGCCAGAAAATTGTGCTGGACAAACCTTCTAAGGTAAGGTCATGCTTGACACATTACTGGTATACAATGGATAAAAATTGTGTATACACACCCCTCTTAAGATGCAAGGTGTTCCTGTTACATACTAATTAGGACCACAATTTGACAGTATACACCTCTTCTAGCCTTTAATGTTACCCATAACAGGTACAGTTCACTTGTAAAACCAAGCATCTGTATTCATGTATTGCGCACCTACAAGATGGGCCACCTGTGAGGGTGGCAGACATCCTATCAGCATGATGTTTCAGTCAGGTATGATACCTCATGCTGCCATATGTGTCAGTACACTTACTGTGGCCTATTTGGCTATAATATCACATACATGGGTATTGTTAAGGCACACAGACCACTTCCGACCACATATAGGTTTCAAACATATGGATATTCTAGACACATCTGTGCAGAGGATTGTTCAATCATTTAATCTGCTGCACGTGAGGCAGATGCTGTCACTACACTATATAAAGTAATGGCAGCGGGAGGTGGTCACCAGCTAGGTATGGTATACATATCAAAATGTTATAAACCACACATGATATGATCCTCATACATACACAAACAGTTGCTAGCATTAGGATTAGAACTCCTGCCTATCTAGGCATTCCTACCATAGTGCTATGCAGTTATCAGATGTGTCACAGAGCTTATACAATCCTACTTCTTCCACAGGTACCTCTAAGGTGGATGACGTCAACAGGTCTACTAAATTGGAGTGAAGGGAAGTGTAAAGGGTAGTACACAAGTTTCTACTGTAGGTGGCCAGTGATATGCACTGCTTTCCATATATGTGATCTATATTCCATAACATGGGCAGTGTCTGGGTTGTGCACATGTCCCACATGCATGTTCTTTGATCTGTGGTAGTGTGCTTGAGGTCTCTGGGACATGTTGTGTGGACAGATTGGTATCTTCTGATGTAGCATTCCTGACCTAATTTGGTGAGATCTGGCTATGTAACTGAGGTAGTGATTGCACCTACATTGACAGTATGATATGGGTATTCGGTGGAGCTAGTGGCATCTGTCCATACAGGGCCTGTGTATAAAGCATGGTATTCCTTTTGTGGGGTATGTTTGCAGACTCTACAGTTGTTGCAGGTGTCCAGTGGGGAACACGCCAAAGGGCCACTGTACACACTGATTGCACTACTGAGGGAATGGAACAGGGTGCCGTGTCCTTTTAATTGCTGGATAACATACTCAGTCAGGAGATGTAACACATCAAAGTACTTTCTGATGTCAGTGGAACTGTTGTGGTCAGTAGGCATGTAGTCCACTGCAATCACACAGTGGATAGTATCTGTAAGGCAATATGCAAGGGAACTACCAATATAGTGGTTGTTGCTTAGCCAAGTGTGTTTGTGTATGATACATAGGTGGAGAGTGGTCTCTGAGTAATAGAAGGGTTGCCTGTATTGCTCACTAATCCATACTGACACATTTAGGGCTGTGGATTGTCTACACCAACCTCTATGGTGTTTGACAACTGTTGGCCTTGTGATGTGGACATTGTGGCATATACTAGGTCCTCAACATAATAATTTAGCATAACCCTGCCCCCACAGCATCCTGTTCTCACACAATCACACTGACCCCCACACAGGATACTGATGACACACACACACACACACACACACACACACACACACACACTTGCCAGTACTGAGTTTCAAACCCCTTCCTAGCTATGTATTGCTACTACAGTGTACCGCATTTGTCACACGCGCCACAGAGCTCATAGGATGGATGTTGTCCCAAGGTACTTCTAAGGTGAGGAACATCACCAGCCATTGTAAATACTGGCATTGGGTGATGTAGTGAGTGAGAGATTCCATAAAATATTTTACCCTACTCACACATACACATTTTCCAGGGGGTGAAGCTCAAACCTCTATCTAGCTATCATTGCAGACCATTATGGTTACACATTTACCACATGCACCACTGGCCTTAAATGGTCTAGGGTTGCCAACAGGTACTTCTAAGGTGGATGATATCTGCAGGACTGCTAAAGTCAGGCACTGAGATGTGTACTGGGTGTAAATGGGGCCAAAATCTTTGAGGTATGGGCATACATATGTACACACACAAACACTTGCCAGGGAAGAGATTCAGATCCATACCTATGTAGTCATTGCCACTACAGTGTACAGCATTCATTGCATGTGCCACGGAGTTTATAGGATGGATGTTGTCTCAAGGTACTTCTAAGGTGAGAAACATCACCAACCCTTGTAAATGCTGGCATTGGGTGATGTAGTGGGTGAGAGATTCCATAAAATATTTTCCCATACATACACATATTTACATTTGCCAGGGGTGACGTTCAAAACTCTATCTTTTCAGACCATTATGTTACACATTTACCACATGCACCACTGACCTTACACGGTTTACGGTTGCCAACAGGTACTTCTAAGGTGGATGATATCTGCAGGACTGCTAAAATCAGGCACTGAGATGTGTACTGGGTGTAAATGGGGCCAAAATTTTTGAGGTACAGACATACATATGTACCCACACAAACACTTGGCAGGGATAAGATTCAAACCCATACCTATGTAGTTATTGCTACTACATTGTTTAGCATTTATCATGCACACCATGGAGATTACATGTTGGAGAGCTGTACAAAGGTATCTTTGAAAGTGAGTGACATAAGCAGCAGTGCTAAAGAAGGGGTACGGGAAGTGTTGAAAGTGTGAATGCCCACCAAATCAGGTCTCTACGAGGATACACACACTCTCTCACATTTATACAGTTGCCAGGATGAGGATTGGAACACCTACCTAACTAGTTGCTACACTATAGTTTTGCACAGTTATTGCAAGTGCCATGGAGCTTATATGTTGAAGAGCTGTCCAAAGGTATCTTTGAATGTGTGTCACATCAGCAGCAGTGGTAAAGGAGGGGTAAGGGAAGTGTTGTAAGTGTGAATGATCACAAAATCAGGTCTTTACAAGGATACACACACTCTCTCACACAAACACTCACATTTACACAGTTGCCAGGATCAGGATTGGAACTCCTACCTAACTAACTTGCTACACTATAGTATTGCACAGTTATCATTAGTGTCACATAGTGTATGTGATGGGGAGCTGCCCAATGGTATCTTTGAAGGTGAGTGACATCAGCTGCAGTGCTGAAGGAGGGGTACGGGAGATTTAGTGAGTGTAAATGACCTCAACCACATTCATCTAGAAACACATACACAACTTTACATTTGACAGGACTGAGATTACAACTGCTACATGGATACCTATTTGTACTGTAGTTTTACACAGTTATCACAAGCACCACTGACACTATAGGGCTGAGGGCTAACCAAAGGTATTCTTACAGTGAATGACATCAACACATCATGTGATATATGCCAATGGGATGTGTAATGGGTAGGACAAGCCTCATTATGGGATTCTCTCTGTCGCTATCTGTCTTTCTCTTCCCCACTTCTCTGTGTGTGTATGTTTGACAAATTATATTATGTTGGCCTTAGATATGTGTGTGTATTCCTATCCAATGTGTGTGTGTTTGAAGTATCAATTGTGTACAATTTGGTGTGTGTGCGCAGACAGCTGTGAATAACCGATAACTATAGTCCACTGTGTTGTGAGACATGGGCTTCATTTCTCTAAGTGTAGGAGCATTCCTAGTATGTCCTTCTATATTGAATGTGTGCATCCATTCCAGGGAGACTCCAGTTCAGGATTCTGTGTGCTACAGCTACAGCTAGAAAACTGTTTCTGCAGGATGCATGTAGATAGGTTGCCAATATGGAGACACAATGGGCTTAACATACAGGGGATACTGTAACTATTGCTGTCTGTGCTACTTGTGTGACATGTTTGGTTGTAGCATAGATATTCTGACATATTTACTGTTTTACACTGTGATGTGTCATGTCATCAACTACTGACAGTTATCATTCTTTGCTCACAGTTATTTTCCGGGAAATACGAGACATACTGAGGCATATAGACTACACATTCTGGCACACACCTGTCATTGTGGAGGGGTGGCTACAGTCAATAGACTGTTGGTTCTGTGTAAATGGTGCAGCACCTTGCTAGTATGCTGGCTGGGGTTCCCCTCCTTGTGCTTTTCTTTTTTTTTTTAGAAAATTTCTATTGATTTTTACAATAATAGAAGAAATTTTTCATTTCCCCAGATTTACTAAACTTCCATGCAGGACTAATTTAGTCCTGCATGGAAGCGGCAGTTTAAGAGGAGGATGGCAGAGCACCATGCATATTAATGAAGGTGTGCTGCCTGAACTCCTAATGCTACACGGAACGTGGACAAGTGCGGGGGCATGTCTGAGAGCTTTGGCTCTCAGAATAAACATGTCCCTGCAAAGTAGAACAGAAGAAAGTGTAAATAAATGACATAGACCACTCATAGGTGTCCACATATCCCCACCAACAGTCCCCATGTGATCAACAGCAATAGTACATTTAAATAAAATGAAGAGACCCTTTTATTTATTTTTTAAAACCCCGAGTACAGCTAACCATAGGTGCACGGGTGTGCCCATCGCCTAGCCATGGTTAAAACAGCTGAAAAGGCTGAAGAGGATAACAAGGAATATATATATGCAAATGAAGCAACACAGCAATAGTGTAGTGGTTAGACCATCCACCTAATGAACAGGCATTCCTGGTTTGACTCCCACTGCAGCACATATTATTTTCCATGTGAAATCTGTATATGAATATAATTTTACATCTTTTTGCCATATAACCTACATAAGAACATTTAAATGTGAACTGGAGGACTGCATGAAATGCACATGTGAAGTGTCAGTGTCATAATGAATAAGGCACTAGTAAGCAGGTTTAAGCACAAATACGCAGTAGTAAGCAAACATAAGCACTAGTAGGCATATTTAAGTGCATTTGCATGGGGGTAAGCATTGCCTTCACAGATTAAGCAAGGTAGAAGCTCACTGAGTGTAAGAAAATATAACCGGAGGTTAGCAGTGCTTACCATCACACGAACTCATGCAAATCCGCTTACAACTGCTTTAAAGTTCCTTAATCACTCAAGATCCAATGACCCATGTTCTGCCCAGCAATAAAATAAACTACCTCTGCAAGGCTCAAACTCAGGACCCTGCACACTACAGTCAGAGCAGTTAACCACTAAGCCATAATAGCAATAAACATGCATGAGGTATCAGCAAACTAATCCTCACCACAGGAAAATCAAACCAAACATGTGAACTCTATCTATGGACAGTGTGATGTTGGATAACTTGCCACAGAACATAAATATGTGAACTGGAGTACTGCAGCAAGCATACATTTGAGGTGTTATTGTAATAAAGTATTGAAGTTCCCAGGACCCCATACAGTGTATGTACACATGAATCACGGATACCAGACACATATATAACCTGTAATGAAGAATAAATTATTGCCAAATGGCAAATATAGTGATAATCAACTATGAAGCAATGCTAACCTCAGCACAGCTCATGTTAGTAAGTGTAAGCAATGTGTAGGGGGAGCCAATTCAATCTGCCTAGTGGTATACCTCTTTCAACAGTGCCAACTTTATGTAAGCATGTGTGCCCATAGCTTAGCCTTTTCAAAACTGGCCAATCACATCAAAGTGTGGGAAAATGGCTGTATTTAAACCCCACAGGCAGGAATATGTCTCATAACTGGATGTAGCTTCCCACTGCAGGCAGAATGGCTGTTGTGGGTGAAGGCATTCGATTCAGAGCACAGCGCTGGGGCATCCAGGAATCAAAATTCATGTTAAGGCTCCTGGTAAAACACCATAATCAGAGACTACTGTAGGACGAGTACCAGGTCTCATAGTACAAAACAGAGGTCTGGGACAGTCACGCCCATGACCTCACCAGTGCCACAGGTATCCCCCGGACTGGTTATCCGGTCAGGCACCACCATGCTGACCTGAAGCGGTGGAGGGGGGATGTCCTGGAACAGTGGATCCAGGAGTGTTAGCAGATGGCCAATGCCCAAGTACTGAGTAAATATACATTCTAAGTAGTAAATAATTGCCTAGCTTGTGTATACTATGGATAGGTATGGCTAAATATCAATGCATTTCTCTGACAGCTGCAGATGAGTGGGCTGTGAACCAGCAAGCCCATGATGCTATGCTGCAAAGGCTGCATCGCGAGGCAGGTTAGTAATCAGTCTGCATGTACTGTCATAACAAAGATTATACGAGCCTTAGAAAGTGTTGTACCAGTAGAAATAAATGTGTTAATAGTCTGTGAATAAAGGTATAACCCCTGGAGTGCTTCTGTTCACTCTTCTCTCATATGTTTGCGATCTGTTCCATACTATAAATAGTACTGTTGTATCTTAAGCAGTGTCACCCATACCGTGGTATGCAGATAAAATGAGTATGAAGGTCTGCATAACAATGTTGGATGTGCCAAGAGGTCAGACATATCGTACAAGTTAGGGAGACTCAGATAGAAAACAGTCGAAAGCTGTACATCAGTTTCCTGATAGCAAAGTGTACTGTGATGTTAGCAATAATTTTTTGTCACACACAGCAGGGGTTTGACTCCTGGGAGTGCTACTAAGTTGTATGCATAATCATATCCCACAACCGTACAGGCTGGGATACAATGTTCCTATAGAAAGCTGTGTGCATAATTGCACCCAACAACTGTACAGAAATTGCTTGAATGTTCAAATTGTAAGTTGTATGCATATTAATATCCCACAACTGTTCCAATCTGTCCAGCATGTCCAGATAAATGGCTCATATCACCAGCTTGGTACCCTGTTCCCCTGAAAGTTCAGTGTGATGATACAAGAAATGTAGGCAGCTGTCAATAACATATAACTGATAGTCGAACGTGTACATAGTCAGAGAATGTATATGAAAACAAACCTGTCATTCTAGCACCTCACCCAATGTGTATGACAGCAATTCTCAACATATGTTGCATTAACAACTGCAGCCTGTCACGCCTGTATTTAAGACACAGGTCACGTATATAATAATCTATAAACATACAAGTGTACAATATAAGGCCATTGTGTAGTGTAATAATACATGTAAGGGAAAGATCACTGCAGTGACTAAGAATGTTGTGAAAACTACAAGGAGATATTAGTTGTTAATTGAATCCTCTCTCTCACCCCTACCATATGTGCATAATAACCCAATGACGCTTCTCAACTGGTATGTGTACACTCCAAACGTTTTTGGGACATATGTCCTAATGGCTAATAAATATTCACATTTGTTTCTATGCATGTGCCATGTAAAAACACACCCATATTGGTGGCCTGTTGCCATCAATGAAACTCGCATGCTCCTGTAATGGCCACTGTTGTTCCATATATGCATGTGTTCTGCTTGCTCTGCAACTGTGTTAAATCTGGTGTGTCGGGTTAATTGGAATACCTATGCATCCTGTTATAACTAATCCTGAATTCTGTTGACTGTTACTAACTCATATCTGCCATAACCCTGCGACAACACAGCTTGTATGGGAAGCCAAGTCCCAGCGGACCCACCTGTCCCACCTCAGCTGGCCATGGCACCGGGCACCAATACATCTGGGGCCCAGCCTGGGACCTCCTCCTCTGTGGGCCCTGCACCACCTTTGGGAGGAACTGCTGCAGAGGATGGGGCTCGCCCCCCCTCTCAGCAGGTGCGGAGCGGAACCTGTCACCCATCAACAGGTCTGGCCAGTGGTGCGTAGGGAGCTCAATCTGGAGTATCAAGAGCGCCTATGCCAGCCTGAGGGCTGAGTGGCGCTATTAGAGGGTGAACCTGCCCCTCCTACACAGCCCCCAGCACAGCCACCTTTGGGGCCGTGAAGGTGCAGTGGTGACTGCCCCTGGGTGGGGACCTCAGTCCCACTGTTTTCAGTTGGGGGCTCATGGGCTTGCGACTTCCAAACACCCCTCCCCGTCCAAGGTGTTTACCACCACATGTGTCATATACCGGCCCTGTATGCATCTTGTATGTCTTGTCTGTTAACCTACCCAACCTCTCTCCCCAAATATACCTACTACCCACCCCAACATCCCACTCTCACCTGAACAAAAGGGCAATCTGTTCCCACAAAAAAATCTCGCCCCATACATAACTGTCCATTTTGCACACGTATCCACTGCACACATGTAATCTGGTCTAACTGGCATCACAATGAATATACGTTATCCTCACCCCTCTCCCAGGGGTTTGAGGGTCCAATAGTACCTGCAAATATAGTGTATATGCACAGCTTTGCTGTAGAAGAAATGGGCAGCTATGGAGTTTTCCTATACCCTTTCTGCACAAGCCTAGCTATTTTCCCTACTGTCTTTCCCTCTTTGTGCCCCATTTTTCACCACTTTCCTATCAACCCCTTTTTCTTTTATTTTAAAGGAATTAGCATGGGAGTAAGTGGCAGTAAGCACTGTTAAGCAGCGATAAGTGGGTTTGCATGGGTTTGTGCGAGGGTAAGCTATGCCTACACAGGTTGAGAAATCTGAAGCTAACTGACTGTAAGAAAACATAAGCGGAGGTTGGCAGTGCTTACCATCGCACAAACCCAGTTACAACTGCTGAAAAGGGCCTTAATCACACTGTATCCAATGGCCCTTGTTCTGCCTAGCAACAAAATAAGCAGCATCTTGCTAGGATCAAACCCAGGACCCTGCACACCATAGTCAAAGTGAGTTCCCACTAAGCCACCTCAGGTATACATATCCATGATGTATTCACAAACATATCATCCAGCCCAGTCATTCAACAGTACAAAAAATGTATTCCAACATGTAGATGTATGTGTGTGAGTAAGTATATTAATGTCTATACGGTTACAACATATTGATATATGTGTGTGTATATATATATATATATATATATATATATATATATATATATATACATATATATATATATATATATATATGTATATATATATATATATATATATATATATATATATATATATATATATATAGACGCATATAAATATTTATGAACATATAAACATGCAAATGCCTACATCTATAGATATATATGCCCACATCTACATGTCTAAATATGTATGGTAGGTTATATAATTATGTCAGCATATATATATATATATATATATATATATATATATATATATATATATATATATATATATACATACATAGGTATGTATGGGGAAATAACAAAACATATATGTCCTCATGCAATGTTAATGGTGTTGAGATGCCCCACACAATATACATCTGTTACGTATAGGTATACCCCCCCAGCCAGGCATGACCCCCTGTAATACAGTACCAAGTGTTGCAGATCCCATAACCAGGACCAGACACGACATGGCAATCCCTAGGATGCATATACACAGACACATATATGCAGATACAGATATATATATATATATATATATATATATATATATATATATATATATATATACATATATATATGTAGATATATATGTAACTACACATACACACACAGAGATTTGTACAGTAATATACATGTGTAGTATGTGCACACAATATGGAGCAGCCAGTATTTCTACAGCCACCACCTTACCAATTGGAAACTGTATGAGCCACCCATATGAATGACATTCATAGCCTGCAATATATACCCACAGAGATACAGAGATATCAAAGGTTATAACACCACACAGAGGTGTGCATAAATGAATGTGAAAGCTTTATTTGTGTACTATGACAGTTGTATATGCCATGTCATATAGCTGTTTAGACACTGACATCCATATGAGCAGTGTAATGCAACTGTGAAACAGTTATACTAAGGCAGTAGTCTGGAAAGGTTAACATATGTTGCTGTCCAGGCCGAAGCCTCCAAGTTGTACATTAGTAATGACAAGACTGGGCCACAGCATACCAGACAATCACCAGTACATAATGCAGATTTATAGGTCAACAGCCTCTATCTACACTCTGTACACAATCCCTAGGGTGGACAGACCCCAGTTGACACAATGGGATGTATCTGCTACATAACAAGGCATACCCGACACCATCACAATCACACTGACAAACAGAACATCCCATATGGCAGAAGGCAGTAGGCCTGCATTTAACCAAGGTGGATTGTATTGTAAAGTATATCCAGATACCTTAAGGCAGCCTATCCCAGATACCCACACATGTTGTGACAGCCTATGTTTGTCATGGTGCACCCCCCTACACTCACTAATACTGGGCCATATACCACTGTAACATACACTGGCATCTGGAGTGCATTAGGGCACACATGTATTGTGTAGGTGATACCCACACATATATGTCCCCAATCCTCCAGTATGTGTGGGGGACACAACAGCAGTGGAGTGATGGAAGGAATGACAGCATGACATACACACAGTCCACTACATAACAACTCCTGACAACATGTCATATGTGCAAAGCCTGGTATGTAGGTGGAGGACAGAAGATGGAACACAGGCACATATGTGTAAAACTGTTGTCACACAGTAAGCAAGATATGTATATGTGTACATATCTATATGGATATATGTATATTTATTTATACGTATATGCTCACCATATGTCCTGCACATGGAGTGGAGCCCTACCTCAGCCCCAGTAGTCCCAACCTCTCAGTATATTTGTAGACTATTGCTACTGTAATAGGGATTGTCTTCACATAAATGGTGTATGTGGGAGGCCACATCTTCTTTTCACATGTGCGCCATTGTCTGCTTAAAGACATCCTATGGTCATCATAGTACAGTACCACTCCTAGCACAGTAACAGCCCTGTGGACTACAGCTGCGATATGGCCAATATATGTTGACAGTCTGACACACTCAGGTCAGTCCAGGAGTATACACTGAACACCTTCATGCAAGACATGTGGACCAGGTCTGTCAATGTGGATGTTAAAAGCCATGTAGATGGGTATAACACGTACATAATGGTATACATTTGCCCCTATAGGTTATGCATTCATACACCCCTGTCTGTCCTGACACATAATAACCGCTGGTACAGAGGTGCCATGGCCACATACTATCCACTAGTTACTGACATACATCTGAACAGCATCCCACTGCTTTGTCTGACATACATGACTGTCATGGTGGCCAGGCAGTGGTACATCTGGCAAGTATCTGGATATGACATCTCACTGGATAAGTACAGTAAGCTGCTAGGCATGTAACAAAGCACAGTGCAGGCTACAGGCAGACTGACTCAACACTGGGCTACATCTCCTATGTGGGAATACACATGTACCTCCAAATATAGCAGGCTCTACAGGCATGTCACATCACAGAGTAACAGACACCTGTGTGAAAGTGCATAACCACAACCAATGTGAACACAGCCACAGCCATATATGGTAAGCTAGCGTACTATCACAGTATATGGACTATCTGATATACACCATCCTCATTTGAGCAACTCATACAACAACCCTACATATACTGGGCCACGACACATTGTGGTCTGATGGCTGTCTATGGTGTGAGACATGTGTGTGTTCGCCCTTACAAACATGTAACCTGATAGGGTGACATACAGTGGAGCAGCATGTAACATCAGATAGAACAGGACCAAGAACAATGACATCTACCACAGTCTCTACACAGGCCAAGGTACATATGCACTATACACACACTGTCAACAATTACCAGACTTACACATACCTCAGTACTGTGCACACAACCACAGAATTCCCAGGCTATGTCCTTAATTATAACCCCTACTATACATAACATGTGTAGCTGTCTGATATATTACTGGCTTATCAGATATGCTGTCACTGAATATGGTGTACAGAACATATGCACCCCCTACTGCATGACATATGTACAAAGGTTGACACGGTTGTGGCTGGAGGCACAAAAACAGGCCCAATATTGACATGTCACTGTGATGACCTCATACATTTCTTGTCGTAACAGGGTTTAATGCAACATATGTCCTATGAGGGATACGATGTCAGTAACTCTCCCGGCTGTCAACATCTACTGACTGCAGTACTCTGCAGTTGAGTGATAGGTGCTCTGTGGATAACACAAGGAACACAAGGCACCACACACTGCTCAGTCTGCAGATGACCCTACAGATGAGGATTCCTCATAAACATAGCACTGACATGACAAGTATTAAAACATGTAGGACAGCCATATCCACACACACCCTGTTAAACTAATAGTACCCCAACTGCAGTATAGCAGCACTTACAGTCTATAGTCAGGCAGGCACATCCCTCTCCTGTGAGTTGGCCTGTTTCCACAGTGTATGTTGTCAGAGGTAAGTCCCCAATCCATTTGTGATGCTGTTTGCCAAACAACAGATCTAGTTCCTGCTCACAGTGAATGAAAAGGCCCAACACCAACAAGATGTTCCTAGATATTGGAGTGTGTTTCCATGAAATTGGCTATGGGAATGTTACCACAGCTGTTCCATATGCAATCAGCTAGAGGAGAGCTATAATCTGTGCAGAGGCCATCAGCTGATCATGAGCATCACTGACAATACACATGCCGCTACCTAAGCAAAGCAGGTGTAAGTCTTCACATCCACCAGAGAGGGAGTGAGAGAGGCAGACATAGGCAAAGATAAGTCAGGGTGGTTTGGTAGAGTAAAAGGTGAGCATGTTTGTGTCACACACCTACCAGTCCCAGGTTTCTAACCCATGACTGACTATGTACTGATATCACATCTGTTATCCCTGCATGGTGGATATTGTGATTTATGCTAGGGGCACCATAAAAGAAATTTTACAAACACACTCAACACTGGGTCCAGTTGTTAGGCACTCACAACCACCTCCACACAGGATATGAATGGCATACATCAGCACATTAAGACACACACACACACACACACACACCTGTCACATCTGGGATTAGAACCCCTAACTAATTAGTGATTACACTACAGCACTACGTCATTACAGAATGCACCCCGGAGATTATTGGAGTACTCTTTCCCCAAAAGTTTATTTCACAGTGAGTGACATCAGTAGGCCTGCCATAGTAGAACAAATTAATTGCAGTGAGTGTGACTAGCCAAGCATACATTGCTCTCTACACAGGCATAGGAACAGACACAACAGCATCCACAACTCCCATGTGTGAGAATAAAACCTCTACCAGAGTACCATATCACACTACAGCAGTACGCTGTTATAGCACCCACCACAGAAATTACTGGAGTACTCATTCCCCAAAGAAGTACTTCACAGTGGTTGACATCAGCAGGACTAGCAAAGTAGGGCATTTGAATTGTAGTGAGTGTGACTAACCTAACTCGCCCTAATTAGTCTGTATGCATTAACCGCTGTTCTGGCCAGAACAAAAATAACCTGCCTTTGCAGGTCATGAACCCAGGACCCTGTACAATATAGTCACAATAATTAACCACTCAGCCATCACAACAGTACAGGGGATTGTGGTTCCATCAAAGTGATCTCACCATAGGCTAACCAAACTGAACATGTGAAAGGAATGTATATACAATTGTCCATAAGACGTAAAAGACCTCTCCAAGGCCAACTCCATGCTACTCAAGGCAGAAGTGACAATATTTGTGACACCCATTGAGACAGGAGCTGACAGTTCAACTGATGTATCCTGCACTGAGGCACTGTATGAGCACAGCCACTTGTGCATGATTCCTGACATCCCACATAGAACCATGATGCTCACCTCCCAAATAATCAAGCCAGTCTGGTGGTCTCCTGCCATTAACAGAGTATACAACAGATGGTAGACACTGTTGAAGGAAAAAGGATAATCCAAGGATGCAAACAACTCCTTTACCAGCTCCAATAAGACGTTGAGATCCCTCATGGAATCCTCCAAAGCTGATTATGCAACAAAAATTGCCACAGATTCCACAGACAACCACACAGCATTCTAGAGTTATGTCTGAATTTTAACTGGCAATGCTCAGAAGTGCTCTGAGCTGACAACAGAATGGCATTACATAGATTGGTCCCATGGAATGTGCCAATATTCCTGCAGATTGATTTAGTGCCACATTCACCCCCTCACACCCCCAAAAGTGCCAATGTCAATACATAAAGGGTTCCATTGCCCAGTAATCATGGCCACACAGGCAGAAAATGCACTACCCAAGACTAAGAATACAGCATCCGTAGGACCAGATGACATCTTGGGCTGTGTACTACATGAACTACAAAATGGAATGGCAACTCACCTAACTGTCATGCCTAATCATAGCCTCGCATCAGGCCTGGTGCACACTGAGTGGCGCATAGCTGGTTATCCCACTCCACACGGGGGGATCCACCTGTGATCCCTGGAACTACTGTCACATTACTCTGACAAGCCTGATCTGCATGGCCATGGAATGCATTATCAGGGATGTATTGAATGCAGACATTGGCAAGCCTCAAACACTGGACCCCACACAGATTGGGCTCATGGAGGGCCAGTCTTGCCTCCTAAAATGATTGACTGCTTTGACTCAGTCTGCATAGCTGTTGAAGAGGGTAAGGCAGTCCACAAAGCCTATGTGGACCTCGCCAAGCCCTTCAACACCATCTCCCAGTCTGGAAACATAGATTAACATACTAATCCAGCCATGCATCCCTATGCCACTCGCTAGTTTGCCACATGGCTTACTGACAGAACCCAAACTGTAGATGTAACTGACTCCAAATCCATCCTCAGACAAGTGACAAGTGGAGTACCTCAGGGTTCAGTCCTGGGACCACTGTTGTTTGGCATCTACATTTCTGAAGTACAGGCCAACAGCACAGGACTCTGGCTAACAAGGGTAACAGATGACTGCAAAACGGGAGTCATTATGAGCTTGACTGTACTACATGAAATGTTACTGATACCAGACTGACATCATACAGGTGGGGTAGAGTATTGTTAACATCTTGTGCCCTTGCCGTGTAAGGTCCTGGTTATGGGATCTGCAACAGTTGGTAGTGTATTGCAGGCCAGACATGTTTGGCTGTGGGGGGGGGGTACCTATTCGTGCATAGTGTATGTGGTTTGTTCCTGTCAACCCCATTAATGGAGCATGTGGACATATATGTTTCTGCTATGTTCCCACTTTATCTACAGATGTATGTCCGTATATACCTATTTAGATATTTATATTTGCTTACATATATGTGTGTGTGTGTGTGTGTGTGTGTGTATATATATATATATATATATATATATATATATATATATATATATATATATATATATTTGCATATTTCAATATGTTGTAACTGTTTAGATATTAATATATTTTACACACACATATATCTACATGTTGGAATACATTCTCTGTACTGTTGTATGACTTGGCTGGATGATATGTTTCTGAATACAGCAGGGTTATCTAGATCTGTGATGGCTTAGAGGTAAATCACTTGGGTTATGGTGTGCATGGTCCTGGGCTCGAGTCTCGCAGAAGTTGTTTATTTTGTTGCTAGGCAGAACAAGGGCCGATGAATACAGAGTGATTTAGGCACTTTAAAGCAGTTGTACATGGGTTTGCGCAGGTTTATGTGGAGGTAAGCAGTGCTAAAGTCTGGTTACAGTTTCTTATACTCAGTTAGCTGCTGAATTGCTTAACCTGTGTAGGCCTTGCTTAGCTCCGCACAAACCCACGCAAACATGCTTATAACTTCTTTAAAGTGCCTTAATCACTGTGCATCCAATGGGCCATGTTCTGCCCAGCAACAAAATAAACAGCTCTTGTAAGGCTCAAACTAAGGACTCTGCATACATAGACAAAGTGATTTACCACTAAGCCATGACAGGCACAAAGCGATTTGATGTTTGTAGAAACATATCACCCACTCCAGTCATGCAACAGTACAGAGAATGTATACCAATTTCTAGATGTATGTGTGTGTACCTATATTAATATCTAAACAGATACAACATATCTATATATATATATATATATATATATATATATATATATATATATATATATGTATATATACTAATTTCTAAAACTATATACATATATATCAATATATATGCACATATATACATGCATATATCTAAATCGACACATATATGTGTCTGCACCTTTATGTCTACATATACAAAGCACGTTACATATGTGTACGCAGATATATATCTATGTAGGTGTATAGGGACATAGTTGTGTTAGCAGATGTATAACTCTATATAGGTATATATGGCCATACATTTGTAGATAGCAATGGCAGATTAACAAATACACATATGTTCATATGCACCGTTAATGGGGTTGAGAGGCCGCACACGCTATACGTCTTGTACGAATAGGCATCCCCCCCACAGCCAAACAAGTGTCTGGCCTTGATGTCACATGTATGGGTATGGCTTTGCACCCCAGCCTCTCAGCTAATTTACATCTGTTATCCCTGTATGGTTGACATTGTGATATATAGTAGGGCCACCATAAAAGAAATAAGCAAAACCCCCTCCACATTGTCCACAGGTGTCACACACTCACAACCACCTTTACACAGGATACACGTTACAAACACACACACACACACACACACACACACACACACACACACACACACACACACACACACACACACCTGTTATGTCTGGGAGTTGAACCCCTACCTAACTAGTTTATTACACTACAGCACTACGCAGTTATAGTACGCGTCACGGACATTACTGAAGTACTTCTTCCCCAAAGGTGTATTTCACATTGAATGACATCAGCAGGATTACCAAAGAAGGCCATTTCAAATGTACTGTGAGTGACTAGCCTAAAATGCATTGCTCCCTACACAGACAGTGGGACACACACAAAACATCCACAAGTGACGTGTGGGTATAAAACTCCTGACCATGGTCTATATCACACTACAGCATGGAGCTGTTATAGGACACATGACAGGGATTACTAGAAAATCCTTCCCCGAAGGTGTATTTCACAATGAATGACATCAGCAGGATTGCCAAAGTAGGGCATTTGATATGTACTGGGAGTGTGTAGCCTATAATGCATTCCTCCATACACAGACATTGGAACACACACAAAACATCCAGAACTGTCTTGGGTGGAGATGGAACCCTACCACAGTTCTAGATCACACTACAGCTGTATGCAGTTACAGGATGTGCTACAGAGATTACTGAGCTACAACCTTCCCAGAGGTGTATTTCTAGGTGGGTGACATCAGCAGCCTTGCCAAAGTTGAGTATATGAATTCTAAGGAGTGTGAGTACCCTAAAAAGCATTGTTCTCTACTCAATCTAAGACAGACAGAGACACATGCACACACAAATTCACACACACACACACACACACACACACACACACACACACACACACACACACACACACACACACACAGTTGCCAAGTCTGGGGTTGAAACATCTACCTAACCACTTTATCACACTATAGCAGTACGCAGTTACAGGACGCACTACGGAGATTACTGGGTTATGATTTTCCCAGAGGTGTATTTCTAGGTGAGTGACATCAGTAGCCTTGCCAAAGTTGAGTATATGAGTTGTACGGAGTGTGAGTAGCCTAAAAAGCATTGCTCTCTACTCAGTCAGACACACACACACAGACAGACACACACACACACGCACACACACGCACACACACGCACACACACACCCACACACACCCACACACACCCACACACACAAACACAGTTGCCAAGTCTGGGGTTGGAACACCTACCTAACTACTTTATCACATGACAGCTGTATGCAGTTACAGGATGCACTACAGGGATTACTAGACTATTACTTTCCCAGAGTTGTATTTCCAGGTGAGTGACATCAGCAGCCTTGCCAGAGTTGAGTATATGAACTGTACTGAGTGTGAGTGGCCTAAAAAGCATTGCTCTCTACTCAGTCAGACACATACACACACACACACACACACACACACACACACACACACACACACACACACACACATAGATTCACACACCAAACACACACAGTTGCTAAGTCTGGGGTTAGAACACCTACCTAACTACTTTCTCACACAACAGCTGTAAACAGTTACAGGACGCACTACAGGGGATTACTAGGCTATTACTTTTCCAGCATTTTTCTCTACACAGTCAGAGACAGAGAGACATGTACACAAACACACACTCACACAGTTGCCAAGTCTGGGGTTAGAACTATTACCTAACTAGTTTATCACTACAGCAGTACACAGTTATGGGACATGCCGTAGGGATTACTGAGCTACAGCTCTCCCAGAGGTGTATTTCATATTGAATGACCTCAGCAGGCTTGTCATGATACTGCTATGAGGAGGGTGGTGTGTGCATGGGCCATAACCCATTCATGTAGGGGTTGTCATGCCACATGCAGGCACACACGGGGTCATATGCCACAGGTACCTATATACAGCTACTAGGTGACTACTTCCCTGTACAGTCATGTTGCACAGCTGGCACATGTACCATATGGTCTGTCATACTGACAGATACTGGTGGCTAGTATCTGCAGTGAGTCATACCTGCACCTCATGTGTTTGGGGCCCTTTGGCTGTGTGCTGGGTGGGAAAGGCTGAGATGGCTCCTTGTCATGGTCACCCTCTTCCACACATCTATGTCCATCTACCTTTGGCTTATTATAGTGTGTTGTCCTTACATATATGTCTGTATTCCCATCCACTGTGTGTGCAAGGCAGGAGTGGTGCATACTGACATGTGTCTGCAATAAGAATTGCAACTGACCAATATGTCTGGTCCGCTGGTGTTTGCAGACATGGCCTTCATGTGTTTAGGTGTGTGAGCATGCCCAGTATGACCTTTCAGTATGTTGTTGACTGACATTGCCTTCATTCGTCTAAGTGTGTGAGCATGCCCAGTATGGCCATCTATATTGCATATGTGGATCAAGTCCAGGTAGTTTGTACTGCGGTGGTGACCTTTGTGTTGTACATCAACAGGTAGCATGCTGTGTCTGCAGGGTATACATTGGTCATTTGGCATTAACTGTTGCTACATTTCTGCATAGCAGGGGGGGGCACCTGACTGTTTCTACATTTCTACACAGGGGTGGCGGGGGCACACCTGACTGTTACTCTAAGTGTAAGTAGGATGGTGGGCACACCTGACATGTTTACTCATTTGCTAGGACTGTACTGGCATGTTGGGTACACCATTTCAGTCTGTGGACCTACCTATTGTGCTGGCTAGAGGCATACCAGTGTACTACAGACCTTAGCTTTCACTACCTACATATTAGTTTTTGACCTTCTAGACTTCACAATTTACATCCAACTTCCTGGCCTGCTGTAGTCTGTCTGTGTAGGCCTGGGGGAGGGGTTATCCATAGGGCTCATTCAGAGGCCATAGTACAGCATTTGTTTATGTTTGTCTACACCTATCCTGCTGGCTGTGACTGTTGTTGGGTATGTGCCCCCCCAACTGGCATGTGTGAGTCACATACCTTGTGGGTGTCCCAGTATTGAGGGTGGTGCTGCAGGGCTGCTTATGTCTGATGCACATAGTACATTCCCTATACATGGTTGAGCACAGATAGTGTCATGTTTGGCATCCTTTTTACTGTATGTGTGAGTCGGAGAGAGGTGTCATTCCCTGGGTCCCTACTGTGTCAGTGCATGTGCTATGCATTGCCTCTTTGCCAAGGCCAGGGCATACTGGGCACACCTACTTCTGCCTACTGGGGCAGGCTCAGGTTGTTCCTCCTCCGAGTCACTCTGTGCCTGTGCAGGCCTTGGCACTGGTGGGGGTCTGTGTGGCACTGCCCCATGCTATTCCTGCTGCAGCTGTTTCTGCAGGATCATATTGTGTAGCATGGCACATACAAGGACAATTTGGGTACATGTAGTTGGTGAGTACTGCAAGGCTCCACCGGATGTGTCCAGGCACCGGAACCATGACTTGAACATCCCAAACATACGCTCTATTATGATCCGTGTTTGTGCATGTGCCTCATTATGAAGTTCTTGTTAGGGGATGTGTGCATTTCTGATGGGTGTCATCAGCCATGGCTCCAGTGCGTATCCAGCATCCCCCACTAGGTGACCATGTGGGATGTCCCCATTGGCAAATGTTTGGTACAGCTATGTCAGATGCCAAATGTGGGAATCGTGATAGCTTCCAGGGCAGCCAGCACACACATTCATTATTATGCCCTGGGCATCGTACACGACCTGGCAGTTGATGAAGCGGAAGCCCTTGCAGTTTATGTAGACCATACCCCGCTCACCTGGTGGTGCTTTAATGCATATGTGTGTGCAGTTTATTGCACCCACTAACTCAGGATATTCTGCTATTTAGTGGAAGAGATGCATATTTCTGGCCAACGCCTCATGGGTGATGGGGAAATATACGTGCTCACCGACATGTGCTGACATGGCATTCAGTAACTGGTGGAATACCTTGGATGCTGATGCCTGTGAAATCCCCATCATATCCCCAGTTGGCTTTTGGAAGGTACCTGTGGCTAGTATTCTTAAGCCTACACATACCTTGGTATCCGCAGGGATGGGTTCCCCTCTGTTAGTTCTGTGTGTGAGGCGTGGCCGGCACAGCTCAGCAATTTGCTGTAGGAGTTCCCTGTCCACTCTATAGCGCTCCACTATCTTCAGCTCATGTAGCCCTTGGTAGGTTACCCTGGGTCTGTACACTCTTCTCCATCTCCTCACTGTGGGTTGCTCAGCAGTATTCACATCCTCACCACCCTCAGCCTCTTGCACATGCTGGTTTATGATAGCAAAAGCAGCCCCTAACATTTTTTCTCTTGCTTTCGTTTTGTAAAATTTCCCCATCTGTATATACCGGTGGTGCACAGATTTTGGGAAAAACAAGGATGACAGGTGTTTGCATAGTTTATAGTGGTGTGCTGGGCTGGGTTGGGCTGCTGCCTGTGCAATTGGCTGTTTCTGATACATTTCACCTGTCAGCTAAGCTAGTTCTCCTTGATTACCTTCCTACTGCTGTTTTTCCTTCCCATTGCCTCCCAGTTTAAGCCTGTGTGCGTGCCGCAATACGCTTAAATATGCACAGGGCTGCTATTTCCTGGTTTAACTTCCTTTTTCTTCCTGTAAGATCCGGTGTGTGGTGCACACACCCGCTTACACTTTATAAAGAGTGCTAGGCAGTTTGGACACACCTCTAGCTTAGCTGTGCTAAGCTAGGAGCAGTCCCAAGCCACAGGGCACCAATCCACTTACAGTATGCCTGACACCCCCCCCCCCCAAATGATGTCACCTATATCCTAGTCTTGCACCCAGCTATTTTTACTCTTACACTCTTGGGACTTGCCTCACACCCTGGGAAAATCTGGGATTCACTAACCTTTCCCTCACTTGCATAGGATTGCCTACTAATGTATAGTTACATGTCCCACACTGAGCCTCCCCCCTTAGCAACCACTACTCACTGGCCAAGTTGTCTTTTGCCTGCCATTGACTTGCATGGCAGAATACTGTTTTTTGTTAGAATGCTAATTTTCAGTTTATTTTCTTATTTTCCCCCCGATCCCATTTACGCACCGCTGCCCTATGCTTAAACAGCCGAAATTGGCAAAAAAAAAATAAAAGTTGTTTTATTTATTTTTTAAACAGTTTTCAATGCCAATGTCCTTATACTTGGCCATTGGCATGCTTTCACAATAATATGCAGCCTTTATTTGGAGCTGTCATAGCTCCATTTTGGAATTTGCAGAAATGTACTCGGTTACTAACCGAGTACATTTCTGCAGATTGCACTTGTCTTGCACGGACTATTGTAAGCTTCCTGGATTGCAATATCACCTCATTTGCATGCCAGCAAATGAGGTGATTTGCATACCAGGGCTTAGTCCGTGCAAGATTAGTGCTGGAGTTCTCATGCATGCCACTGCCGGCTGTTCCTAGATCGCACTGCAGACATATTGCCTGCGTGAGCTTCTGCACTCATCTTGCACTCTGTGCAGGCTTTTGAGAATCCATTCCAACATCATCTCAAGCTTGGAAAATGTTCACATGGAAATACATCAATAGAAGTTTTATTACTCCACATAAAATAGCACTGATATCAGGAAAAGATAGCTCTAAATGTTGCAGATGTGAAGAAATATCATGTGCAGATTGGGTACATATGTTTCTTGAATTTAAATTATAGCCCCACTTTGGCTAGAGTTTAAAAACTTCATAAAGGCACTATGGTCAGACAAATGTGAAATATATGACTCATTAATATTATTCAATGCACTGATACCAACATGTATTCCAGAAACACAAGTGCATCTTCTCTGATATCTTCTTGCAATTGCAAGAAAAATCATTACATCTAACTGCAAAAGTAAAAAAATCCTCTCATTTATAGATTTTATATCTTTGGCTAAAGTTGTATGTAATAGAGAACTATTAATTGCAACTTCAAGGAATGCAAGAGTAACACATAAACAACTTTCTTGGTAAAAACTCAAAAAACTATTGAATAAAATGTAATTAGAACTCCGAAAGTATATCTGTTATGGACATTGTATATAGTTATATATCTGTTTAAGAAGTTTATATAATCCCTGGGATTCAGCAAGCTCTGCACAACGTGCAGGAATAGTGCAGGAGCTGCTGGAGGTAATATGGCTGCCGAGAGATCCAGGAACAAGCTCCCGGGACGTGCACAAGCCCTCCTGCACTATTCCTGCACAGACACAGCTCCTGTATGCAAATTACCCCATTTGCAGGTGAAAACCATGCAAATGAGGTGAATTTCCGATCCAGGAAGCTGGCAGCCGGCCATGCAGGACTAGTGTACTCTGTAGAAATGTACTCGGTTAGTAACCGAATACATTTCTGCAAACTACAAAACGGAGCCATGACAGCTCCAAATAGAGGGTGTAGACAATGTGTAAATCATGCCAATGGAGAAATATATGACCATTGGCATGGAAAACAGTTGCAAAAATAAAAAAAATAACTTTTATTTTTTTTTTTTGGCTGATTTTGGCTGTTTAAGCATAGGGCAGCGACGAGCAAACAGGATCGGCCCGAAAATAAAAAAAAAACAACTTGAAAAAAGCATTCTATCCAAAATCACAATGTTGCCATTATACTCAATGGCAGGTAGGAGACAACATAGCCAGTGAATAGTGGTTGCTAAGGGGGAAGGCTCAGTGTCAGACTTGTAACTAGGCATTAGCAGGCAATCCTATGCAAATGAGGGGAATGATAATGAATCCCAGATTCCCCCTTATGGCTAGCCTACACCCAACTGTGTAGGTGCAGGAAGACCATGGTGCAAGCCTAAGAGCTAGCTGATATCATAGAGGGGTGTGTCAGGCATACTGTAAGCTTATTGGAGCCCTGTGGCTCAGGTTTGCCCTTATCTTAGCAGAGCTAAGCAAGGGGGTGAGTCTGAAGCTGCCAAACACTCTTTACATTGCCTAAGCAGGTGTATGCACCGCACACCATGTTTTAAATGAAAAAAAAAGTAAACTAGGAAAAAGCAGCTCTGTGCACATCTGAGCACTGTGTTTGTGCGGCATACCCCTGGGCTTAAACAGGAAGGCAATGGGAAGGGAAAACAGCAGTAGGAAGGTAATCAAGGAGAACTAGCATAGCTGGCATGTGAAATGTATCAGAATCAGCCAATTACACAGGCAGCAGCCCAGCCCAGCACACTACTATAAACTATGCAAACACCTTTCCCCCTGTTTTTTCCCACAAACTCTACACCACCAGTGTACACAATCAGGGAAATTTTACCAAACAAAGCAACAGAATGATAGGGGCTGCATTAGCTCTCAAAAATCAATGTGGAAGAAGCTCAGGGTGGTGAGGATGAGAATGCTGACAATCAATCTACAGTGAGGAGAAGGTGAAGAGTGTACAGACCCAGGGTAACCTACCAGGTGCTACATGAGCTGGAGATAGTGGAGCACTGTATGGTGGACTGGGACCTCCTATAGCAAATTGTTGAGCTGTGCCGACCACGCCTCACACATAGAATCAACAGAGGGGAACCCATCCCAGTGGATACCAAGGTAAATGTAGGCCTAACAATACTAGCCACAGCTACCTTCCAAAGGCCAGCTGGGGATATCATGGTGATCTCACAGGCATCAGCATCCAGGTTACTCCATCAGTTCTTGGATAACATGTCAGCACATGCCGGTGAGCACATATATTTCCACAACAGCCGTGAGGTGTTGACCAGCAATATGCGTCTCTTCCACAAAATAGCAGAATACCCTGAGGTAGTGGGTGCTATAGACTGCACGCACATACACATCAAAGCACCACCCGGTGAGCTGGGTAGGGTCTACATCAACCCCAAGTGCTTCACCTCCATCAACTTCCAGGTCATGTGTGATGCCCAGGGCATTATAATGAATGTGTATGCTGGCTGCCCTGGAAGCTATCATGACTCCCACATCTGTCATATGACGCAGCTGTACCAGAGATCTGCCAGTGGGAACATCCCTTATGGCCAGGGGATGCCGGTTATGCACTGGAGCCGTGGCTGATGACACCCATCAGAAATGCACACTCACTCGAACAAGAACTCCATAATGAGGCACACGCACAGACCAGATCATAATAGAGTGTTTGTTTGCGATGGTCAAGTCACGGTTCCAGTGCCTGGACATATCCAGTGGAGCCTTGCAGTACTCACCAGCTACATGTACCCAAATTGTCATCGTATGTGCCTTGCTACACAATATGATCTTGCGGCAACAGCTGCAGCAGGAACTGCACGGGGCAGGGCCACACAGCCCCCCACCATTGCCAAGGCCTGCACAGAGTGACTCGGAGGAGGAACAACCTGAGTCTGCCCCAGTAGGCAGAAGGAGGCGTGGCCAGTATGCCCAGGCCTTGGCAAAGAGGCAATGTATCGCACATACACTGAAACGGTAGGAACCCAGGGAATGACACCTCTCTCTGACTCGAACATACAGTAAAAGGGATGCCAAACATGACACTACCTGTGCTCAACCATGTATAGGGAGTATACTATGTGCATCTGACATAGCCCTCCAGCACCATCCTCAATACTGGCACAGTCACAAGGTAAGTCACTCTCCCTATCAGATGCTGAATGGAATAGTATGTTTTGTTACTTGTGTCTATGGTATGGATGTGAGCATGCAAGGGAATCAGGTGGTTGAATGGGATGCCAGCAGATAGTAGACACCTATAGTGGCAGCATGAAATCTGTAACAAATACTGGTGTCACCATAGTAGCCAGTACTAGACAAGATGACAAAACCCACTGCAGGAAATGTGGTGGGCCAAATGTGTGCCCATAGGACACACACATGCCAGTCAGGGAGGCTCACATACCCAACAACAATCTCAGCCAGCAGGACAGGTGTAGACAATCACAAAGAAAGGCTGTGCTAAGGTCTCTGATTGATGGTTATGGAGAACAGCCCCCCTCCAGACCTACACAGACAGACTACAACAGGTCAGGTAGTGGGATGTTAGTTCAGAAGGGTAAGAAGTCTGAAACTGAAATGTAGGTCAATCAAACCTAATAACTGTAGTACACTGATATGTCTCTAGTCTGCATGATTGGTCAGAATACAGAATGAAATGGAGTACCTGAAATACCAGTACAGTGATAGCAAATGTGTACAGTTGTCAGGTGGGCCCCCCCACAATCCTATATAGAAACGTAGTAGCATGTATGTGTAGGTATAACAGTGGAGCACAGATTACCTGAGCCTGCCTAAGTAGCAGGATAGATTATAGCATGTGTACAATATGCAGGGCTGCATGTGTTAGGTCGATGTGTGTTTTATATTGTGTGAGAGTGGTCAGCATGTAGGCATGGTGAGGTTTGTCCTGGTGGCCATTGGCCAGTACTGCCAATGACAGGGCCAAGTTCTTACAACTGCAGTGCCAAACACAATGCATCCCAGCAAAACACATTCCAGCAGTAA
Organism: Protopterus annectens; assembly: GCF_019279795.1. Lineage (NCBI taxonomy): Eukaryota > Metazoa > Chordata > Ceratodontiformes > Protopteridae > Protopterus > Protopterus annectens. Next base: position 190,696,256 of record NC_056727.1, read on the forward strand.
GTCATAGTAATTGTTTGGATGTAATATCTGTCACCATCTGAAAGATGGACATGGCATGAATGTGGGCCCAGACATACCAACAGTACACAGGTGGAAGTACCCCAGACAGACAGTGTATAATATGTTACTGTCAAATGGGAACACCTTTGGAACTGTACATACAGGTTAGCAGCACATTAATTGGGTTTGTAGTATGGAATACTGATGTTGTCTGGCCAAATACTGGCAGATCACAAAGGTCACAGGTATGAAGTATTGAGAAACTGCTGATGTGCCTACATAAGCCAGCATAAGTGGAATGCCGCACATATATCCGTGAGTCAGATGCAAGTAGCATCCATAACACACATGCACCCAGCTCACCCCACCATCACCCACAGGTACCTCACATGTCTTATCCCTGCTGTTGGGATTGAGTACTATATGGCCCCCCACCTTTGTATGGAAATAGCCACATAATGCAGCATGCTGAAGAGGTGTCCCATGCAGGTGTGTCCCTAGCTGTAAGCAGGACCCTGCCACACCACTGGATCAATAATGACAGAAACTATTGACATTAACACCTTGCACACCTACCCTCCCACCCCAGGGTAATATAGTGGCTTGCAGTCTGGGACTGTAGGAGACACACAATCCAACAGCCTGCTACAGCTGGCCTGCATCACTACCAAATGCCCTACAGTCCTCTGCCAAAGGCCTGTGTCTCACCCATGCTGCCAATGTATATTATCTCATGGACTCCCAAATAACAACATAACACAGTCCACAGAACCCAAATGCAAGGCCATGTTGACAAATCGCAGTAACATGTCCACCATGTCCTATTGCATGAACTGTGGACCAACACCTAATTACTGCTGGGATGAAGTGATAACTATAGGGAACTTATCAGATAATGTTTGCATAAAGTTTGAAAGAGGATAGAATAATAAAGGGGGGTAGGAGCATGGAAGGCATGGAGTGTGTGAAGTCTGAAACTCAGCTGTGTGCACATGCTATCCCTTCCTGCAAACACATCAATGGGTGGCTACAAACCTGCTCATATACCACAATGTGAAAGGGTAATGTCCAAAAATATGACCCCTGCCTCTGGGTAACCTGTGTGTATCTGTACAGCTGTGAGGTATGGCCACAGCAGGATATGGCCATACTGTGACGTTGATGGATGTACAAGCATGGGATCCTCAGCCACCACTGTACCATGATGCTGAACCATTTACATAGACCCATCAGCAAGTGTCTGCAGCTTCCCCTCCAGAATGGCATGATTGTGCAAGAATATGTAGGCTGCAGGCCACAATACTGGACACAGCAGCATTCACCCTGTGTTCCCCAGGAAATTACTGCAAGCAAATATGTATACCTGACAGTAGTTGATGACATAAAACATCACAGTGTAAAACAGTACATATGTCTGAATATCTCTGCTAAAACAAAAAACATGTAGCAAAAGCAGCACAGACACAATTACCTACAGTAACCCACTATCCTTTGCCCATATTGACCCCATATTGTCAACCAATCTACAGATATCCCACAGAAACAGGTTGCTAGCTGTAGGTGTAGAACACAAAAGCCTGCACTGGAATGGATTCACACATTCGATACAGAAGGTCATACTGGGCATGATCCTACACTTGGAGAAATGAAGCCCATGTCTGGCAACAACGATGGACTATACATATCTAACACAAACAGATATTTGTGCACACACTCCACATTTCACATCAGTCATGCTTTGCACACACATTGGATAGGAATACACACATATATATCCAAGGACAACACACTATAATAGGCTAAACTAACACATACATAGATGTGTGGAAGAGAGTGACAGACAGTGACAAAAAGCCTCCCATCATGAGGCCTGTCCCACCCAGCACACATCCAATTGGCCAAGGTTTGCTATTAGATTTCTGAAGCGAACTCCGTCGACTGCACTGTTGTCGAACACAGAAGTTCGAAAACAGTAATATCGAACACCAAAAGCCAACCTAGGAACGTTTTTTAACAATGGTCGAGATAGGTGTTCAGTGTTATTGCTGAACTACAAACCTCTCCTCTATCTCAACCCATGTTAAAGCCTGTTCCTAGGTTGGCTTTTGGTGTTCGATATTACCGTTTTTAAACTTCCGTGTTCGACAACAGTGCAGTCGATGGAGTTCGCTTCGAAAATCTAATAGCAAACCATTGGCCAATAACACATGATGTGCAAATGTCTATCACTGTAGACATTTGCTTCTGATATCCCTCAGCGCTATAGTGTCTGTGGTGGTTGTGATAACTGTGTAACATGACTGTACAAGTCAGTATTCATTTAGCAGTTGTATACATGTACCTGTGAAATATAAACCTGTGCATGCCTGAGTGTTGTGTGTCTGCTTCCAGATGAATGGTTTATGGCCCATGCACACACACTGCACTCCCCATTGCCCTTCTTTGGCAAGCCTGATGTCATTCACCTTGAAATACACCTTTGGGGAAGAAGTAGCCCAGTAAGCTCTGTGGCATGTCCTATAACTGCATAATGCTGTAATGTGATGTACTAGTTAGGTAGGAGTTTATTCCCAGACATGGCAACTGTAGAACTTTGTGTGTGTGTGTTTGTCTGTATAGGGATCAATGCTTTTGAGGCCAGTCACAATCACTACAGTTTCCGTTGCCCTACTTTGGCAGGGCTGCTGATATCATTCCCTTTGAAATACACCTTTGGAGAAAGACTAACCCAGTAAGCTATGTGGCATGTCGTATAACTGCATAATACTGTAGTGTGATGAACTGGTTAGGTAGGAGTTCTATTCCCAGATATGGCAACTGTAGAACTTTGTGTTTGTGCTTTTGAGGCCATACACACTCACTACAATTTCCATTGCCCTACTTTGGCAGGGCTGCTGATGTCATTGGCATTGAAATACACCTTTGGGGAAAGAGTAGACCGGTAAGCTCCATGTCAAATTCTATAACTATGTAGTGCTATAGTGTGATATATAAGTTAGGTAAGAGTTCTGTTCCCAAACATGGTCGCTATAAATCGTTTTGTGTGTTTGTCTTTGTAGGGACAAATGCTTTTGAGGCCATTCACACTCACTACAATTTCCATTGCCCTACTTATTCAGGGCTGCTGATGTCATTCACTTTGAACTACATCTTTGGGGAAGGAGTAGCCCTGTAAGCTCTGTGGCGCATACTATAACTGCATAATGTTGTAGTGTAATGTACTAGTTAGGTAGGAGTTCTATTCCCAGACACGGCAACTGTAAAACTTTGTGTGTGTGTTTGCCTGTGTAGGGATTGATACTTTTGGGGCCATTCACACTCACTACAATTTCCATTGCCCTACTTTGGCAGGGCTACTGATGTCATTCATTTTGAAATAAACCTTTGGGGAAGAAGTAGCTCAATAAGCAGCATATCATGTGTGTTATAACTACATAATACTGTAGTTTAATGTGCAAGTTAGGTAGGACTGCTTGTCCCAGACATGGCAACTGTGTGTGTGAGTGTGTTTGGTTGTGTGTGGGTAGGGTCAATGCTTTTGTGGCCATTCACAGTCACTTTTTTGCCCCTAAAATGGAGAACATCAATATCTGTGCAGTAACAGAGACCTGATCCAAGGCTCCAGAGAGCACCTCTGCAATACCAGGTACAGCACTCACCACACCTGTTGGCCACCAAACCAGGACCAAAACACTAAAGGTGGAGGAGTGTCCATATTCGCCATGGATATTCACACCACCAGGCTACTTGCCCTACAGAATGCATCTGAAATCCCCTCGGTGCTACAAACACTAGGTAAGACTGCAATCCAAATTGTATAGCTTGCTACAGATCCCCCACCATGTCCCAAGATTCCCACTACACCTTTCTAAACATACTGGGAAATATTATGATACAACTAAACATCCTAATAGTGGGTGGCTTACTCTACTCTGCCATTAACTGGGAAAACTACTTGTGTACCAACACATGTGCCCAACGGTTCTTGGAAGTCATAATTTCCAATGCCCTGGATCAAGTAACCCATAGTCCCACTAGGGGCTCAAATATCCTAGACCTGGTCATTACCAACATGGGAAATTAATGCTCCACACCTATGATCACCCCATCGGTGGTCAGGTCTGCCCATAAGCTAATCACCCTTAACATCCACATCCCTCCCCCACACCCCAGTAAGTAAACCTCTGTAACACACATCTCCAAAGCCAATGTCATGTTACACATTTCAGACATGACTAACGTCATGACACCCATGAAGATTGGAACTGAAAGGATGACTGCTGAATCCTACACTAAGGCACTGTACGAGCACATCCACTTGTGCATGAATCGTGCCATCCAATATAGAACCAAGATGCTCCCCACCAAAAAAAGGAAGCCAATGTGGTGGTCCCCTGCCATAAACATACTATACAACAAAAGGAAGAAACAATTGCAGAGATGAGGGAATTTCCAGGATGCAAAATACTCCCCTACCAGCCTCAGTAGGAAGCTGAGATCCCTCATAATATCCTCCAAAGCTAGTTATGAACATAATATAGCCAAATATGCCAAAGACAACTGCAAGCTGTTCCATAGCTATGTCAGGAATTTAAATGGCAATGCTCAGATCTGCTCTGAGCAGCAACAGGATGGTATTAACTATACTGCTCCCAAGGATATTGCCAATATCCTGGCAGATCGATTCAGTGCCAACTGCACCCCCTCCCACCCCCTAAAGGGCCCATCTCAACACTGAAAGATTGCCAGATTCTGGTAATAACAGACACACAGGAAATAACCACACTCTCCAAAGCTAAGAAAACAGCATCCATGGGACCAGACAACATCCCGGGCTGTGTACTACATGAACTACAAAATGAAGTTGCACCTCACCTACATGCCATGTCTAATCATAGCCACACCTCTGGCTTATTGCCCACTGCTTGGTGCACAGCTACAGTTATCTTAGTCCACAAGAGGGGATCCACCTTGGATCCTGGGAATTACAGCCCCAGCAGTATGACGTGCCTGATCTGCAAGGCCATGGAATGTATTATCATGGAACTTATAAACAAAGACATTGGCAACCTGCAAACAATGCACCCCACCCAGGTTGGGTTTGTGAAGGGCCGGTCATGTCTCCTGAACCTGATTGACATCTTTGAATCAGTCTCCAGAGCTGTGGACGAGGGTAAGGCAGTTCACACAGCCTATCCGAACCTCGCCAAGGCCTTCAACACCATCCTTCAGTCTGGAATCATAGATAAACGTACCAAGCTGGTCATTAATCCCTACATCACCCAATGGGCTGCCAACTGCTGTACTGACAGAACCCACACTGTAAAAGTAGGTGACACCAAATCCAGCCCCAGACAAGTGACAGTTGGAGTACCTCAGGGTTCAGTCTTGGGACCGCTCTTGTTTGGCATCTACTGCTCTGAAGTACAGGCCAACACTAAGGGACTCTGGCTAACAAAGGTTGCAGATGACTGCACACTGGGAGCCAATATTGAATGCCCACATGATGTGGATATTATACAGAAGGGCCTTACAGAAAGAGATGCTTGGTGCCTGAGCCATGGCCTCAAGCTCAATGCCATGAAATGTATAGTTATCCCCTTTGGGAAGGGACATGTACCTGTGAAGTACCACATAGGTGGCAGTACACTAAACACCTAAAGTGTGATAAGAAACTTAGGGACAGAGGTGGAGAGTGGTCTCACCTTTGATAACCACATTGCCACAACAGTCAGGAAATCAACCCATGTGGCACACCTCATCACTAAGGGTTTTACATCTAAGAAAAAGGAGGCAATTGAAAGATAGGAAAATGACCCCGAAGATCATGTCAGTCACCCTGCTAGACAGAGGTCCAGGGAAGTAAATATTATGGGAAGACATAGCCAGGGAATTGTCATAGCTAGGCATGTATAGGCATGTATAGGCCCTAGGGCCGATAGCCTAGTACCAGCCTATGAACCTATGAACCTATGACCTATACTTTCCATTGCCCAACCTTGGCAAGCCTGCTGATGTCATTCACTTTGAAATACACCTTTGGGGAAAGAGTAGCCCAATAAGCTCTGTGGTATGTGTTATAATTGTGTAATGCTGTAGTATGATGTGCTAGTTAGGTAGTAGTTCTAATCCCAGACTTGGTAACTGTAAAACTTTGTGTGTGCATGTGTTTGTCTGTGTAGGGATCAATGCTTTTGAGGCCATTTACAGTCAGTACAACTTCCAGTGCCCTGTTTTGGCAAGCCTGCTGATGTCATTCATTTTGAAATACAACTTTGGAGAAGGAATAGCCCAGTAAGCTCAGTGGTGTGTGCTATAACTGCGTAATGCTTTAGTGTGATGCACTAGTTAGGTAGGAGTTCTAATCTCAGACATGGCAACTGTAAAACTTTGTGTGTGTTTGGTTGTATATGTAGGGATCAATGCTCTTGAGGCCATTCACAGTCACTACAACTTCCATTGCCCTACTTTGGCAAGCCTGCTGATGTCATCCACTTTGAAATACACCTCTGGGGAAGAAATAGCCTAGTAATCTCCATGGTACTTGCTGGAACTGTGCAATGCTGTAGTGTGATATACTAGTTAGGTAGAAGTTCTAATCACATACATGGCAAATGTGAGACTTGGTGTGTGTGTGTGTGTGTGTGTGTGTGTGTGTGTGTGTGTGTGTGTGTGTGTGTGTGTGTGTGTGTGTGTGTGTGTGTGTGTCATTAGTACCCTGTGTGGAGGTAGCTGTCAATGTGTAATAAAAGGACTCATTGTGGAGCTGGATTTGCAAATTTCTTATACAGTGGGCCTATTATATGTCACAATGTCCACCTTACAAGGATAACAGATGTCAAACAGCAGAGAGGCTGGGGTAGACAATCCATACCCTTACATGTGACATCATGGCTTGGGGAACAATATAGGCAACCCTTGTATTACCCAGAGAACACTCTTCACCCATGTCTCATACAAAAACACACTTGGCTATACAACAACCACTATGTTGGTAGTTCCCTGCATATTGCCCACAGATAGTAACCATGGTGTGATTGCAGTGGACTACTGAGGACATGGCACCCTATCCCATCCCTACAATAGGCAAATCATTGCATACAGTGCTCCTTCATTATGTTCCCCACTGAACGCCTGCAAAAACTGTAGAGGCAGCCAATGCAACACACAAAGGGTATGCCATGCCTTATACACATGCCCTGTATGGACAGATGCCACTGTCACCAGTGAATACCAGTATCATGCTGTCAGTGTAGGTGCATGGTCAACCTTGTTTCCATTGCCAGTTCTCACCACATGAGGTCATGAACGGCACATCTGATGATAATCTATCTACACAATATGCCCCAGACAACCCAGTTACATTTCCACATGTCACAGAACATGCATGTGGGACGTGTGCACATCCCAGACACCGTCCATGTTATGGAATATAGAACACATACATGGCAAGCATTGCACAGCACTGGACACCCACAATAGTAACCCAGATAAGTGGATGGTGAATACAATACCCACCTGTGTGGGCCAATCCAGACACTACACCCCTGAGCCAAACTGCAGACCATTGTCATGTGGCCTGATGCCAAGGTATACCCTTTACCTAGCCTTGTACAGCTTTCTGGCACAGTCAACCACTACACACATGTGAAGCAATGCACCCATGCTGTCAGTACTGGCAAACCTGTGTCTGTGTGTGTGTGGAGTATAATGATTTGGACACCATTCACACTCACTACATCTCCCATTGGCCTACTGAAGCATGCTTTCTGATGCCAGACACCTTGACATACCCTTGGCCCATATATTAGCCTGATAACCTCTTTGGTGCATGTGATACCTGTGTATTACTGTAGTGTACAAACTAGTTAGTTAGGAAGTCTAATCCTGACCCTGCCAACTATGATAATGTGTGTGAGTCCCTGAGAGAGTGTGAGTGTGTTGTCCTTGACACCTGTTCTTGTGGACAGGCACATGCACTACACCTACCTTATCCCTCCTTTATCACTGTTGCTGATGTCACTCACCATCAACTATACCTTTGGACAGCTCACCAGCATGTAAGCTCTGTGGCACATGCAATAACTGCATAGACATGTAATAGTAATACATAGTTAAGCAGGGGTTTAAAACCCCATACTGGTAAGTGTGTGACATAAACATGCTAAGCCTTTACTCACCTACCCCCTCCCTGTCTTGCTTTGTCTCTGTCTCTCTCACTCACTCTCTGGTGGATGTGGACAAGTACACCTGCTTTGCTTAGGCAGCAGCTTGTGTTTTGTAAGTGATGCTCATGATCAGCTGATAGCCTATGCACAAATTACAGTCACCCACTTGCTGATTGCATGTGGAACAGCTGTGGTAACATTCCCATAGCCAATTGCATGGAAACACACTCCTATAACTAGGGACATCATGTGGGTGTTGGCCCTTTTCATTTACTGTGAGCAGGACTTCATGTCGGTGTTTGGCTAACAGCATCACAGATGGTAGTGGGATATACCTCTAACAACATACACTGTGGAGACAGGCCAACAAACAGGAGGGGAATGCTCCAGACATGACTACAGAATGTAAGTTTTGCTCTTCTGTGTGGATATGGCTGGTCTACATGATTTAATATATGTCATGACAGTATTATGTGTTTGGGGAAACTCCCACCTGTAGGGTTATCTGCAGACTGGCCAGTGTTTGGAGTCTTATGTGTCTTGTGCTACTCACAGATTACCTATCTTAGAACTGCAGAAGCATAGTCTGAGGATTGCAGTCAGTACATGGTGACAGCCATGAGAGTTACTGACTTCATATCCCTCATAGGACATATGTCACAACAAACCCTATTACAACAGCAAATGTATGAGGTTATCACAGCAACATGTCAATATTGGCCATCTATTTGTGCCTCCAGCCACAACTCTGTCAACCTATGTACCTATGTCATGCAGTAAGAGGTGCATATGTTCTGTACACCATTATTTATTGACATCATACCTGATAACAAGCCAGTGAGATATTAGACTGCTAGACATGTTATATATAGTAGGGGCTATATTTGAGGACAAAACCTGGGCATTCTGTGGTAGTGTGTACAGTAGTGAGGTCTGTGTACTTATGGTGATTGTCGACAGTGTGTGTATTGCGAATATGTACCTTGGCCTGTGCACAGACTGTGGTAGATATCATTGTTCTTGGTCCTGTTCTATCTGATGTTACATGTTGCTCCAGTGTATGGTACCCTATCGACTTACATGTTTATAGTGTCAAACACACACATGTCCCATACCACAGACAGGCATCAGACCACACTGTGTAGTGGCCCAGTATATGTAGGGTTAGTGTGTGAGTAGCACATATGAGGATGATGTTGATCAGACAGTCCATATACTGTCATGTTAAGCTCGCTTTCCATATGTGGCTGTGGCTGTGTTTACATTGGCTGTGGGTATACGCTTTCACACAGGTGTCTGTTACTCTGTGCAGTGACATGCCTGTAGAGCCTGTTATTTTTGCAGGTAGATGTGTATTCCCCCATAAGAAATGTAGGCCAGTGTTGTGGCAGTCTGCCTGTAGTTTGCACAGTGCTTTGTTACATGCCTAGCAGTTTAGTGTACTTATCCAGTGTGATGTTATGTCCAGATATTTGTCAGATGTACTGCTGCCAGGCCACCATAACTGTCATGTATTTCTGACAAAGCAGTTGGATGCTGTACAGAAGTATGTCACTAACTAGTGGGTAGCATGTGGCCATGTGACCTCTGCACCACCAGTTATTATGTGTCAGGACAGACAGGAGTGTGTGAATGCATAAACTGTGTGGGCATATGTATTCCAGTATTTATGTGATATACCCATTTGCATGGCTGTTAACATCCACATTGTCAGGCTTGGTCCACATGTCTTGCACTAAGGGGTTATGTGTATACCTCTGGACTGACCAGAGTGTGTCAGACTGTCCACATTTATTGGTCATATCTCTGCTGTATTCCACAGGACCATTACTATGATATCAGTGGTACTGTACTATGATGACCTTAGGATGTCTGTCAGTAACTGATGGCGTACATGTCAATAGCAGATGTGATCTCCCACACACAACATTTCTGTTAAGACAACCCCTGTTACAGTAGCAACAGTCTACATGTATACCTGCAATATGTACATGACATCCCCTTGCACTAAGAGGTTGAGACTATTGGTGCTGAGGTTTGACTCCACTCCATGTTCTGGACATATGTTAAATATATATATACCTATATCTCTATAGATATATACATATATATGTATCTACATACATACATATATGGATATATATATATATATATATATATATATATATATATATATATATATATATATATATATATATATATATATACACACATATGCACATATAGTTATAGATGTCTACATATATATATATAGATATAAATAGATGATGTATATACACAGAGATCTATATATGGCCATTTAGATGATGCAATTTACAGATGTATATAAATACATATATATGAATATATATGTGTATGTACATGTACACATATATCTACATATGTATATATATCTATCTATATATATATATATATATATATATATATATATATATATATATCTATATAAATATATATCCATATCCTTGTCATGTGTAAACATTACTGTTGTGTATACCTTCCCAGATGTATCACACTATATTTATCTGATATGTGTATATATAGATATAACAACATGTGTGATGCAATAATAATATCACTTAGAAGTACTACACAATTGTAGAAGTCACAGCAATTGTTCAATACTATTCAATACATGTACTGACAGCTATACTGGAAAAACAACAGCTGTTTTCACAGCTGTCATGGTGTAGTGGTTAATAGTACATGGGGTTCAAGACCTGCAAGGGCTGTTTATTTTGTTGCTGGGCAGAACAAGGGCTGTTGGATAAAGAGTGGTTAAGGCAGTTTTGAGCTGCTTTAAGTGCGTTTGCGTGGGTTTGTGTGAAGCTAAGCAATGCTAAAGTACAGTTTGATGTACAGGTGCTTACACCATATAGGCTTCGTTCACCAGTGTGCACATGTGCTTAGCTATAATATTGCAGCAATGCTGACACATGCTAAGCATGGCTCAGCCCTGGTAACCAGTGCACACATTCCAGTCTGATAACATAGCAGGGTAATGACATATGTAATAAGTGTATGTAATTCCATGTACATAACATGCATCTATGTGCTCTCATTACAGTAGCAAGGGATGTGAGTCTACTGTTTGGGACACTTGAGTATATATGGCTTGTACAACACTCTTATCCATGTGAATATGTTACATACATGGGTAGTATCCCAGGTTATATGCAATCACACTGGCATGTAGTGTTTCATTATGTTACTACTGTTGACAGTGCTTTCCCAAGTAAGAGTAGATTGCTAATTGCAGTACTGAAAACAAACACCCCTGCATGCAAAGATGGACTCTGCATCCTCACTGTCATGTTCCTGATGTGTGAGCTGTGTCTCATTAAATATTTCCTACTGGATAATGATCTGATGTGTAAAATAACTGTAGACTACTGTGTGTATAGCACATGTCAGTGAGGGCTGCCATCATGTAGTAATGACATACATATCTGTGTCAGACATCTATCTGTCCACACATTCATCCTAATGCATAGCTAGTTGGCTAGCTGATGACTGTCACTCCTCTGTACAGATGTGCAGATGTCAGGTATCCATCTTGGATACTTACAGGCAATCTATGCTTGACTAAATCTGAAATGTCTGCCCAGCTGTGTTATAAATGCCACAGATAGGACTCCACACCCTGTACACACCACATGCCATGGATACCTCAACTACACTACCACAGTCAACAGAACATGCTTGGGTACAGGTCTCCAAGACAGACATTAACCATACCATGTAATACATGTTGCATATATGTCAACTGGAGCACCTCACCAGCCCTTTGCAAGAGGCACCCAGATGATTGGCTGATGCATGTCACTCTCACCCCGAGGATCACCCCAGTGGTGTCTGTTGATAGATGGCTTGCTGGCACATGGCAGGTGGCATGATACCACTGTACACACATCCCCTACACTTCCCATCTCTCCATGGACAATAGCCTGGTACACACTGATGAACACCTGCACTGATGTACCCCAGTACTGACAAATGTGTACATGTGCATTACTGAGACTATCAGTGTCTGTGTGTTTGTAGACCTGTAGTTGGGAATACCCTGAGGCCCTTCACATCCACCGCACCTCCATTGCCATAGTTAGATGTGGCTTCTGTTTTACTGGACATTACATGTACCTTGTTACATTCTTTTCCCTAAGGGCTACCTGGTCCTTGCAGTACCAGCACAACACTGATGTACAAATGGGTTGATATGCATGGGATACCCACTGAGTTTTGGCAAGTGTGTGTATGTAAGGTACAGCATTCCGAGGCCACATACTCCTATTACAATACATATTGCCACACAGTATTAGGGATAGTGATGTTGCTGACTATATGAGAGGCATGACAATGCATCACCATACTATTCCTGTGGCATGTGCATTAGATGCATATCCCTGTAGTAGCACTCTTGGGATGGACAAGGGGTTGTATTACAGTCCTGGTCAATGTGTGACTGTAGGTATGTCAAAGTGTCATCATGGGTTCCAGTGCATACAATATCCACAGTGTGGTGTGGGTGCTGGGTATACTGTCATTACACCATGGTACTCCCGGTACATGTCCCATGTACCACTGTGTGGTGAACACTGTCACCATCAAGCATACATGTAACTGATAACACTATCCAGCCTAGTTATGCATGTGCTTTGTGGAACCTACCTGTAACACAATGGACACACTGACAAGGTAGTTAGCATTGCTAGGCCCATGTCTCTCAGATGTGTGTCTGACAATTATGTGTTTGTCAATGTGTATATGACGGTATGTCACACTATGTATTGTCCATAAACAATCATTACATCCCCTATTACCATACTGGACATGCCTGGGGATGTTCTGCATGCAAAATGTAACCTGGAACACACCTCATCCTAAAAGTTGTGTGGTGTGTGCAATTAAAGCCACACACATCAGTAGCACTACATACCTAGATAGGGGTCTAGACCCAGTGTTGCCAAGTAAGAGTGTGCGTGTATGTGGAGGGATCTACTTCAGTTTGCAGAATATACATGTCCCAGGGGGTCATCTGTCCAAGAACTGCCTGTCATATGCTAACATTTCACAGGTATTATCCTGTGGACATACATTCCATCACAACTACTGTTAGATATGTAAATGGCCTCTTCCTCACTGTATTGGTGTGCAGTGATACTGGGGTTGATATATATAGCTGGGTGTGGCTGTTGTGGACATAGCCAACATCATCGCAGTTACTGTTGAGTGTATTCCCCGCGTAGCTGGCCGTAATGCTGTACAGTTCATGTTAACAGGTTAGGTAGTTGTCTATCACACTATCTGTGGTTCTACAGCATGTCTCACCCTCCAAAGAGAAGGGGTGTATCACCTACACCAGCACACATATGTTTACCAAGTTGAGGATTGCACTAAATTGGGGAAGGGGACATATACCCTGCCATTACCATCATCAAGGACATTAAACTAGCGGACTGCTTATTCCACAATGTGTTGTGCGTAGTCTGGCTTGGTGGATTTACATAGGCTAAAGTGGGTTACTTGCACAGGTACATACATTCATGTGTACAGTATTCTCTGTGTAGTGCATCAACACCAAAGCCTCTGTGTGTATTATACACAAACATGTGGTGTGTACCACCCAGTACACCTACCATTGTCCACTGTAGAAAGGCTGCTAACAGCAGCCACCATGCACTCACCTGTATACACCACCCCTAGACCTATCAGCCATGTGTCACAGGCAGTAACTGTTATACAAACCTGTGACATGTGTTCACGTGTACCCAGGATATGGCACAGCCAAGGAGTCACCACAGTGCCATACCCCTTGTGAGATATGACAGCAGACCATCCTCCTGCTGACACATGGACACCTACAACCCAAACGGATAACATTATGGAGACCACAATCACTCAGTGTTAATAACAGCTATTATGCATCATGGCTAGACAGCTACACTTCCTGTCATGTAAGCATTAAACTTTACTGCTGACAACATGTTTCACAACAGTACATCGGTACACTGTAGTACAGTCACCATGTGCATCAGAACCATATTAGCCTGTCCCTGCATTGATGTTATGGACTTCAGGGCTGTGGCACAGGTATCATCATATGCACAGGGTGTGTTGTTGGTTTGCCAGAGACCTAGGCCGAGACATACGTTTGACACCATGTGTGTGAGTGAGGGGGTTTAATTACTGATATTGCCGTGGTGATGTGGTGTGTATAGGTATGGGGTTGCCCTAGGTGTGTTTGTATTGTGTGCGAGTATGCATGCATACAGTTCTGCCATGTGGCTGCCCTATACAGGTGTTTGTTGGACAGCTGCAGACCATACCTGGCAGGGTTTGCAGTTCACTGCCTCCAGCCACGGACATGAGAACTGTGCCTGCCAGGGGTTCCATGGGCACGTCCAGTTACAGGCCAAGATATGGTACTCTACTCTGATGATGACATATGAACACTGGAACCAGGTCCCTCCTGGAACTGGCTAGGGCCACATGCACATGGCCTGCTGTGTGTGGTGTGGTGTGGACAGCACCCCCCATGCAGTGCTGGGCCTGGTAATGCCACTATGATAGCGGCTTGATGTCCTTGCATGTCCATGTCAACCTCCAGCTGTTGGTGTTACTGGCCTATGTCCACTTGGCCATTGCACCACTCCCACCACATGGTTCATAGGTTCATAGGTTCATAGGTTAGTACTAGGCTAATTGCCCCTTGTGGGCCATTTTAAGCCTAGCCAATTACCCCACGTGAGAATCAAACCCTGCACCTTGTGTTTGCCAGGTAAACACCTTAACCATTCAGCCATCCTCCCACCCATGGTCTAGCATGGACAATCCACGGTCAATGAGTCCCACCATCTGACCCACCGTCTATCCATGAATTTTGTAAAATAACGGAGATAACCTGCAAGATCACGGATGTTATCAGTTACAGCTGCAGCCTCAGTCCCTGTCTGGTGTACCATTCCTTATATGCCTGCACCTTCATGACAGCCTGAAACATACATCTGGTGGTACCAGATGTGGCACTTCTGCCAGGGGCACAATGACCAGCAGCCCTCCAACGAGCACCCCTGTACATCTGCCTATGTGGTACCTTGTCAACATCTGCCTATGTGGTACCTTGCCAAACATCCGGCTATGGCTGCTGTATCCAGACACAGCAGCCATAGATACCACACTGTCCTGTGCACTGCCACCAACTGCCAACTGTCTCTCTGCTTTGGCCACTGGTGATGGGGTATCTATAGGCACTGTGACTGTGTGCGGGGATGGGGTGGATAACAGGGGGATGTCAAACGATGGCACAGTTTTAGCCTCTGACAACCCCTCCTGTGCCTCAACACACCTATCATCATTTTCAGTGTCTGTATGAACAGAAACATCAGATTGCCTGCAGGAGGGACCCTGACCTACCTTGCCACCTGTGAGGGGAAAACAAGAAACGCACTTTAAGACCTGTACGTCATTGCTTAACAGTACATGCACACACACACACACACACACACACACACACACACACACACACACACACACACACACACACACACACACACACACACAGACATCCCACCATATTACTTACCTGTCCCTGAGTTTACAGACTGCCCCAAGTTTATTCTCTTATGTTCCCCATCCTGCATCAGACTTGGGAAACTTACACTCAATGCCAACCATTAATGTATCATTCTTCTAATTGCCTAGACAAGTGATCACAAAACATGACCTGCTACCCCATTACCTCTTTGACCTGATTGGAGTCGGTTTTATAAAGACTCACTTCAATCATCCAGTGTTCACCCTGCATTTGTCCAGGCAACGTGAGCATGGCCCCCATATGTTAGGGGCTACTACTGTCACTCAATAATGTCATCCACTGGAGTGTTATACGTAACTATTGCTCAGTAGATGCAAGATCTGTTGCTCTATTAATTTATTATGTGGACAACAGTAATATTTGGAAACACTCACTGGTGTTGTCTAGTAATTTCCCAATGCATCTATAGTGCTGCATACGTGAGTATTCTTTCACCTTTCTGCTGATTGCAATTATAACAGTATACCTAGTGTCTAGTTTCCCTCCCAATGCATGTTCCATGCTACAGACCTTGTTATACTATCAGCTGTCCTGAGATTACATATCAGACAAGTATTCCTGGTGTCTCATGTGTCTGTCCATGTCCATGTACTGCATGATTTCAAAGGGAAGTCGAGAGGTATGAACAACCCCGAAATCACACGTGCATACATGGACACACAGACACACACACATACACACAAAGACATCCTACACACATCAACCACCCTCCACTCCACCAGATTGCACTTACAGACAAAGTACCCCCCCCCACACACACACACACACTTACAGGTGAGGTTGCATGAAGATACTGCACACAGACCTCCCATTACCCATCTGTCAACATGCATGACATGATACTCAACAGCATGCAGTGCAGCTAAGTCAATCCATGCTAGCAACAGTATATATGTGAGTGATGCATGGGCAGTGTTAGTAGGTGATGCCCCTTCCCCTGGAACATGCTGCACTCATGTACACAGTATTGCTATGCACCAGTTTGGCACCCTGGCATGTACTGTGCACCATATCTCTCACAGGAGTACACAACATTGCTGAATGTGTATTACTTTGTCAGTTATGTCTACTCTGCTGCTCACAGCCCCTATGTGTTTGTCCAACACATACCTGGGATGATATGTGGACAGACGTAATTTGTGAATGCCTGATGTCTGATTTACAGATCTCATCAGTGGTGCTGGTGTGGGCAATACTATACAATTACACTGACAACCTTCAAACCTTACCATGGCTATGGGGAGTGTATACACCCTTACTTATATGACACCCTCTTCCTTGGTATGCCATGGGACCACATTACTGCATATGTTAACATTACATGAACCTGTTATGTGACATATG
This sequence comes from Protopterus annectens, assembly GCF_019279795.1. Taxonomy (NCBI): domain Eukaryota; kingdom Metazoa; phylum Chordata; order Ceratodontiformes; family Protopteridae; genus Protopterus; species Protopterus annectens. Next base: position 190,713,362 of record NC_056727.1, read on the forward strand.
ACTTGTACAATCAAATGCAGTGTCAAACAAATGTGTTAGTTGTGCTGATGCTGATTGAGATGCATACACTTAGTGGGTGCATATGTGTGCACCCTTATCATGATAGTTTGTTGCACCTACTGTTATGTGTACTACAGCAGTCACTATTTCTGGCAGGGGTATACTAGCATGGGCCATCTGCATTTGCCAGTATGTGTTTAGTCTGCCCTACACATGTCCCCGCAACTCTGCATGATTGCAAGGTCAACTCATGTGCACATCCCTTGGAGTTCACACACTGCCATCACTATTGCTATGGAGTCAGGGTTATGTCTGCCACAGTTCCTGACCCTGACTGTGTGCAGATACAGCCATTTGTAGCATCCTTTGGATCCCTGCTGTAGTGCACTGTTGTGTCATGATGACAACTCCTCTCCACCTTTAGCCTTTTTGCAGATGCTTGACAACTATGACCTACACATGTATGTCATTTTACAGTGTCCCAAACACTGAACACCATGTATATCAGCCTAGTCCCATCTAATAAATGGTAAATGCACTGGTGTACACTGGCACCAGCAAGGTAAAGATGGGGATGGTGGGCCTGAGGTGAGGTGTTGGTTGTGCAGCACATGTATCTTACTTGATACTATATGTAGGTTTCCAATCTGGTCTTGGTACACCAGTACATATTGCAGTGCATGCCTTTTGGGGACCTTTTTCTGTCATGCATATGCTACCTGTAGAGAGGCCTGGCTGATTTTTCCTTTGGTACAACTGTCCCATCTGATTACTCTAACCCATGGGTCACAAGTATGCAGAGTCCAGGCAATTGCTGACACAGGTACTGCACATCTAGTACTTGCTAGACATTCCTGCAACTCCCTCAGTGTTGTGGCATGTTACTAGGTAGCCTGCATGACTGGTTTGCTACATGTGACATCATCTGTCTTGGATGGCCATCTGTTTATTTCCTACAGTATTCCTGTCCCATACATCCTCACCACATACATGACTGTCTGCACTGTTTGCCATGGTATATGCAATGGTATGATATGGCTACATGTCCAACTCCTGGGTGCTACCTGTTGGGTATGGGGTCCAGGCCATGGCATGTAAGATGCATGCAAGCCACGGCTGTCTCTGTTGCAGGTAAGTGGGCACATTTTATGGCCAAAAGTCTTGGACAGCAGACCATTTCTTGGTGTGACATTGGGGACGGTACTTGCTGGAAGGTGCATGCTATGAATAATGCATGCTGTCAGTACCTCCACAGCTGCTTCCACTATATTTTATCTGGAATGTGTGCACACATATGCTTCCAGTATTTGTGAAGGTGTGTATTCTCCATATTTACTGTCCTATCATATGATTCCATATTGCACACTTATTGCTCATGTTAGGACCACATTGCAGGTTGTAGGGTTGTGGACTGCAGTATTGTGATAGGCCATAGTGTAGATCTGTAACAGTTGCCATTGTAATACTGGTATATACACTGTTGTAGCACTGTATAAGGGTGATGTTTCACACATGTCCCTACTGTAGGCCATTTGTCCTACCATTATGTTCATGTCTGTGCACATATTTTGCAATGACAGGATATTAGTTATATTGCAGGAGTCTGACATACCCTTCAGATACACCATCATGGTGACCATTGTGATGCAGTGCAGTTAACAGCAACAATACATGAATGTGTACAGCATGCATTATAGGTAGGTGTGCTAAATGTGTGCATAGAATATACCATGACCATAACATGACCGTGTATTGGCAAACCTGAACAAACACCATACTCACCAGCTACAGGCTGCTGCCCTGGACGTATACCAGAGAGACCTACATAAGTGTGTGGGAGATATGATGTCAGTAGCCACAGCTGTGGCATTGGTACAGGTGGATGCAGCATTACAGTACACCAACAGTACAAGTCCACAATACTACAGATTATGCACATCTGTTTATTATTACTACGCAGCAACAGACTATATATATATATATATATATATATATATATATATATATATATATATATATATATATATATATATTTCATCTCACATATGCATGATTTAACTGTACAGACGAGGATGGATGGATACACAACCGTGGTCTACTGATGTGCCCTGTGGCCTTACCTGCACACTCCTCTGCCATTGTGTTGGTAGCACCCACCTCCACTATGTTCTCCACCAGGTGTTGTGTGTGTGGGTGGGCAGGTGCCCTGAGGCTGGCAAGGAGCTCCTCAACATGTGTCAGGGTGGCCTGGATGGCATGACCCCCCTGTTGCTAGCTAGTCCCCTCACTGCAGCAGCATGCTGATAGGCATGGTGAAGTAGATCCATGCAGTGATGCCAGACCTGCTTATAACCGCGGTCATGCAGACTGACATAATTTACCCTGTGGACAAGATCATTCCCTAGGATAGTCCACTCCTGCTGATCATGGGTTGTTTGGCTGAACAACACCTGGTAGTGTTGCACCAGGTGTGAGATGATGACATCATTCACCTCCACTGTATAAATGGGCAACCTCTTCCTGGACATATTGCCTGAAAGGCATAAAGATGGAAAAAGGTCTGAGGACCTCATACTGCAAGGTTATCATAGTTGTTAATAGACATCTCTGTCTCCCCCCCACCATATCTGCAACAAAAATCTGATCACACAACTCAACAGGTATGTCTACAGAATACCTAACACTGGGACATATATCGTATTGTACAACACTTTGTGCTATGTGTTTGTAGTCATGTTCCCTGTGGGGACACTATCATTGACAGCCTGTTATGGACAATGTCACCTGCATGCCATTGTAAGGGTCACTATGGTTCCATATATGCATGTGTTCTGTTTGCTATGTGATTGCTGCACATCTGTTGTTTTGTGTTATTGGGGATATCTGTGCATGCTGTTGGACAAGATCCGGGAATGTGTGGACTACTACTACCCACATATCTTCTATAACAGTGACACAATACCATGTTTGGGGAACAGTTGCAAGCAGAACCACCTCTCCCACCTCATCTGGCCATGTTACCAGGCCATATCACATGTGGGACCCATCCAGCAGCCTCCTCCTCTACTGGTCCTCCACTACCATCAGGGGGAACCACCTCAGGGGATGGTGTTCACCCCCCGGGAGCACGCACAGACAAGATCCTTTCACCCAAGGTCAGGTCTAAGATCTGGTGCATAGGGAGCTCCACAGAGACTTGGAGGATGTGCTATAGCACCTTGAGGTGCTCAGTACACATTCACAGGGTCCGCATGCTCCTCCTGCTCAGCCTCCAGCCCAGGCACCTTCAGCGCCATGAAGCGTACCGTCTCATGTGTCTGTCCATGTCCATGTACTGCATGATTTCAAAGGGAAGTCGAGAGGTATGAACAACCCCGAAATCACACGTGCATACATGGACACACAGACACACACACATACACACAAAGACATCCTACACACATCAACCACCCTCCACTCCACCAGATTGCACTTACAGACAAAGTACCCCCCCCCACACACACACACACACTTACAGGTGAGGTTGCATGAAGATACTGCACACAGACCTCCCATTACCCATCTGTCAACATGCATGACATGATACTCAACAGCATGCAGTGCAGCTAAGTCAATCCATGCTAGCAACAGTATATATGTGAGTGATGCATGGGCAGTGTTAGTAGGTGATGCCCCTTCCCCTGGAACATGCTGCACTCATGTACACAGTATTGCTATGCACCAGTTTGGCACCCTGGCATGTACTGTGCACCATATCTCTCACAGGAGTACACAACATTGCTGAATGTGTATTACTTTGTCAGTTATGTCTACTCTGCTGCTCACAGCCCCTATGTGTTTGTCCAACACATACCTGGGATGATATGTGGACAGGCGTAATTTGTGAATGCCTGATGTCTGATTTACAGATCTCATCAGTGGTGCTGGTGTGGGCAATACTATACAATTACACTGACAACCTTCAAACCTTACCATGGCTATGGGGAGTGTATACACCCTTACTTATATGACACCCTCTTCCTTGGTATGCCATGGGACCACATTACTGCATATGTTAACATTACATGAACCTGTTATGTGACATATGACTTGTACAATCAAATGCAGTGTCAAACAAATGTGTTAGTTGTGCTGATGCTGATTGAGATGCATACACTTAGTGGGTGCATATGTGTGCACTCCCTTATCATGATAGTTTGTTGCACCTACTGTTATGTGTACTACAGCAGTCACTATTTCTGGCAGGGGTATACTAGCATGGGCCATCTGCATTTGCCAGTATGTGTTTAGTCTGCCCTACACATGTCCCCGCAACTCTGCATGATTGCAAGGTCAACTCATGTGCACATCCCTTGGAGTTCACACACTGCCATCACTATTGCTATGGAGTCAGGGTTATGTCTGCCACAGTTCCTGACCCTGACTGTGTGCAGATACAGCCATTTGTAGCATCCTTTGGATCCCTGCTGTAGTGCACTGTTGTGTCATGATGACAACTCCTCTCCACCTTTAGCCTTTTTGCAGATGCTTGACAACTATGACCTACACATGTATGTCATTTTACAGTGTCCCAAACACTGAACACCATGTATATCAGCCTAGTCCCATCTAATAAATGGTAAATGCACTGGTGTACACTGGCACCAGCAAGGTAAAGATGGGGATGGTGGGCCTGAGGTGAGGTGTTGGTTGTGCAGCACATGTATCTTACTTGATACTATATGTAGGTTTCCAATCTGGTCTTGGTACACCAGTACATATTGCAGTGCATGCCTTTTGGGGACCTTTTCTGTCATGCATATGCTACCTGTAGAGAGGCCTGGCTGATTTTTCCTTTGGTACAACTGTCCCATCTGATTACTCTAACCCATGGGTCACAAGTATGCAGAGTCCAGGCAATTGCTGACACAGGTACTGCACATCTAGTACTTGCTAGACATTCCTGCAACTCCCTCAGTGTTGTGGCATGTTACTAGGTAGCCTGCATGACTGGTTTGCTACATGTGACATCATCTGTCTTGGATGGCCATCTGTTTATTTCCTACAGTATTCCTGTCCCATACATCCTCACCACATACATGACTGTCTGCACTGTTTGCCATGGTATATGCAATGGTATGATATGGCTACATGTCCAACTCCTGGGTGCTACCTGTTGGGTATGGGGTCCAGGCCATGGCATGTAAGATGCATGCAAGCCACGGCTGTCTCTGTTGCAGGTAAGTGGGCACATTTTATGGCCAAAAGTCTTGGACAGCAGACCATTTCTTGGTGTGACATTGGGGACGTGTACTTGCTGGAAGGTGCATGCTATGAATAATGCATGCTGTCAGTACCTCCACAGCTGCTTCCACTATATTTTATCTGGAATGTGTGCACACATATGCTTCCAGTATTTGTGAAGGTGTGTATTCTCCATATTTACTGTCCTATCATATGATTCCATATTGCACACTTATTGCTCATGTTAGGACCACATTGCAGGTTGTAGGGGTTGTGGACTGCAGTATTGTGATAGGCCATAGTGTAGATCTGTAACAGTTGCCATTGTAATACTGGTATATACACTGTTGTAGCACTGTATAAGGGTGATGTTTCACACATGTCCCTACTGTAGGCCATTTGTCCTACCATTATGTTCATGTCTGTGCACATATTTTGCAATGACAGGATATTAGTTATATTGCAGGAGTCTGACATACCCTTCAGATACACCATCATGGTGACCATTGTGATGCAGTGCAGTTAACAGCAACAATACATGAATGTGTACAGCATGCATTATAGGTAGGTGTGCTAAATGTGTGCATAGAATATACCATGACCATAACATGACCGGTGTATTGGCAAACCTGAACAAACACCATACTCACCAGCTACAGGCTGCTGCCCTGGACGTATACCAGAGAGACCTACATAAGTGTGTGGGAGATATGATGTCAGTAGCCACAGCTGTGGCATTGGTACAGGGTGGATGCAGCATTACAGTACACCAACAGTACAAGTCCACAATACTACAGATTATGCACATCTGTTTATTATTACTACGCAGCAACAGACTATATATATATATATATATATATATATATATATATATATATATATATATATATATATATATATATTTCATCTCACATATGCATGATTTAACTGTACAGACGAGGATGGATGGATACACAACCGTGGTCTACTGATGTGCCCTGTGGCCTTACCTGCACACTCCTCTGCCATTGTGTTGGTAGCACCCACCTCCACTATGTTCTCCACCAGGTGTTGTGTGTGTGGGTGGGCAGGTGCCCTGAGGCTGGCAAGGAGCTCCTCAACATGTGTCAGGGTGGCCTGGATGGCATGACCCCCCTGTTGCTAGCTAGTCCCCCCTCACTGCAGCAGCATGCTGATAGGCATGGTGAAGTAGATCCATGCAGTGATGCCAGACCTGCTTATAACTGCGGTCATGCAGACTGACATAATTTACCCTGTGGACAAGATCATTCCCTAGGATAGTCCACTCCTGCTGATCATGGGTTGTTTGGCTGAACAACACCTGGTAGTGCTGCACCAGGTGTGAGATGATGACATCATTCACCTCCACTGTATAAATGGGCAACCTCTTCCTGGACATATTGCCTGAAAGGCATAAAGATGGAAAAAGGTCTGAGGACCTCATACTGCAAGGTTATCATAGTTGTTAATAGACATCTCTGTCTCCCCCCCACCATATCTGCAACAAAAATCTGATCACACAACTCAACAGGTATGTCTACAGAATACCTAACACTGGGACATATATCGTATTGTACAACACTTTGTGCTATGTGTTTGTAGTCATGTTCCCTGTGGGGACACTATCATTGACAGCCTGTTATGGACAATGTCACCTGCATGCCATTGTAAGGGTCACTATGGTTCCATATATGCATGTGTTCTGTTTGCTATGTGATTGCTGCACATCTGTTGTTTTGTGTTATTGGGGATATCTGTGCATGCTGTTGGACAAGATCCGGGAATGTGTGGACTACTACTACCCACATATCTTCTATAACAGTGACACAATACCATGTTTGGGGAACAGTTGCAAGCAGAACCACCTCTCCCACCTCATCTGGCCATGTTACCAGGCCATATCACATGTGGGACCCATCCAGCAGCCTCCTCCTCTACTGGTCCTCCACTACCATCAGGGGGAACCACCTCAGGGGATGGTGTTCACCCCCCGGGAGCACGCACAGACAAGATCCTTTCACCCAAGGTCAGGTCTAAGATCTGGTGCATAGGGAGCTCCACAGAGACTTGGAGGATGTGCTATAGCACCTTGAGGTGCTCAGTACACATTCACAGGGTCCGCATGCTCCTCCTGCTCAGCCTCCAGCCCAGGCACCTTCAGCGCCATGAAGCTGATGTTGTGACTGCCCATGAGTGGGGAACTTGGTAACATTGTTTCCATATGGGGGCTCAGGGGCTTACACATCGTAGATGACACTCCCCATCCAGGGTGTTTACCCACCACATGTGTCATATACCACCCCTGTAGGCTGTCTTCTCTATCTTCCAACCCAACCCAACTCCACAAATATACCTGCTATCTTTCCCTAAATTACCAATCCCACCTTCACAAACAAGGGCAATGTGTTCCCAGCATGGCGTTCACACCTGACATAACCGTCCATTTTGCACACACTTACTGCTGTATATATATATATATATATATATATATATATATATATATATATATATATGTGTGTGTGTGTGTGTATATTGATATGTGTGATGTTCCCTCACACATATCATGCAGCACTGTCATACAAAAGTAGAGGGCATGTGTTTATATACATATGTGTTTGTATATCTGTAGACAGACACACACACACACACACACACACACACACACACACACATATATATATATATATATATATATATATATATATATATATATATATATAGATTCACTTTAGAAGCTCAAAATATCGAAATTCAGTATTTCGAGCCCATAAAGTGGAATCTTGAAAAGAGCGAAATCTCAGAAGTATGAAATTCAAACCCTCGCATACCGGAAGTTTTGAATTAGCGCTTCTGGTGTTTCACTGCTGTTATGGATTCAAGTAAGTGTTGATGTGTTAAGGGTTTTGGGTAGGGGCTGTGGTGTGTGTTAGTGTGTTTTGTTGGTGTGATATGTGTGTGCACGAGGAGAATGTAGTATGTGTGGTGATGTTTTGTGTGTTTCTGCATGTAGTGCGACCTCGAATTTAGAATATTTAAATAGGGGGGTGTGAGGGCGCAGTAGTACAGAGCTTTTGTGTGTGGGGAGGAAGGTGTGTGTTTGTGGACAGCAGAAGCTCTAATTCAAAATCTCCGGTATGCGAGATTTTGAATTTCACGCTTCTGAGTTTTCGTTCTTGTTAGGTTTCGACTTTATAGCCTCGACATACTGAATTTTGATATTTCAGTATTTCGAGGATATAAAGTGAATATATATCGGGTGCATTCAGACATCAGGTCCACACTCTCTAACGTTCCTTCCTGCACATCCGCACTGTTCTGCCTTGCTACAACACAGACAGGTGCCACATGTGGACACAGCCGAACATTAGGGGGGTATATATAGGGACAGATTGTAGGTAAGCCTACTATACGCCTATGGCATTTCTGCATGCTACATTACACGTTAACATGACTATCCTGCGAGTGGTGGGCTCAGGAACCCACGTGTCCATCATAACGGCATTACTTCCATCACCAGCTATTGGCCACACTAATATACATGTCTTGCATTACACAACACATACTATGATGGCTTACATCTTGTCAGTCAGTGCTGATCTGCCCAGTTGACAAGTATGGCCCACTGCCCACAGGGACAGACACTATTGTCCATAGCAGTTGCTCAGCTGGACATCATTACAACAACACCTGATGGCACATATAAATCATTCCACATCATCTATCCCATTATTATGGACCAAGTACTACATTCAGTTACATGCATATACACTTCACATACCTGTTGTGGGAATGATGTCTCTTCTCGATAGTTTGCTGTGTGGATGGCTGGATGGATGTGTTTTTTTTTGTTTGTTTTTGTTTATTGTATTTTTTTTTTTGCTTTCACTCTCTCTCTCTCTCTCTCTCTCTCTCTCTCTCTCTCTCTATCTATCTATCTCTTTCTCTCTCCACTACATAGATTGAGCTGTTTCGAATAGATTGAGGCATGGATTTTGTAGGTGATGCACATGATCAGGTGATGGCCTCTGCACCAGTCAGTGTCCATCACTTGCTACCTGCATGCATCATGCTGTGTAGTACTTACAATTACCACTGTCATGGCAACCCACTACTATAAATTGCTACATCATATGGGTGTGGTTCCTTTACCTTTCCTGTATGTAGGACATCCTTCCTGTGTGTGGGCATTAGTGTTGCAGTCAGCAGGTAGCAATACCTATTACAAGAGGACTTGCAGACTCAGGTCAGCTACATATTTGTATAAGGTTCCAGACCTACAGACAGTGTCAGTAGTGTTGTAATATGTATTGTATACCACCAGTGTTACAGGGTTTGTGTGTACATACTAGTTTAGCATGGAATGCAGACTGTGCATAGCTCTCAACTGTGGGCCTATCCACATGATGGCCAGAAGATTGCCTGTTATGTTTTGTCTGTCCACCAAATAGGTCTTCTGTCAGATATATCACTGGCATTGTGTCTGTTGAGTGCTATCAGTACATGGCTACAGCCATTTGTGTTTCTGACTTCATATTCCTAACTAAGGGTATGTTGCAGACTATCCTGTAAAACAAGCAACTTTCTCAGTATATAATAACACTATTTCAAATACGGCTCTGTGTTCCGGCATCTGTCCTCCACCTATATATAAGGGTTTGTCCATATGACATGCAGTAAGAGGTTGTTATGTAGTGGCCTGTGATTATGTCATGCTGCCATTCATGCCATCATTCCAGTGCTGTTGTGGTCCCCAAACATATTGTGGGGTTGGGTCTATATATATGTGGGCTACAACTGGACAAAACATGTATGCCCTTCTACAGTCCAGAGGTCAGTGTATGTAACAGTGTTATATGCCCCTGTAAGTCAGTCTATGGGGGAGGGGTATGCATCATATATAACATAGGCTGTTACGACATGTGAGGGATATCAGTAGTAAGAAGCCTTAAGGTATATGGCTGTACATTTTCAAACATTTCACCTTGGGAACATTGGTGGCCTAGTGCTTACTGTCATAAAGACTGTACTGTTTGCCAGTGTGATAGTGATGTTTTCAGTTAAGCATTGTTATGTAGCGTTGTCGCCTCACAGCAAGACGTTGTCCCATTTGATTCTCAGCTAGAGTGTTTTCTGTGTGGAGGCATGTGTGAATGAGCGTGCCTTCATTGAAGGTTGTGTTTCAGGGCTGGTAACTCGGCATGTAAAAATCCACTACCAAACATTAGCGGACTGGAGTTCCTCTGTGGCGACCCCTAACCGGGATAAGCCGAAAGACACAACAACAACATTGTTATGTAACAGATGCATCCTCATTGTGGCAACTTAATTCTTTTCCCCCTAGGGGTTGAGTACCGAGTGTAATTGGTGGCTGCTGAACTATACATCTGCATTACTTACTGTTGATTGATTGTTATCCTCTGGCCCAGTCGTTCTTTACTGCTGTACTACTTGAAGGCCTTGGACTGGACAGCCACATGTTATACTTTCAGATTTCTGTATAAAATGATCTGCTTGAGAGTTGCATTACATAGTTAGTATGTGTTTCAAAGACCTAACAGCTATATGACATGGCATATACAACTGTAATAGTACACAAATAAACATTTCTTATGTATGCAAACCAATGTGTGTGGTGTCATATCCTTTGACTTCTTTGTGGATATATGTTTCTTGAAAAATTGTCTTTTGTATGAGTGAATCATACACTGTCCATGTTAAAACGTGACAACTGTAGGAATACTGGCTGTTTGATATGCTGTGCAGCCTCTAAATATGTATCTTCCTATACATATCTATGTGTGTGTATGTGTATTTACATATATATATCTATATATATATATATATATATATATGCATCTGCATATATGTCTGTGTATATATGTATCTTTGGAATGTTTATTGCTTCCACATTGTATATTCCCTATGATAGCCAGACTGTACTGCATGATATGTTATTGATACCATCCTGACATCATACAGGTGGGATGGATTACTGTTAACTTCTTGTGGCTATGTTGTGTAGGATCTTGGGTATGGGACTTGCAAGTGTTTGTACTGTGTTGTGGGGCAGATCTGTTTGGCTGTGGGGGAGGGGGTGATATCAATACTTACAAGAGTTACTTAGCTTAGGCCCCCTCATCCCCATTAACGGTGCCTTTGGTCATATATGTATTTGATATGTTCTCTTTTATATCTAAAGATATATATATATATATATATATATATATATATATATATATATATATATATATATATATATATATATATATATATATATATATATATATATATATATATATATATATATATAAAACTATATATACACACACATACATCTGCATGTATAAATACATTTCCTGTACTTTTGAATGACTGTGCTGGATGATATGTTTGTGAAAAAATAAGGGCTATGTACATCTGAAATGACTTAGTGGCAAATCACTTTGGCTGTGGTGTGTAGGGTCCTGGGTTTGAGCCTCACAAAGGCTGTTTATTTTGTTGCTGGCCAGAACAAGGGCCATTGGATAAAAAGTGATTATGGCACTTTTAAGCAGTTGTTAGCAGGTTTGAGTGGGTTTGCGTGATGGTAAGCAATGCTAACGTCTGGTTACAGTTTCTTATACTCGGCTTTTAAATTGCTTAATCTGTGTAGGCATTGCTTACCCCCACACAAATAGGCTTAAACCCGCTTACTGCTGCTTAAAAGTGCTTACTCCTGCTTACCCCCATGCTAATTTCTTTAAAAGAAAAGAAAAAGGGTTCATAGAAAAGTGGTGAAAAAGGTTCACAAAGAGGGAAAGACAGTAAGGAAAATAGCTAGGGATGTGCAGGAAGGGTGTACGGAAGGTCCATAGCTGCCCATTTCTTCTACAGCAACAGCTGTGCATATACACTGATTTGGAGGTAGATTTGGACACTCATGCCCCGGAGAGAGGGGTGAGGTCAACAATAATATGTTGTGAAGCCAATTATACCAGATTACGTGTCCAGTGGACACATGAGTGAAACGGACAGCTATATGGGGCAAGATTTTTTTTTTTAAGGTGAGAAGAGTAGGATAGTAGGTATATTTGGGAAGGTAAGTTGGGTAGGATAATAGACAAGATAGACAAGACAGCATACAGGTGCAGTATATGACACATGTTGGGGGTAAACAGCTTGGATGGAAAGGGGTGTTTGGAAGTCAGAAGCCCATGAGCCCCCTAGTGGAAATAGTGGGACTGAGGTCCCCACCCATGGGCAGTCACCACTGCACCTTCATGGCCCTGAAGGTGGTTGTGCTAGGGGCTGAGTAAGAGGGGCATGCTGACCCTCTAGATGTGCCAGGAGGCCCTCAACCTGGCTTAGCAGATCTCCAAACTCCCTGAAGAGCTCACTACGCACCAGACACTAGACCCGACAATGGGTAACAGAATCCTGTCCGCACCCGCTCCCAGTGGGGGTAAGCCCCGTCCCTGAGGCAGTTCATCCTGAAGGTAGTGCAGGACCAGCAGACAAGGAGTTCCCAGGGTGGGCCCCAGACGTGCTGGTGCCCAGTGCCATGGCTAGATAAGTTGGGAGAGGTGGGTTCGCTGGGACAGGCTTTCCCAAATGTGCTGTGGTGTTTCAGGTTTAAAACATATGTGGGTTAGTAATAGTCAACACATTCCAGGTTGAGGTATAACAGCATGCATAGATATTCCCATTAACCCAAAACACCAGATATAGCACAGTTGAATAGCAAACAGAACACATACATATATGGAACCACAGTGGCCATTACAACAGCATGCAGGTACATTGATGGCAGCATGCCACCAATGTGGGAGTATTTCAACATGGCACATGCATAGAAACAAAGTTCAATATTTATCAAACAATAGGACATATATCCCAACAGTAGATTTAATTGTAGACATACCAAATGAGTTGTATATTTAGTTTATTGTTGAAGATATGGTGGGGGGGGAGATGTCAATTTAAAACTTGTATATGCCTGTAGTTCTCATTACTTTCCTAGTCAGTGTTTTGATCTGTACCTTACAGGTATTATTACATTACCCTATGGCCTTAGTTTGGACAGTGGTATGGATGTAGACAACTATATACATGAACTGTGTTTTACCTGCAGTATACACCTTTTACCTGGTATACCTATGGCGGTATTGTTTGTTAACACTACCTGATTGTTTCTATGCATATTCCCAGATTCCAGGTTGATGTTATGCACATACCTCACTATCTCTTATTGCACACACTCTGGGCATGTCTTGACAACATGCAGGTGAAACTGGGACATATTTTGACTATTGCCCTCATAAATCTTTGGTGCGTTGTACAATGACAGGTTTGTCTTCATAGACATTTTCCAAATATTCACAGGCTTTACAGTCAGTTATATGACATTAAATGCTGTCTAAATGTCGTAGATTAGCATGCTGATATGCCAGGGTGACAGGGTAACAGCCTGCAGATATGGGCCAATTATCTGGATATTCCAGACAGATCTGTACAGTCAAGGGGTATGATTCTGCATACAGCTTACTACCACTCCCAGGATTCGAACAATGGCTGTGTTTGCTAAAATAAAACAGTATATATCATAGTTAAGTGTGTTATATAGATATTGCTGTGTATCTTTTCTCTGAATTCTGTCTATAAGTCTCCCGTGGTTTTACAATCTGACCTTGTAATTACAACACTCTTATACATGGTTTCCTAGACAGGTTTGTTATGTAGCACTGTGTGGATGACAGTGATGAGTAATACCTTATTACTTAGAGATACTGCAACACTAACACTGCAATACAATACTAGACTAAACAGTACCAGTCCAGGATTTCAATATTTTATTTCTGGGCACAGTTTTCTTATCTGACAGACCTGGGGGGTGATGTTTGTTAACTCTACCTGAATGTTGCCACACATATTACCAGATTCCACATTATTATTATGCACAAACGTCTCACTCTTACTGCACACACTCTGGTCATAGCTTCACAACATGGGGGTGGAGTTGGGACATACTTTGCTTATTACTCTCATAACACTGTGGTGAGTTGCTAGAGTGACAGACTTTTTCTTATAGATATATTTCTGACAGCTATGATGTCTGACAATCAGTTTTATGTCATTATTTGCTGCCTAAACTTCTGGGATCATCCCACTGATTTGCCAGGGGGACAGGGTGACAGGCAGAAGACTTACACCCATTATCTGGACTTTCTGACAATATCTGTACAGTTGTAGTGTATGATTCTGCATACAGATGACTACCACTCCCAGGATTCGAACCATGGCTGTGTGTCCTAAAAATACAACACGTCAAGTCTCAGTTGAGTGTGCTATTTGGATTATGTTGTCTATCTTTTCACTGTTGTCTGTCTAGGTCTCTCCTTCAGTTGTACAATATGACCTTGTGATTACAACACTCATATACAGACATTCCTACACATTGTATTCATGTAGCACAGTGTGGGTAACAGTGCTTAATACAACAGTACTATTAAGAGATTGCAACACTACATTACCATATGATACCAGAGTAAACACAAGCAATCCAGGAGTTAGACCTTTATTGCCATGCTGTTAACCTTTTATTTACATACAACCTATATGAGACTATTCCTGCCATATTGTCTGGTTTATTCAGTACATGCCATACACAATACCAGTTTTATACTGGCAATTAACTTTCTACTGCTTTTAGATTTATTTCTTATGACAGTACATGCAAGATTATTACTAACCTGCCTTAAGAAACAACCTCTGCAGTCTACAGGCATGGGCTTCCCGATTCACAGCCTGCTCGTCTGCCGCTGTAAAAGACATAAGAGGAATATTTAGCCATGCCTATCCATAATATACATGAGCTGGCAATTATTAAACAGGTAACACCACAAACTTCAGTTGTTTTCCAAGTCCAATAATGCAACCTCTATAGCAAATTACGTACAGAATACAGACAGTTTGTTTAATTATTCACAAATGTCCACACAAACAAAACAGACTTAGCACTTTCATTTCCTACCACGGAAATATCATCAGAGTCACAGTCTAAGTTCCTGCCCTTACTTAAATAGACCCAACACCTAATTAACTTAAATAATTAATAATAGCTTCATGTTAAAAGATACAGCAGCCTAAAGCCATAATACTTTTCATATATATTCATAAATATTCATGAAATTCATAGTCTTTCATACATCAACATAATTCCTTACAACATTATATATAAAGATTATATAAAAACCTAAACATCATATACAAATATAAATATACCTATTAACAAAACGTTTCTCCTAACTTAAATGTTTCTAATATTATCATGTATCACATATATTTTTTAAAAATATGTATTTATAAAAAATATATAAAAATATATAAAAAAATTTTTAAAATAATTTAGTTTACTTATTTAGTCAACTTTAGCCATTAATACTTGTTTGCTTTAATTTTAAGTGCTGGCATAAGTGAAATATGGTCATTGAGTCCCGGTGGGTTGCAAGCATCCAACTGCAGTCGCCATATAAGTTCCCTTAACTCAAGTTGTGTTTCCCAGTCACCACCTCTTTCACTTCTTATAACCTGCTCATTGACCCAAAATGTAAAATCAGCCTGTGGGCATACTTCTGTATGTCTATAAAGGGCATTAGTTTCCCTCTTCCTATTAATATCATATGTGTGCTCATATATCTTTTGTTTCAGACTCCGCTCTGTCTTTCCCACATAATATGAGCCACATACACATTTAGCCAAATACACTATACCCTTTGACTGACAATTATAATAACCCTTAGGGTAGAATGTCATATTTATATGCTCTATATCTAAAACCCATTGGTTATACACAAATGGACACTGTGGGCACCTACTACATTTGTACGTGCCCACCATCCTTTTATTTCTTACTGCCTGTCCCCTCTCAAAAATTTCCTTCAAATTCCTGTTATTAAACAGGTAGTAGACTGATACTTACACACGTCTGGTACATCATCCGTGTGCCTAGCCTTTTGAATCCACGGATCCAAGAGCTCCCTCTTTCTCCATTTCAGGTTGGCATAGTGATACCTGACCTGCTCACCAGTTTGTGGGATGCCAGTGGCACTGGTGAGGTCATGGACGATACAGTCCCAGGCTTCTGCTTTATATTGGGAACCCTGGTACTGGCCCTGCAGCAGTCTCTGGTCATGGTCTTTAACAAGGAGTCCTGCCATGACTTTGGACTCCTGGATGCCCCAGCACTGTGCCTGGAAATGCGATCCTTCACCCACACTGGCTATAGTGCCTACAGGAGGAAGCTGCAACCAGTTATGAGCTGTATTCCTGCCTGTGGGGTTTAAATAGAGCCAATTTCCCACAATTTGCCGTGATTGGGCGGTTTTGAAAATGCTAAGCTATGGGCAAACCTGCTTACCTAAGGTTGGCATTGCTTAAAGTGGTATACCATTGGGCAAACTGATTTAGCTGGCACACACATTGCTTACACCTAGTAAAAGGGGTGTACACTGCTTAGCATTGCTTAATTTTAAATTTGTACACTATTTGCTGTTTGGCATTGATTTATCATTCATTACATGTTATATATGTGTTTGGTATCCATGATTAATTTGCACATACACTGTATGGGGTCTTTGTGTTTATTGGGGGATTTCAACACTTTATTACAATGACACCTCACATCTGGACTTAATGCAGTACTCTAGTTCACATATTTATGTTATGTAGTAGGGTGTACAACATAAAACTGTATATAAATTCCTTTCACATGTCAAGTTTGATTTTCCTGTAGTGAGGATCTGTTTGGAGATACTCAGTCTTATGTACTTTTGCGATGGCTTACTGGTTAACTACTGTCACTATAGTATACAGGGTCCTGGGTTCAAGACTTGCAAGGGCTGTTTATTTTAATGCTGGGCAGAACAGCGGCTGTTGGATTCAGAGTAATTAAGGCACTTTTAAGAAATTGTAAGTGGGTTTGTGCGGGTATGTGTGATGGTAAGCAATGCTAACATCCGGTTAAATATGCTTACAGGGAGTTAGCTTCATATTGCTTAACCTGTGTGCGCATTGCTTACCCCCGTGCAAACGGGCTTAAACCCGCTTACTACTGCTTACAAGTGCTTACTCCCACTTACCCCAGCAGTAATTTAGACAGAAATATAACATGGCTCTTGGGAAGGTGGTAGATTTGGACACTCTATGGATTTATCATTCATTACACATTATACCTCCAATCTGTATCCCTGATTCATGTGTACATATACTGTATGGGACACTTGTGTTTATTTGTGGATTGTACAGCATTATCACAACACCTCCCATCTGCATTTAATGCAGTACTCCAGTTCACAAAATTATTTAGTAGGTTATATGGCAAAAAAATGTTCAAAAAGTGATTTGACATGGAAAATAGAATATACTACAGTGAGAATCGTACTGGGAATGACTGCTTGCAAGGCAAACGCTCTGACCACTACACTATTGCAGTACTGCTTCATTTGCATGTATCTTGATATTTATCTTCTTGTGCCATTTAAGCTACGGTATGCATAGGTAAGCAAGGGGCAAACCCATGGTATGGTTAAAATTTAATCTGTTTGATAAAAAAAAAAATCTACTGCTATTTTCTCATGGAAGGGACAGGTTTCACTTATTGCTGTTGATTCCTTCATGCATCTGCATATTTGGCAGACATCCTCGCCACCCCCCATACCTCTCAACCTCTTAATGCACATTATCTGGACAAAACTTGACAACATGAGGTCCAGCTACGGACATTTTTTAATTATTGCTCTTATAAACGTGGGACAATTGCTAGAATAATGGGATTGCTTTTAATATACATTTTCTGATGGATTTTGGTGTATGACACTAATATGTATGCCGTTATTTCACGGCTTCATTTCTGACATCATCCCATGATTTCAGGGTACAACTGGGGTACAGGCCAACTATATGGGAACCAAATGTGTGGACATTATGCAATGATTTGTATGGTTGGAAGGTATGCAACCTCCTATGAGTGTTCTCACTCATTGTTATTGCCAAACAGCACTTCTTGAGTGCAGTGGTGTGTGTATTGTGAAAGCTCTGCTCTCAGACACACCCCCTGCACTTGTCCTTGCTCCTCTCCATTTAGAAGCAGAGCCAGCCCACCTTCATTACTATGCATGGCACACTGTCGTGCTGCTCCTAAACGGTTGCTTCCATGCAGGAGTAAGCTATTCCTGCACGGAACCTTACTGATTACCAGGGTATGTCTTTTACAACTAGAAAAATTGTATGATTTTCTGAAAAGCACAGTTCAAAAAGGAGGAAAAAGGTGCCAAAATGAAACAAACCAAACAAAAGAAGTAAGCACCTGGATAGCCGTTCAACCCGACCAAAATGTATTTGAAACACAGCAAACACATAAAATAAATGCTGAAACACCAGTACACAGCACGTTTTTGTCTGTAACTTCCTCAAAACAATGGCAAGTTTGCAAATTCAACAATATATACCACAGCTCATCCTTGCTAATTGCTTGATTAATACCAATGAACTTCAATTACGAAAGACAATTATGCTGCCCCAAACCATTTGATACAAGTATGTTTAGTTTGCAAGTACACATTTATACATAAGATAAAATGCTAAAACCTTTTAAAACTTTTTTCTTTTCTTTTTTTAATCCTGATACATTTAATCTAATACATTAGAACATAAAGATAAAAATGTTAAAACTTTAAGTATTCATCAATGAAACATATAAATAAATATAAATATATGAATGTGTTTATGTACATAGAATAAATATGTATTACATAAAATAAAAATACATCCTCTGAAATTAATATATGTTAGTGACAAAATTGAATAAGGGGAATTTGTATAATAAATACACATCAGAACACTCTGTGTATATTAAAAATGGCTGATAATACATGTGCAAAACTTACAACTTAGCAGCGCGTAATTTCAAAACTTGTGCCAAGGACACCATGTCATTTAACCTGGGCCATCTATTTGCTTCTAAAATCAATTGTCAATATACTTCCCGGTATTCTAATTGTGTCTCCCATGGTCCACCTCTAACGTCTCTTTGAAACTCATCTAATACAAAGAACTTGTAGGTTGCTTGCCCACAATTCTCTATATGTTTGAATAAAGCATTTCTGTTATTACATTTTTTAATGTCATATAGATGTTCATAAATTCTTCTCCTTAAACATCTCTCTGTCTACCCCACATAAAAACCTTCACATTTTTTCACACGTCACAAGCAATGCTACTCCTTTTGATTCACTGTTAGAATGTACTTTGGAAACAACACATCTATTACAACTAGAGATGTATACCACATGCCTATTGAAAATGTAGGGGCATTGTGGGTAAGATCCACATTTAAAAGTTCCAACTTTTTTATTATTATTATTGTTTCCTTTAGCGTAATTGTTATTTTCCAACATACTTTTTATACATTTCCCTTTTCTAAAAACAAACCTCAATGGTATGTCAAACCGGAGATTTAAATCAGATAAATTACTGAATCTGTCCCATTTTTCTTTCAGTGCTTATTGATTACCAGATAAATATATATATATATATATATATATATATATATATATATATATATTGGTCTAAATGACTTACTAACCTTTGTGCCCCATGTATAGTCAAGAACAAATACATTCTCATAATCATTGTCTTTCCTACTCCTCTCCTCATTTCATACATTGATATCATCTCTTCCTAAAATAGGGGCAGATCTATCACTTCTATGCAGAGTGACTTCTTGAGTTACTTCATCAATCATATAAATGGGGCAACCCCTTTCTAAAAACATGTTTCTTAATAGGTGAACTTCTTTTAAATATTCATCGTCATCTGATGTCATCCTACTAGCCCTAACCAGTTAACCTTTAACAATACTTTTCTTCTGAGCAAAGGGATGTGCACTTTGGTAGTGTAAAAATGAATTACAATATGTATCTTTCCTAAACACCTCTGATTTGAATTTTTGATTTTCTTTGTCCTTTCTGATCCTTACATCTAAATATTCAGTGGATTCATATCCATGTTTGTAAGTAAATTAAAAAAATGGTGGTTAGGGATATATAGTTCACAAATTAATTGAACTTCTCCTCCCCCCTGTCCAAAAAATAGATATGTCATCCAAAAAACAACCATATAGGACCCAGTAGTCTTTATATATAGAATTAAAAATGTATTTGTGTTCCCACCATGAGAGAACCAAGTTAGCGTAAGTTGGTACACGCATTGCTCCACCTTTCTCCTGACGAAATAACTCTCCTTCAAAATAAAGAAAAATATATTTAAGTGCCATTTTCATTAAAGTAATTATCAGGTATATATCTTTATCATTAAATTTTCTACATTTCGTCAGTCCTTCCTCAAGAAATTCCAAACCTCCATAATGAGGTATGGAAGTGAATAGGTCAACCACATCTATGGTTACAAACATCAATTTATCTGAAAATAATTAATTCTTTACTTTCCTAAGGAAGTCCCCTGAATCTTTAGGTATATTTTGGGAATTTAGGGAGACATTTTTTAATTTTACATCCAAAAGGTTTGCTATAGGTGCCGTGGCTGATTGGCTAGCTGCCAAAATCAGTCTCAATGGGGGGTCTGTTATGTTTTTGTGGGTCTTGGGAATACCAAAAATGCTAGGAATCCTTGGCTCCTTGTTGTACATATAATTAAATGGTTCCTCATCTATTACTCCTTCCAATAGTAAGTCATTTAGACCAATATATATTTTCTTATAAGTAATGTTTATTTCATTAATTGATACCTTGGAATAGTTAATCTCATCTTGAAGGAGTTCCATCATTTTAGTTTAATAAATTATAGAATCCATAATAACTGTACCCCCCCCCCCACCTTTGTCTGGTTTCATCACCCTAATAAATTTATATTGTCTAAATGTGTTTAGAATAAATACTTAGAATAATAATTTTCAAAGTTCTAAAGAAAGAAATTTAAAGAAAAAGAGCATCTGGAACCCCCCCATTACACCCCCAGTTAAAAAAAACATTGAAAATCTGGTTGAGAATAAACTCAGGAAAAGGGTTTCTAATAATAAAACTTGGTCAAATTTACCAAAAGAAGAAAGCCTTATTCTAAACAGACTTAGAGAAAATACATTTATTAGGGTGATGAAACCAGACAAATGGGGAGGTACAGTTATTATGGATTCTATAGCCACATACACATTTAGCCAAAACACTATACCCTTTGACTGACAATTATAATAACCTTTAGGGTAGAATGTCATATTTATATGCTCTATATCTAAAACCCATTGGTTATACACAAATGGACACTGTGGGCACCTACTACATTTGTATGTGCCCACCATCCTTTTATTTCTTACTGCCTGTCCCCTCTCAAAAATTTCCTTCAAATTCCTGTTATTGAACAGGTAGTAGACTGATGCTTACACACGTCTGGGACATCGTCCGTGTGTCTAGCCCTTTGGATCCACTGATCCAAGAGCTCCCTCTTTCTCCATTTCAGGTTGGCATAGTGATACCTGACCTGCTCACCAGTTTGTGGGATGCCAGTGGCACTGGTGAGGTCACGGATGAGATGGTCCCAGGCTTCTGCTTTATATTGGGAACCCTGGTACTGGCCCTGCAGCAGTCTCTGGTCATGGTCTTTAACAAGGAGTCCTGCCATGACTTTGGACTCCTGGATGCCCCAGCACTGTGCCTGGAAATGCGATCCTTCACCCACACTGGCCATAGTGCCTACAGGAGGAAGCTGCAACCAGTTATGAGCTGTATTCCTGCCTGTGGGGTTTAAATAGAGCCAATTTCCCACAATTTGCCGTGATTGGGTGGTTTTGAAAATGCTAAGCTATGGGCAAACCTGTTTACCTAAGGTTGGCATTGCTTAAAGTGGTATACCATTGGGCAAACTGATTTAGCTGGCACACACATTGCTTACACCTAGTAAAAGGGGTGTGCACTGCTTAGCATTGCTTAAATTTAAATTTGTACACTATTTGCTGTTTGGCATTGATTTATCATTCATTGCATGTTATATATGTGTTTGGTATCCATGATTAATTTGCACGTACACTGTATGGGGTCCTTGTGTTTACTGGGGGATTTCAACACTTTATTACAATGACACCTCACATCTGGAATTAATGCAGTACTCCAGTTCACATATTTATGTTATGTAGTAGGGTGCACAACATAAAACTGTATATAGATTCCTTTCACATGTCAAGTTTGATTTTCCTGTAGTGAGGATCTGTATGGAGATACCTCAGTCTTATGTACTTTTGTGATGGCTTACTGGTTAATTACTGTGATTATAGTATACAGGGTCCTGGGTTTAAGACTTGCAAGGGCTGTTTATTTTAATGCTGGGCAGAACAGCGGCTGTTGGATACAGAGTAATTAAGGCACTTTTAAGAAATTGTAAGTGGGTTTGTGCGGGTATGGGCGATGGTAAGCAATGCTAACATCCGGTTAAATATGCTTACAGGGAGTTAGCTTCATATTGGTTAACCTGTGTGCGCATTGCTTACCCCCGCGCAAATGGGCTTAAACCCACTTACTACTGCTTACAAGTGCTTACTCCCACTTACCCCCACAGTAATTTAGACATAAATATAACATGGCTCTTGGGAAGGTGGTAGATTTGGACACTCTATGGATTTATCATTCATTACACATTATACCTTCAATCTGTATCCCTGATTAATGTGTACATATACTGTATGGGACACTTGTGTATATTTGTGGATTGTACAACATTATCACAATACCTCCCATCTGCATTTAATGCAGTACTCCAGTTCACAAAATTATTTAGTAGGTTATATGGCAAAAAAATGTTCAAAAAGTGATTTGACATGGAAAATAGAATATACTACAGTGAGAATCGTACTGGGAATGACTGCTTGCAAGGCAAACACTCTGACCACTACACTATTGCAGTACTGCTTCATTTGCATGTATCTTGATATTTATCTTCTTGTGCCACTTAAGCTACGGTATGTGTAGGTAAGCAAGGGGCAAACCCACGGTATGGTTAAAATTTAATCTGTTTGATAAAAAAAAGTTTTCTACTGGTATTTTCTCATGGAAGGGACAGGTTTCACTTATTGCTGTTGATTCCTTCATGCATCTGCATATTTGGCAGACATCCTCGCCACCCCCCATACCTCTCAACCTCTTAATGCACATTATCTGGACAAAACTTGACAACATGAGGTCCAGCTACGGACATATTTTAATTATTGCTCTTATAAACGTGGGACAATTGCTAGAATAATGGGATTGCTTTTAATATACATTTTCTGATGGATTTTGGTGTATGACACTAATATGTATGCCGTTATTTCACGGCTTCATTTCTGACATCATCCCATGATTTCAGGGTACAACTGGGGTACAGGCCAACTATATGGGAACCAAATGTGTGGACATTATGCAATGATTTGTATGGTTGGAAGGTATGCAACCTCCTATGAGTGTTCTCACTCATTGTTATTGCCAAACAGCACTTCTTGAGTGCAGTGGTGTGTGTATTGTGAAAGCTCTGCTCTCAGACACACCCCCTGCACTTGTCCTTGCTCCTCTCTATTTAGAAGCAGAGCCAGCCCACCTTCATTACTATGCATGGCACACTGTCGTGCTGCTCCTAAACGGTTGCTTCCGTGCAGGAGTAAGCTATTCCTGCACGGAACCTTACTGATTACCAGGGTATGTCTTTTACAACTAGAAAAATTGTATGATTTTCTGAAAAGCACAGTTCAAAAAGGAGGAAAAAGGTGCCAAAATGAAACAAACCAAACAAAAGAAGTAAGCACCTGGATAGCCGTTCAACCCGACCAAAATTTATTTGAAACGCAGCAAACATATAAAATAAATGCTGAAACACCAGTACACAGCACATTTTTGTCCATGACTTCCTCAAAACAACGGCAAGTTTGCAAATTCAACAATATATACCACAGCGCATCCTTGCTAATTGCTTGATTAATACCAATGAACTTCAATTACGGAAAACAATTAGTTAGGGTGCTGCCCCAAACCATTTGATACAAGTATATTTAGTTTGCAAGTACACATTTATACATAAGATAAAATGCTAAAACTTTTAAAACTTTTTTCTTTTTTTTTTTTAATCCTGATACATTTAATCTAATACATTAGAACATAAAGATAAAAATGTTAAAACTTTAAGTATTCATCAATGAAACATATAAATAAATATAAATATATGAATGTGTTTATGTACATAGAATAAATATGTATTGCATAAAATAAAAATACATCCTCTGAAATTAATATATGTTAGTGACAAAATTGAATAAGGGGAATTTGTATAATAAATACACATCAAAACACTGTGTGTATATTAAAAATGGCTGATAATACATGTGCAAAACTTACAACTTAGCAGCGCGTAATTTCAAAACTGGTGCCAAGGACACTATGTCATTTAACCCGGGCCATCTATTTGCTTCTAAAATCAATTCCCAATATACTTCCCAGTATTCTAATTGTGTCTCCCGTGGTCCCCTCTAACATCTCTTTGGCCCTCATCTAATACAAAGAACTTGTAGGTTGCTTGCCCACAATTCTCTATATGTTTGAATAAAGCATTTCTGTTATTACATTTTTTAATGTCATATAGATGTTCATAAATTCTTCTCCTTAAACATCTCTCTGTCTACACCACATAAAAACCTTCACATTTTTTCACACGTCACAAACTATGCTACTCCTTTTGATTCACAGTTAGAATGTACTTTGGAAATAACACATCTATTAGAGAACTCAGCACAGCTCCTCGTGGTGTTCAGCAGAGTTCCTAGAGCAGCAGAGACCAGAAAAGACAAACTTTCCAGATTATAAGTATTTTTTTCAACATTTTCGACTTTTTAAGCCTTTCAACTACTATTTCTGCCTGTTTTATTCTGTTATTACCTGTTTTTACTTTTTTTAATAGCTTGAATTGTTTGTTGCACTTGCTTGTTTAAGTTTTGCTTAAAAGTTAAACAACAGGATAATACACTCAAGTGTACTAGCTTTTGATAGCAATTAGTTGAAAAACACAGCATTTATTGTATTTTCTGCCTATCTGAAAAAAAACTTGAAAAAAACAAAAACAATACTCTTGTTTTCCATACTTTCCTAATAGTTTGTTCCAGTGATCAGATTTTGCTGATCCCTGGGCTTTGTCTTGGTTCCTGTGTTTCTCCATTTTCCTTGTTTGGTCAAGGGAAGTTTCTTTACTCACCAGTGAGGGTGGGGAGTACTGAGCTGCCTGTTTGTCCTCAGAGGAGTGGTTTAAAGCAGTAACTTGTAGTTTATTGGCCATTTTGGGTCATTTCCTGTCTTTTCCAGCCCCCTGCTATAAAGCACGCTTTGGTGGGCTTTTCTGGCTATAGAGAACTCAGCACAGCTCCTCATGGTGTCCAGCAGAGTTCCTAGAGCAGCAGAGACCAGAAAAGACAAACTTTCCAGATTCTAAGTATTTTTTCTGCATTTTCGACTTTTTAAGCCTTTCGACTACTATTTCTGCCTGTTTTATTCTGTTATTACCTGTTTTTACTGTTTTTAATAGCTTGAATTGTTTGTTGCACTTGCTTGTTTAAGTTTTGCTTAAAAGGTAAACAACAGGCTAATACACTCAAGTATACTAGCTTTTGATAGCAATTAGTCGAAAAACACAGCATTTATTGTATTTTCTGCCTATCTGAAAAAAAAACTTGAAAAAAAAAAATACTCTTGTTTTCCATACTTTCCTAATAGTTTGTTCCAGTGATCAGATTTTGCTGATCCCTGGGCTTTGTCTTGGTTCCTGTGTTTCTCCATTTTCCTTGTTTGGTCAAGGGGAAGTTTCTTTACTCACCAGTGAGGGTGGGGAGTACTGAGCTGCCTGTTTGTCCTCAGAGGAGTGGTTTAAAGCAGTAACTTGTAGTTTATTGGTAATTTTGGGTAATTTCCTGTCTTTTCCAGCCCCCTGCTATAAAGCACGCTTTGGCGGGCTTTTCTGGCTGTAGAGAACTCAGCACAGCTCCTCGTGGTGTCCAGCAGAGTTCCTAGAGCAGCAGAGACCAGAAAAGACAAACTTTCCAGATTCTAAGTATTTTTTTCTGCATTTTTGACTTTTTAAGCCTTTCAACTACTATTTCTGCCTGTTTTATTCTGTTATTACCAGTTTTTACTGTTTTTAATAGCTTGAATTGTTTGTTGCACTTGCTTGTTTAAGTTTTGCTTAAAAGTTAAACAACAGGCTAATACACTCAAGTGTACGAGCTTTTGATAGCAATTAGTCAAAAAACACAGCATTTATTGTATTTTCTGCCTATCTGAAAAAAAACTTGAAAAAAACAAAAAAAATATACTTTCCTAATAGTTTGTTGCAGTGATCAGATTTTGCTGATCCCTGGGCTTTGTCTTGGTTCCTGTGCTTCTCCATTTTCCTTGTTTGGTCAAGAGGAAGTTTCTTTACTCACCAGTGAGGGTGGGGAGTACTGAGCTGCCTGTTTGTCCTCAGAGGAGTGGTTTAAAGCAGTAACTTGTAGTTTATTGCCCATTTTGGGTCATTTCCTGTCTTTTCCATCTTCCTGCTATAAAGCACGCTTTGGCGGGCTTTTCTGGCTATAGAGAACTCAGCACAGCTCCTCGTGGTGTCCAGCAGAGTTCCTAGAGCAGCAGAGACCAGAAAAGACAAACTTTCCAGATTCTAAGTATTTTTTTCTGCATTTTCAACTTTTTAAGCCTTTCGACTACTATTTATGCCTGTTTTATTCTGTTATTACCTGTTTTTACTGTTTTTAACAGCTTGAATTGTTTGTTGCACTTGCTTGTTTAAGTTTTGCTTAAAAGTTAAACAACAGGCTAATACACTCAAGTGTACTAGCTTTTGATAGCAATTAGTCGAAAAACACAGCATTTATTGTATTTTCTGCCTATCTGAAAAAAACTTGAAAAAAACAAAAAAAAATACTCTTGTTTTCCATACTTTCCTAATAGTTTGTTCCAGTGATCAGATTTTGCTAATCCCTGGGCTTTGTCTTGGTTCCTGTGTTTCTCCATTTTCCTTGTTTGGTCAAGGGGAAGTTTCGTTACTCACCAGTGAGGGTGGGGAGTACTGAGCTGCCTGTTTGTCCTCAGAGAAGTGGTTTAAAGCAGTAACTTGTAGTTTATTGGCCATTTTAGGTCATTTCCTGTCTTTTCCAGCCCCCTGCTATAAAGCACGCTTTGGCGGGCTTTAGCGAGATTTAGCGCGGAGTTGCTACAGGAGCACACAAGATCAGCTTCGGTTAATCAAGGTTAAACTATTCGGGCTGCCTAAAGTCCACTCTTCAAATTTTCCCTTAAAACAGCCTTCCTTGAACTGTACTGCTGATCAAACCAGCGTATTCTATATCTAGAAAGTTCAGCTCTACTTGATTCTTAAGTAGACTATTCTTTATCTGTAAAGCCTAGCACTTGCTCCTAAAGTATTTTTTTACTTTGATATAGCACTTTTATTATACATAGTACCCCACTAGCCAAAACCCCTTTTCGATCACCCACATCCCCCAGAGTCTTGTCAAAGTCCTGGTCTATTCCTTCTAGCATGTCGAGGGATCAGTTGCTAGTGTCCTCTCCTGCTCAGCTGGTGAATCTGGGAATATTGAGGCAATGTTACAATTGCCTCATGTACACGGACAACCCTCTCCTTCTTCCACAAAACACAAATACATGCGAGAGATGCAACTATATAGCCAAACTGGAGGCTGAGCTCTCTCAACACAGGACTGGCAAGACCAGACAGGAGGAAAAGGTAACCTCACATACCACAAACCCAGTCTCACATAGTACTATCAATACTTCAAATCATACACATAAATACACAAAGACATACTCGGAGGCTCTGATCAAAAATCTCCCAAAACAGCAGAGGCCACCAAAGCAGACACCCAGACAACTGCCACCTCAGGACACAACACATTCAACACATAGACCACATAGTCAGTGTGCCAAACAGTCACAGCCCTTAAGGCCAAACACAATGCCAGACACACTCGTCATTGGTGACTCCATAGTCAGACACACTGACGTCCCGCTCACCCGATTGAGTAAGGAGAAGGTCACAGTAAGCTGCCTGTCAGGTGCTAGAATCTGCCACATAACGCAAGCACTCAGGTCTCTCAACAGCAGGTACAAGTACGACTCTGTCATTGTCCACGCTGGTGTGAAAGACCTGAGACGTACCTCCTTGGACTACATGAAAAGAGACATAGAGGAGCTCTCTGATTATGTGGCCCAGGCAGGTATGACCCTGACCTTGAGCAGTATCCTACCTTCACCAAGAATGATGCCACAATACAGAGACAAGATGATCAGCTTTAATAATTGGCTTAAACTCTGGTGTCATTCAAAGGGGATCCAATGTCTGTCTGCCTGGGATGACATGCTGGACAAGCCACTCTGCTTCGCAAGGGATGGCTTGCACCTGTCACCCCTGGGCTTCCGGATATTGGCAAAGGCTCTTGCCACTCGCATAGTGCCTTTTTTAGGCAAGGCTCAAATTCTAAACCTACCACCCTAGTACACAAAAAAGGAAAAAAACTAAGGGTAATGCTGCTCAATGCCAGAAGTCTCAACCTCAAGATGCACGCACTTGAGGCCCTTCTCAGTATGGAGAACATTGATGTCTGTGCTGTGACTGAAACCTGGTTCAAGGCTCCAGAGAGCACCCTGGCACTATCAGGTTTTACCTCATATCATGCGTTCCGGCCCCAAAATCCGGACAATACCAAGAAAGGAGGGGGGGTGTCTATATTCATCAAGGACACCCACACCTCAAGATTGGTGGCAATGCACGATGCATCGGAGACCATCCAGGTGCAATTAACCATAGGCAAGACTGCTCTGCAATTTGTAGCATGTTACAGGCCACCCTCTCAATCTCAGGAACCTCACATAGCTTTCCTGAAAACACTGGAGGGGATAAATGTATCTCCAAACACCATCATACTAGGTGACTTCAACTACCCAAATATAGACTGGGATCAATACTCAAGCCCCAACACTCTAGCCCTAAGGTTCCTAGAGTTCATAAACTCAAATACCATGGAACAACTAGTCACCATCCCCACAAGAGGAGAAAACATACTAGATCTCATCATCATGAACATGGGGTCACAATGTTCAACACCGGAAGTATACCCCTCGCTGGTGAGATCAGACCATAAACTAATCTCACTGGAAGTCCACATCCCCCCCCCCCACCTGAGATAAAAAAGACCACAGTGAAGAACTTCTCAAAAGCCGACTTCACACTTCTAAAGACTGGTGTGGCCTCCTTTAAGGCCCCCGAGGCTGTAGAAACCATTACTCAAGCCGCTGAATCACTTACTAATGCCTTCTACCAGCACCTACAGGACTGCATGGATCAGGCAATCCCAAACAAAACAAAGACACTTTGTACCAAAGGCAAGCGTCTAGTCTGGTGGACCCCAGCCATAAACAAACTCTACAACAAAAGGAGGAAGCTACTACAAGATAGAGCTAAATTCTTAAAAGGGAAAACACCTTTGATCATTATAAGTAAAAAACTAAGAGCTCTCATAAAATCATTCAAGGCAAATTTTGAGAGAAAAGTCGCTAAGGACTCAAAAGACAATCATAGGGCCTTCTTTAGCTATGTTAGAAACCTGGGAGGAAACTCCCAGATATGCTCAGAATTAGTTCAAAATGATGTAAAAATTACTGAACCTACAGACATTGCCAACATACTGGCTGACAGGTTCAGTGCAAACTCCCCCCCCCCTGCCCAAAAGGTGAGATATCTATACCAGAGGATTGTAACCCCTCAAACATTTCAAACGCTCAGGTGAGAAATGCTCTCTCCAAGGCAAAAAACACAGCATCCATGGGACCAGATGGTGTCCCCGGATGTGTGCTCCACGAACTCAATGAGGAATTAAACCCACAGTTAGGGCAGCTTTTTAATCTTAGCCTCACCTCAGGATACGTGCCTAAGGAGTGGCGTACGGCAACTGTGGTTCCACTTCTCAAAGGCGGTGCCTCCACTGACCCTGGAAATTACCATCCCATCAGCTTGACAAGCCTGATCTGCAAAGCTATGGAGAGGATCATAATGGAACTCATAAATAAAGACATAGGGGACTTGCAGACTTTGGATCCGACCCAGTTTGGCTTTGTCAAAGGCAGATCATGCCTTTTAAACTTGGTTGATTTTTTCGAAACAGTCACCAAGGCCATTGACGAGGGAAAGGCAGTCCACACAGCCTACCTTGACCTGGCAAAGGCTTTCGACACAATACCACACTCAGGTATCATTGAAAACTCACCAGCTTAAATGTAAACCCATACGTTACAAGATGGGTTGCAAACTGGCTAAGTGACAGAACCCACAGGGTCAGAGTTGCTGGCGCCATGTCAGACTCAAAGCCTGTCACAAGTGGTGTCCCACAGGGCTCTGTCTTGGGCCCACTCCTGTTCAGCATCTACTTTTCAGAAGTACAAGCAAACACAGGAGGATTATGGCTGACAAAATTTGCAGATGACTGCAAACTGGGCGCCATAGTTGAGAACGCATCTGACACAGATATCCTTCAGAAGGGTCTTATAGAAATGGATAACTGGTGCCAGAGCCATGGCCTAAAGTTAAACGCCAAAAAATGCATAGTCATACCCTTTGGAAAAAACAAAGTTACCCCTAGCTACCATATAGGCGGCAACCCACTGAGCTCAGAAGAGGTTATCAGGGATCTGGGGACCCAGGTTGACAGTAACCTTTCATTTGACACTCACGTTGCCAAAGTAGTTAGGAAGACCTTCTACATTGCCCACCTGATCATGAAGGGATTCACATCTAGATCAAGGGAAGTCATCGTCCCCCTGTACTCATCACTCATCAGACCAATGATTTTGTACAATGCCCCATTCGGAATGTATCTGACACGACACCTGCAGCAACTGGAAAGGCCCCAAAAATTCCTCACCAAAAGGATAAAGGGTCTCAAAAATATGTCCTATGCTGCCCGACTGAAGGAACTCCAGCTCTATTCAGTCGCTTACCGTCTGCTCAGAGGTGACCTGTGCCTGACATATAAGGTCATGTCCAACCCAGAATTGATGAACATGCTTCACCTCAAAAAATCTAGATCCCTCAGAACTACAAGGGCAGGAGATTTAAACCTTGACATGGTTATTAATAGGACGTGCTGGAGGGACAGATTCATCACCCAGAGACTCCCTATGCTGTGGAACAAAATCCCAGTACATGTAAGGCAGAGCACCTCGCTGGCTTTGTTCAAGAGAAATCTTGACCAATGGATTGGAGATCGCAAATATACCCCAGGGATTATCTCAGTGTCACTGCTTGACAGAGGCACAGCAAAATAATGGGCATAGTATCCTCCAAACTAAAGGGGTGGCAAAAGCCACAAAACTCTGGGCTAGGCTTATAAATGCCCTTGGGCAGATAGCCTAGTATGAACCTATGAACCTATGAACCTATTACAAGTAGAGATGTATACCTAAGGCCTATTGAGAATGTAGGGGCATTGTGGGTAAGATCCACATTTAAAAGTTCCAACTTTTTTATTATTATTATTGTTTCCTTTAGCGTAATTGTTATTTTCCAACATACTTTTATACATTTCCCTTTTCTAAAAGCAAACCTCAATGGTATGTCAAACCAGAGATTTAAATCAGATAAATTACTGAATCCGTCCCATTCTTCTTTCAATGCTTATTGATTACCAGATAAATATATATATATTGGTCTAAATGACTTACTAACCTTTGTGCCCCCACTATAGTCAAGAACAAATACATTCTCATAATCATTGTCTTTCATACTCCTCTCCTCATTTCATACATTGATATCATCTCTTCCTAAAATAGGGGCAGATCTATCCCTTCTATGCAGAGTGACTTCTTGAGTTACTTCATCAATCATATAAATGGGGCAACCCCTTTCTAAAAACATGTTTCTTAGTAGGTGAACTTCTTTTAAATATTCATCGTCATCTGATGTCATCCTACTACCCCTAACCAGTTAACCTTTAACAATATTTTTCTTCTGAGCAAAGGGATGTGCACTTTGGTAGTGTAAAAATTAATTACAATATGTATCTTTCCTAAACACCTCTGATTTGAATTTTTGATTTTCTTTGTCCTTTCTGATCCTTACATCTAAATATTCAGTGGATTCATATCCATGTTTGTAAGTAAATTAAAAAAAAAATGGTGGTTAGTGATCTATAGTTCACAAATTCATTGAACTTCTCTTCCCCCCTGTCCAAAAAATAGATATGTCATCCAAAAAACAACCACATAGGACCCAGTAGTCTTTATATATAGAATTAAAAATGTATTTGTGTTCCCACCATGAGAGAATCAAGTTAGCGTAAGTTGGTACACGCATTGCTCAACCTTTCTCCTGACGAAATAACTCTCCTTCAAAATAAAGAAAATTATATTTAAGTGCCATTTCCATTAAAGTAATTATCAGGTATATGTCTTTATCATTAAATTTTCCACATTTCGTCAGTCCTTCCTCAAGAAATTCCAAACCTTCACAATGAGGTATGGAAGTGAATAGGTCAACCACATCTATGGTTACAAACATCAATTTATCTGAAAATAATTCATTCTTTACTTTCCTAAGGAAGTCCCATGAATATTTAAGTATATTTTGGGAATTTAGGGAGACATTTTTTAATTTTACATCCAAAAATTTTGCTATAGGTGCCGTGGCTGATTGGCACCTATAGCAAAATGAATTTGTGAACTATATATCCCTAACCACCAATTTTTTTTTAATTTATTTACAAACATGGATATGAATCCACTGAATATTTAGATGTAAGGATAAGAAAGGACAAAGAAAATCAAAAATTCAAATCAGAGGTATTTAGGAAAGATACATATTTAATTTATTTTTACACTACCAAAGTGCACATCCCTTTGCTCAGAAGAAAAGTATTGTTAAAGGTTAACTGGTTAGGGGTAGTAGGATGACATCAGATAACGATGAATATTTAAAAGAAGTTCACCTACTAAGAAACATGTTTTTAGAAAGGGGGTGCCCCATTTATATGATTAAGCCAAATATAAAGACAGAGAGGTAACCAAAGCTGCTCAATAATCCATTCATAAAGTGCCTGTAACTGTAACTGGGATATTCTCCAAGAACCAAGCTTAGATTTAAAAGCAAAAGAATTTATTTGATAAAGTTGTTGTCGGTAAGCGCTTTCACATTTGCTTCCTCAGACCGTTAACATTCAAAAAATCAGTCTGCTCCTTTTATAGTAGTCATGTGTTTCATCTTATAGAGCTTTAAAGTGATACAAACCAGGTTATTGAAAGCATCATTAAAAAAGTTCAGTGTCTTAACACTTCTATGCTAAACAAAATAAATTCACATCTATTAAGAATTTACAAAGTACACATCATTCAATGCTTACGAAGAACTTACTGATATATAATGCTTGTTGCTAAAAAAACATATCTTAATAATAGTAACTGCAGCCATTAGAAAAGGCATCAACTGTTGCATAAAGCTCAAAAAATGAAAATTCCTCAATCAGTATGTGCTATATATGCATGAAACTGTGTTAAACTGTATATACCATTTATGTAAAGAACTATCAAAAACATTGTAAGTATGCTAATCATACAAAACAATATTCCCAAAACTGATAGAAGTCACTAATCATTAAAATCACAAGTTAAGAAGTCACTAATTAAAAAATGCATGCATTTATAACAGATATCGTTAAAAACATTTCCTAAGGCATTTTCAAAAGCCTATCATTATATATTTACACTAAAAAACTATCTAAACATAGAATTACAAGTTGTTAATATTGTAAATAGCGCTTATTTAAGGCGTCTGGCTCTTAACACTGGTCGAATAGAAGCTCGTTCATTAAGGCCACTGCCTTTATCTACTCTAAGCCGGATCATCCAGTTAACTTCTACTCTCTCAGTAGTATTACGAATATTCCCTCGTCTTAATATTGGCAGGACACTATCTATAGCCATGAAAATAAAGCTGTGTTGGTTACCATACTGACCTACATGCTTAGCCAGTGCATTATTATTATGTCCAATCCTAATAGCATATAAATGTTCTCTAATCCTAGTTTTAAATGCCCTATTAGTCTTACCAACATAGAAAGCTTGGCATTCTTGGCATCTAGCCAGGTATACCAAGTTAGCTGTATTATATGTGGCATCAACTCTAAAGGTAAATGTCTGGCCAGTATCTGGGTGCTCAAATGTATTTGCTTCACATATATACTTGCAATATTGACATTGTTTACAAGGATGGGTTCCCATCAAAGCCATTTTGTCTCGCCCATCATGGCGGTGACAGAGTAACATCTTAAGGTTGTTCCTATTTTTATACTGAAACTTAGGGGTAATGCCCACTAATGACCCAATCTCCTGATTGCTGGTAAGAATCGGCCAGTGCTTATGGATAATGTCGATAATGTCCTTTCTATCATTAGTGTAGTACATTTGTATTTTTATTTGCTCATTGTCTACTTGTCCAATTATAGGCTCATGTATATGATCAGAGAAGTAGGGTGCCGCTCTATTTGATCTTAATCTATGTATGTCTTCT
Organism: Protopterus annectens; assembly: GCF_019279795.1. NCBI lineage: Eukaryota > Metazoa > Chordata > Ceratodontiformes > Protopteridae > Protopterus > Protopterus annectens. The sequence goes on from NC_056727.1 coordinate 190,748,204, forward strand.
ATAGTTCTTTCAACTTCATGTGATTTGTAACCCCTTTGAGCAAGTCTCAATTTAAATGTATCTAGTTCATTCAGATAACCCTCTTGTGTGGCATTAAGCCTAGAAATTCTCATACCTTGGCCTTTAATAATATTCTGAAATATGTAACGTGGGTGCATACTTGTCCTTTGTAGGAGGGCATTCCTATAGCATTTCTTCCTATACACACCAGTATTCACTTTTTCTCCTAGCACCCTCTCCACATAAACATCCAAGAAGTCTATACGATGTGAAGAGTACTGATGTGTAAATTTCAAATAGGGGGTCAACCCATTGACCAAGGTCATGTATCTATCAAGTTCAACTTGATTACCTTGCCAAACAAGAAACACATCGTCCACAAAATGACGATAAAAGCATACGTGGGAGGCATGTAAACCACAAGGAAACAATACATCCTCTTCCCACATAGCTAAAAACATGTTGGCGTAGCTATTGGCACATGAAGTGCCCATAGCCACGCCATCACGCTGGATATATGCATCTGTTCCATATATAAACACATTGTTCTCTAAAATGACTTCCATAAACATAGAAATCAAGTCAATATGTTATTCTGTATATTCGCTGTGTAGCATCAAATACTTTTTTATGGCCTCTACCCCCTCTCTATTAGGTATGATGGTAAATAACGATTGGACATCCATAGTGACAAAATACATATTCTGAGACATATTAGTATTCTTAAAGAACTTATATAATTCTATTAGAAATTGTTTGATATCCATGAGAATGTGCTCATTTCGTTCAACAACAGGTCTTAAATATTTCTCTACATATAAAGAGAAAGGCTCAGTGCTCCAACCGCCTCCTGAAACAATAGGCCTCATGGGGGGGTTTGTGCCATGTTTATGTATTTTGGGGATGCCATGTATACTTGGTATCATAGGGTACTCCACAAATAAATATATTGCCAATTCCTGGTCAATGCACTGACTAACTTCCAAATCATGAACTATATCTATCTTTTTATAAATGGTACTCTGAAGCTGTTGTTCAGATATAGTCTTATAGTACCTATCATCTGCTAACATGTCCAACATGTTATTATGATAATGTAAAAAATCCATCACCACCAAAGGGCCTCCTTTATCTGCTGGTCTAAAAATTACATTTGTATCTGTTCTAAGCCTATTTAATGCCTGCTTCTGTTGGAAAGTCAAGTTATATGACCTATGTGAACTATGTGTTCGAGTAGCAAATAACTGATAGACTTCATCTTCTACAACCTTATAGAAGGCCTCTAACAGGGGGTGATTTTGGGGTACATATTCACTCAATTTTCTCAATGATGGTTGCACACAATTAACATTATTACCAAACTGGTATCTAAGCATTACATTTCTACTAAACAGTTTCAAGTCTGTGAGTACATCAGTAATTCTACTATTTACACTGGGAATAAATGTTAAACCTTTATTTAATAGTTCAAGTTCATATGGATCCAAAGGTCGATGCGAAATATTCCATACTAGGTCAGTGTTCATTTGTTCCACATTTTCTTGAGTGTCTGTCCTTGTGTCCTTTCCCCGGACAGTTTGCGTTTCTGCCTTCCCCGACTGGCAGACCGGTCTCGTCTGTCCCCCCTCCCCAAAGATATGGGAAGGGGAAACTGGGGAAAAAATTTTTCTTGTGGTAATTGTGAAGAACCCAGAGCAATGTTCTTAGTGGTCTTAGAGCGTACTACAGGACCCTCTGTTGGCTGTACGCTCACACTACCTCCATCTATATGTACTTCAGCTGTAACCAGACTTTTATGTGAGTGTGGTCCTGTAACACTGGAGGACCCTTGGTGAAGATTAGTAGATGTAACAGAGGCTTGTAAGCATGATGATTGTTCTGGTACAGTGTTAAGTTGTATACGGCTCTCTTTATTTGGTAGGGGCGTGCTGTTATTTGAAGTCATAGTGTTAGTCGGATTGTGCTGGACTCTAGGCCAAGTAAACACATGAGATGTGCGATAATCTCATACATCCCTATCTATTTTGTCCTTCTTTTGATGTATAAGTCGTCTTTCATAGACCATGATGCCATCCAGCATATTGGAAACTGCTCTATCAGCTAAAGTCTCTGGATATTTGGTGCTAATATCATATTGTTGAATCATAACTGACTGTTTTAGTTCATCTTCTATAGGTTTAAAAAAGTCTAAAAGAAGCTGCATGTACTTCATACTATGTTCAAGATTTAACTTCTGCCATTTAGTGAGAAGCTCAGGGTACTGATCGCCATAAGTCGGCATCTTCAGTACTCTTAAACCTCTTGGTACTATATTCTTTTTAAGGCATGCTTCAAAATGCAGTCTTTGTGTAGACAACCATTTCAGTTTAAGCATATCAGCCTCCAAATTATGTACAGCTTCCTGCAACTGTTGTTTAATGTCTGTAGAGAAAGTATCAGAACTTTCCCGGTCTTCTGTTTCATAATACATAAGTGGATTATCATCATTAAATATGCAGGCCATTAACTTCTTCTTTAAGCATTCGCTCCTGTTAGCAATATCAAAACTTTTATCACTTGCCTGTTTGTTGAGGTGAGATCTTGCTTCAGTGTTACTTAATGTTGGCAAACCGCTTGCTTCAGTGTCTTGTGCTGTGGCATCTGGTCTATAATCCAACTCAATATCTTCATTTGTTCCAGCCATGTCACCGTGGATAACGTATAAACACCAAACAATGAATAATAACCAAAAGTTCTTATCCAACGGTGTAAATCCCCCTCTGTTCAGAAACCAAACAATAAAGAACAAGCCAAATATAAAGACAGAGAGGTAACCAAAGCTGCTCAATAATCCATTCATAAAGTGCCTGTAACTGTAACTGGGATATTCTCCAAGAACCAAGCTTAGATTTAAAAGCAAAAGAATTTATTTGATAAAATTGTTGTCGGTAAGCGCTTTCACATTTGCTTCCTCAGACCGTTAACATTCAAAAAATCAGTCTGCTCCTTTTATAGTAGTCATGTGTTTCATCTTATAGAGCTTTAAAGTGATACAAACCAGGTTATTGAAAGCATCATTAAAAAAGTTCAGTGTCTTAACACTTCTATGCTAAACAAAATAAATTCACATCTATTAAGAATTTACAAAGTACACATCTTTCAATGCTTACTAAGAACTTACTGATATATAATGCTTGTTGCTAAAAAAACATATCTTAATAATAGTAACTGCAGCCATTAGAAAAGGCATCAACTGTTGCATAAAGCTCAAAAAATGAAAATTCCTCAATCAGTATGTGCTATATATGCATGAAACTGTGTTAAACTGTATATACCATTTATGTAAAGAACTATCAAAAACATTGTAAGTATGCTAATCATACAAAACAATATTCACAAAACTGATAGAAGTCACTAATCGTTAAAATCACAAGTTAAGAAGTCACTAATTAAAAAATGCATGCATTTATAACAGATATCTTTAAAAACATTTCCTAAGGCATTTTCAAAAGCCTATCATTATATATTTACACTAAAAAACTATCTAAATATAGAATTACAAGTTGTTAATATTGTAAATAGCGCTTATTTAAGGCGTCTGGCTCTTAACACTGGTCGAATAGAAGCTCGTTCATTTTTTAATGATGCTTTGAATAACCTGGTTTGTATCACTTTAAAGCTCTATAAGATGAAACACATGACTACTATAAAAGGAGCAGACTGATTTTTTGAATGTTAACGGTCTGAGGAAGCAAACGTGAAAGCGCTTACCGACAACAATTTTATCAAATAAATTCTTTTGCTTTTAAATCTAAGCTTGGTTCTTGGAGAATATCCCAGTTACAGTTACAGGCACTTTATGAATGGATTATTGAGCAGCTTTGGTTACCTCTCTGTCTTTATATTTGGCTTGTTCTTTATTGTTTGGTTTCTGAACAGAGGGGGATTTACACCGTTGGATAAGAACTTTTGGTTGTTATTCATTGTTTGGTGTTTATATGTTATCCACGGTGACATGGCTGGAACAAATGAAGATATTGAGTTGGATTATAGACCAGATGCCACAGCACAAGACACTGAAGCAAGCGGTTTGCCAACATTAAGTAACACTGAAGCAAGATCTCACCTCAACAAACAGGCAAGTGATAAAAGTTTTGATATTGCTAACAGGAGCGAATGCTTAAAGAAGAAGTTAATGGCCTGTATATTTAATGATGATAATCCACTTATGTATTATGAAACAGAAGACCGGGAAAGTTCTGATACTTTCTCTACAGACATTAAACAACAGTTGCAGGAAGCTGTACATAATTTGGAGGCTGATATGCTTAAACTGAAACGGTTGTCTACACAAAGACTGCATTTTGAAGCATGCCTTAAAAAGAATATAGTACCAAGAGGTTTAAGAGTACTGAAGATGCCGACTTATGGCGATCAGTACCCTGAGCTTCTCACTAAATGGCAGAAGTTAAATCTTGAACATAGTATGAAGTACATGCAGCTTCTTTTAGACTTTTTTAAATCTATAGAAGATGAACTAAAACAGTCAGTTATGATTCAACAATATGATATTAGCACCAAATATCCAGAGACTTTAGCTGATAGAGCAGTTTCCAATATGCTGGATGGCATCATGGTCTATGAAAGATGACTTATACATCAAAAGAAGGACAAAATAGATAGGGATGTACGAGATTATCGCACATCTCATGTGTTTACTTGGCCTAGAGTCCAGCACAATCCAACTAACACTATGACTTCAAATAACAGCACGCCCCTACCAAATAAAGAGAGCCGTATACAACTTAACACTGTACCAGAACAATCATCATGCTTACAAGCCTCTGTTACATCTACTAATCTTCACCCAGGGTCCTCCAGTGTTACAGGACCACACTCACATAAAAGTCTGGTTACAGCTGAAGTACATATAGATGGAGGTAGTGTGAGCGTACAGCCAACAGAGGGTCCTGTAGTACGCTCTAAGACCACTAAGAACATTGCTCTGGGTTCTTCACAATTACCACAAGAAAAAATTTTTCCCCAGTTTCCCCTTCCCATATCTTTGGGGAGGGGGGACAGACGAGACCGGTCTGCCAGTCGGGGAAGGCAGAAACGCAAACTGTCCGGGGAAAGGACACAAGGACAGACACTCAAGAAAATGTGGAACAAATGAACACTGACCTAGTATGGAATATTTCGCATCGACCTTTGGATCCATATGAACTTGAACTATTAAATAAAGGTTTAACATTTATTCCCAGTGTAAATAGTAGAATTACTGATGTACTCACAGACTTGAAACTGTTTAGTAGAAATGTAATGCTTAGATACCAGTTTGGTAATAATGTTAATTGTGTGCAACCATCATTGAGAACATTGAGTGAATATGTACCCCAAAATCACCCCCTGTTAGAGGCCTTCTATAAGGTTGTAGAAGATGAAGTCTATCAGTTATTTGCTACTCGAACACATAGTTCACATAGGTCATATAACTTGACTTTCCAACAGAAACAGGCATTAAATAGGCTTAGAACAGATACAAATGTAATTTTTAGACCAGCAGATAAAGGAGGCCCTTTGGTGGTGATGGATTTTTTACATTATCATAATAACATGTTGGACATGTTAGCAGATGATAGGTACTATAAGACTATATCTGAACAACAGCTTCAGAGTACCATTTATAAAAAGATAGATATAGTTCATGATTTGGAAGTTAGTCAGTGCATTGACCAGGAATTGGCAATATATTTATTTGTGGAGTACCCTATGATACCAAGTATACATGGCATCCCCAAAATACATAAACATGGCACAAACCCCCCCATGAGGCCTATTGTTTCAGGAGGCGGTTGGAGCACTGAGCCTTTCTCTTTATATGTAGAGAAATATTTAAGACCTGTTGTTGAACGAAATGAGTACATTCTCATGGATACCAAACAATTTCTAGTAGAATTATATAAGTTTTTTAAGAATACTAATATGTCTCAGAATATGTATTTTGTCACTATGGATGTCCAATCGTTATTTACCATCATACCTAATAGAGAGGGGGTAGAAGCCATAAAAAAGTATTTGATGCTACACAGCGAATATACAGAAAAACATATTGACTTGATTTCTATGTTTATGGAAGTCATTTTAGAGAACAATGTGTTTATATATGGAACAGATGCATATATCCAGAGTGATGGCGTGGCTATGGGCACTTCATGTGCCAATAGTTACGCCAACATGTTTTTAGCTATGTGGGAAGAGGATGTATGGTTTCCTTGTGCCTCCCACGTATGCTTTTATCGTTGTTTTGTGGACGATGTGTTTCTTGTTTGGCAAGGTAATCAAGTTGAACTTGATAGATACATGACCTTGGTCAATGGGTTGACCCCCTATTTGAAATTTACACATCAGTACTCTTCACATCGTATAGACTTCTTGGATGTTTATGTGGAGAGGGTGCTAGGAGAAAAAGTGAATACTGGTGTGTATAGGAAGAAATGCTATAGGAATGCCCTCCTACATAGGACAAGTATGCACCCACGTTACATATTTCAGAATATTATTAAAGGCCAAGGTATGAGAATTTCTAGGCTTAATGCCACACAAGAGGGTTATCTGAATGAACTAGATACATTTAAATTGAGGCTTGCTCAAAAGGGTTACAAATCACATGAAGTTGAAAGAACTATAGAAGACATACATAGATTAAGATCAAATAGAGCGGCACCCTACTTCTCTGATCATATACATGAGCCTATGATTGGACAAGTAGACAATGAGCAAATAAAAATACAAATGTACTACACTAATGATAGAAAGGACATTATCCATAAGCACTGGCCGATTCTTACCAGCAATCAGGAGATTGGGTCATTAGTGGGTTTTACCCCTAAGTTTCAGTATAAAAATAGGAACAACCTTAAGATGTTACTCTGTCACCGCCATGATGGGCGAGACAAAATGGCTTTGATGGGAACCCATCCTTGTAAACAATGTCAATATTGCAAGTATATATATGAAGCGAATACATTTGAGCACCCAGATACTGGCCAGACATTTACCTTTAGAGTTGATGCCACATGTAATACATCTAACTTGGTATACCTGGCTAGATGCCAAGAATGCCAAGCTTTCTATGTTGGTAAGACTAATAGGGCATTTAAAACTAGGATTAGAGAACATTTATATGCTATTAGGATTGGACATAATAATAATGCACTGGCTAAGCATGTAGGTCAGTATGGTAACCAACACAGCTTTATTTTCATGGCTATAGATAGTGTCCTGCCAATATTAAGACGAGGGAATATTCATAATACTACTGAGAGAGTAGAATTTAACTGGATGATCCGGCTTAGAGCAGATAAAGGCAGTGGCCTTAATGAACGAGCTTCTATTCGACCAGTGTTAAGAGCCAGACGCCTTAAATAAGCGCTATTTACAATATTAACAACTTGTAATTCTATGTTTAGATAGTTTTTTAGTGTAAATATATAATGATAGGCTTTTGAAAATGCCTTAGGAAATGTTTTTAAAGATATCTGTTATAAATGCATGCATTTTTTAATTAGTGACTTCTTAACTTGTGATTTTAACGATTAGTGACTTCTATCAGTTTTGGGAATATTGTTTTGTATGATTAGTATACTTACAATGTTTTTGATAGTTCTTTACATAAATGGTATATACAGTTTAACACAGTTTAATGCATATATAGCACATACTGATTGAGGAATTTTCATTTTTTGAGCTTTATGCAACAGTTGATGCCTTTTCTAATGGCTGCAGTTACTATTATTAAGATATGTTTTTTTAGCATCAAGCATTATATATCAGTAAGTTCTTAGTAAGCATTGAATGATGTGTACTTTGTAAATTCTTAATAGATGTGAATTTATTTTGTTTAGCATAGAAGTGTTAAGACACTGAACTTTTTTAATGATGCTTTCAATAACCTGGTTTGTATCACTTTAAAGCTCTATAAGATGAAACACATGACTACTATAAAAGGAGCAGACTGATTTTTTGAATGTTAACGGTCTGAGGAAGCAAATGTGAAAGCGCTTACCGACAACAAATTTATCAAATAAATTCTTTTGCTTTTAAATCTAAGCTTGGTTCTTGGAGAATATCCCAGTTACAGTAACAGGCACTTAATGAATGGATTATTGAGCAGCTTTGGTTACCTCTCTGTCTTTATATTTGGCTTGTTCTTTATTGTTTGGTTTCTGAACAGAGGGGGATTTACACCGTTGGATAAGAACTTTTGGTTATTACCATTTATATGATTGATGAAGTAACTCAAGAAGTCACTCTGCATAGAAGGGATAGATCTGCCCCTATTTTAAGAAGAGATGATATCAATTTACGAAATGAGGAGAGGAGTAGGAAAGACAATTATTATGAGAATGTATTTGTTCTTGACTATAGTGGGGGCACAAAGGTTAATAAGTCATTTAGACCAATATATATATATTTATCTGGTAATCAGTAAGCATTGAAAGAAGAATGGGACAGATTCAGTAATTTATCTGATTTAAATCTCCGGTTTGACATACCATTGAGGTTTGTTTTTAGAAAAGGCAAATATATAAAAAATATGTTGGAAAATAACAATTACGCTAAAGGAAACAATAATAATAATAAAAAAGTTGGAACTTTTAAATATGGATCTTGCCCACAATGCCCCTACATTCTCAATAGGCATGTGGTATACATCTCTAGTTGTAATAGATGTATTGTTTCCAAAGTACATTCTAACTGTGAATCAAAAGGAGTTGCATAGCTTGTGACGTGTGAAAAAATGTGAAGGTTTTTATGTGGGGAAGACAGAGAGATGTTTAAGGAGAAGAATTTATGAACATCTATATGACATTAAAAAATGTAATAACAGAAATGCTTTATTCAAACATATAGAGAATTGTGGGCAAGCAACCTACAAGTTTTTTGTATTAGATGAGGTTTAATGAGATGTCAGAGGGGGACAATGGGAGACACAATTAGAATACCGAGAAGTTTAAAAAAAGTTTTAAAAGGTTTTAGCATTTTATCTTATGTATAAATGTGTACTTGCAAACCAAACATACTTGTATCAAATAGTTTGGGGCAGCACTCTAACTAACTGTCTTTCATAATTGAAGTTCATTGGTATTAATCAAGCAATTAGCAAGGATGAGCTGTGGTATATATTGTTGAATTTGCAAACTTGCCATTGTGCTGAGGAAGTCACAGACGAAAACATACTGTGTACTGGTGTTTCAGCGTTTATTTTATGTGTTTGCCGTGTTTCAAATAAATTTTGGTCGGGTTGAACGGCTATCCATTTTCTGAAAAAGTGTTATCATTAATTGTTTCTATAATGTTAGAAAGCAAGATAGTTTTATGCAAATTTTTCCAATTAGATGTATATTTATGGTATAGCCATTGGCCCATTGCATTAAGGATAGCCGATTCTCCGGAAAGCTCTAAATTAGGAAATGTTATTCCGCCCTCTTTCCAGTTTCTGTAATGCCATGCATATCCAATCCTTGGTTTTTGTGGACACCATAGGAATTTAACTAGTAAAGTATTGTATTGCTTCATTAGTTTTTTAGAGGGGGAGGCAATTAGAGTTTGAGAAAAGAATAGAACATTAGGTAAAATAATCATTTTTACCAATTGTAACCTTTCTTCCATAGTAAAGAACATTTTGTTCCATTTAGTTAAATGTTCTTTGATCTTGTTTATTACATTTTTATAATTTGTTTGTATAGTATCTCTCCAATTCAATGTACAAATATGACTCTGTCATTGTCCATGTTGGAGTGAATGACTTGAGATGTACCTATCTGGACTACATGAAAAGAGGCATGGAAGAGCTCTCGGATCATGTGGCCCAAGCAGGTATGACTCTAGCCTTGAGTAGTATCCTGTCTTCGCCCAGAATGATAACACAGTATAAGGACAAAATTATTGACTTCAACAATTGGCTAAGCTACTGGTGTCATTCAAAGGGGATCCAGTATCTGTCTGCCTGGGATGACATGATTGACAGACCATGATGCTTTGCCAGAGATGGTCTGCACCTGTTGCCCCTGGGATTTAGGTTACTGGCTAAGGCTCTTGCCACCCCTATAGTGCCTTTTTTAGGCAAGGTTCAAAGGACAAAACCATGAATGTAACAGGTACAAGCATGCAAAATCGGAAAGTAATGCTACTCAATGCTAGAAGTCTAAACCTCAAAATGCACTCTCTTGAGGCACTCCTAAAAATGGAGAACATCGATATCTGTGCAGTAACTGAGACCTGGTTCAAGGCTCCAGAGAGCACCCCTGCAGTACCAGGCTACAACTCTTACCACACTTTTCGGCCACCAAACCAGGACCAAAACACTAAAGGTGGAGGAGTGTCCATATTCACCAAGAATATTCACACCACCAGGCAAGTTGCCCAACACAATGCATCTGAAATTCTCCAGGTGCAACTAACACTAGGTAAGACTGCAATCCAAATTGTAGCTTGCTATAGATCCCCCACCATGCCCCAAGATTCTCACTACACCTTTCTAAACATACTGGAAAATATTAAGATAGAACCAAACACCCTAATACTGGGTGATTTTAACTACCCTGCCATTAACTGGGAAAACTACTCGTGTACCAACACCTTTGCCCAACGGTTGTTGAAATTCATAAATTCCAATGCCCTGGATCAGCTAATCCATAGTCCCACCAGGGGCTCCAGTATCCTAGACCTGGTCATTACCAACATGGGAAATTGATGCTCCACACCTATGATCACCCCCTCATTAGTCAGGTCTGACCATAAGCTAATCACCCTTAACATCCACATCCCACCCCCACCCCCCAGTAAGGAAACCTCCATAAAAAACTTCTCCAAAGCCAACTTCATGCTATTCAAGTCAGAAGTGACAAACTTCATGATACCCATGCAAACGGGAACTGAAAGTTCGACTGCTGAATCCTACACTAAGGCACTGTACGAGCACATCCAATCTTGCATGAATCGTGCCATCCCAAATAGAACCAAGATGCTCTCCTCCAAAAAAAGGAAGCAAATCTGGTGGTCCCCTGCCATAAACAAACTTTACAACAAAAGGAAGAAACTGTTGCAGAAAAGAGGAAAATCCCAGGAAGCAAAAAACTCCCTTAGCAGCCTCAGTAAGAAACTGAGATCCCTCATAAAATCCTCCAAAGCTAGTTACGAAAATAAAATTCCCAAAGATTCCAAAGACAACCACAAGGCATTCTATAACTATGTCAAGAATCTAAAGGGCAATGCTCAGATCTGCTCTGAGCTAAAACAGAATGGCATTAAATATACTGATCCCAAGGATATTGTCAATATCCTGGCAGGTTGATTCAGTGCCAACTTCACCCTCCCTCTCACCCCCTAAACGGCCCATCTCAATACCGGAAGATTGCCAAATTCCAGTAATAACAGCCACACAGGTAAAAAACACATTCTCCAAAGCTAAGAATACAGCATCCATGGGACCAGATGACATCCCGGGCTGTGTACTACATGAACTACAATATGAACTGGCACCTCACCTAAGTGTCATGTTTAATCATAGCCTCACTTCAGGTTTCGTGCCCACTGAGTGGTGCAGAGCTACAGTTATCCCACTCCAGAAGTGGAGGATCCACAATGGATCCCAGAAACTACTGCCCCATCAGTCTGATGAGCCTTATCTGCAAGGCCATGGAGAGTATTATCATGGAACTTATAAACAAAGACATTGGCAACCTTCAAACACTGGACACCACCCAGTTTGGGTTCGTGAAGGGCCGATCTTGTCTCCTGAACTTGATTGACTTCTTCAACTCAGTCTCCAGAGCCATGGACAAGGGTAAGGTGGTCCAAACAACCTATGTAGACCTCGCCAAGGCCTTTGACACCATCCCCCGCTCTGGAATCATAGATAAACTTACTAAGCTGGGCATTAATCCCTATGTCACCCAATGGGGTGCCAACTGACTTACTGACAGAAGCCACACTGTAAAAGTAGCTGACTCCAAATTCAGCTCCAGATAAGTGACAAGTGGAGTACCTCAGGGTTCAGTCCTGGGACCGCTCTTGTTTGGCATCTACTTCTCAGCCAACACTAAGGGACTCTGGCTAACAAAGTTTGCAGATGATTGCAAACTGGGAGCCATTATTGAATCCCCAAATGATGTGGATACTCTACAAAAGGTCCTTACAGAAACAGATGCTTGGTGCCAGAGCCATGGGCTCAAGCTCAATGTGCCAGAGCCATGGGCTCAAGCTCAATGCCAAGAAATGTATAGTTATCCACTTTGGGAAAAACATGTACCCATGAATTACCATGTAGGTGGCAGTACACTAAACACTGAAAGTGTGATGAGAGACTTAGGGACACAGGTGGACAGTGGTCTAACCTTCGATAACCACATTGCCACAACAGTCAGGAAATCCTTCTATGTGGCACACCTCATCACTAAGGGCTTTTCATCCAGATAAAAGGAGGTCATTGTCCCACTGTACTCATCCCTCATTAGACCCATTATAGAATACAATGCCCCATTTGGTATGTACCTCTCAAGACATCTGCAACAAATGGAAAGGCCACAGAAATACTTCACTAAAAGAATCACAGGCCTAAAGCAGATGCCCTACACTGACTGCCTTAAAAAACTCCAGCTATACTCTGTCGCATATTGTCTACTCAGAGGTGATCTCTGCTTAACATACAAGGCCATGTCAACCCCAGAGCTGTTGGGCATGCTACACTTAAAAAAATCCCAATCCCTCAGAGCCACATATTCCAGGGATCTAAACCTTGTCATCACAATAAACAAAACATGCTGGAAGGATAGATTCCTGACCCAGAGCCTCCCCAGACTCCGGAATAGACTGCCCATACATGTCAAGCAGAGTGCCTCTTTGGCCATCTTCAAAAGGAACCTTGACGATTGGATGGGAGAAAGGAAATTCAACCCGGGGATCACATCAGTCGTCCTGCTGGACAGGGGTCCAAAGAAGTAAATAGTGTGGGAAGAAATAGCCAGGGAATTTTATGGTTAGGCTTATATAGGCCCTAGGGCTGATAGCCTAGTACCAACCTATGAACCTATGAACCTATTATATGAATCCCTAAGTATTTCAGTGTACCATTTGTGCAAATGAAGTTCTTATATTTTTTTAATGTAATACTTACTTTTTTATTCAATAATATGATTTCAATTTTGTTATGATTAAAATTCAGACTTGAAATCTCTTCAAAATCTTGTAATGACTTTATAGTATGCTCAATTGAAGTATCTATATTGCCAATTTTTAGTAAATGTCATCAGCAAAAAGCTGTATTTTGGAACTGCAGTTTAGATTAATAGTGAAACTACTTATATTGACCTTATTTCTTATCTAGATGGCCATATGGACTGCCCCCCCTGGCAAACACCTGATACAGCTGTTAGCAATGCTAGATGTGCGAGTCATTATAGCTTCCAGGGCTGCCAGCACACACATTCATGACAATGCCCTGGGCATCTCACATGACCTGGCAGTTGATGGAGGGGAAGCACTTGCGGTTTATGTAGACCCTGTCCCGCTCACCAGGTGGTGCTTTGATGTGGATGTGTGTAAGTCTATAGCACCAACTGCTTCAGGATATTCTGCTATATGGTGGAAAAGATGCATATGTGTGGCCAGAACCTCATGGGCAGTGGAGAAATATATGTGGTCATTGGCATGTTGTGTCATGACATCCAAGAACTGGTGGAGTACCCTGGATGTTGATGCCTATGAGACCCCCCATGATATCTCCAGTTGGTCTTTGGAAAGTACCTGTGGCTAGTATTATTAAGCCTAGACATACCTTGGTATTCACTGGGATTTGTTCCCCTCTATTAGTTCTGTGTGTAAGACGTGGCCAGCACAGCTCAACTATTTGCTGTAGAATGTCTCTGTCCACCTTATAGTGCTCTACTATCTCCAGCTTTTGTAGGCCCTGGTAGGTTACCCTGGGTCTGTACACTCTTCTCCTCCTCACTGTGGGTCAGTTGTCAGCATTCTCCTGCTCACCACCCTCAGTCTCTAGCACATATTGATGGAGTAAAGCAGCAGTAGCCTCTAACATATTTATGGTTAAAATTTAATCTGTTTATTTAGTTATTTTTGCCAGTTAAAAATCCCCCATCTGTGTATACCGATGGTGTAGAGTTTGTGGGAAAAAACAGTCTGTAGGGTGTTTGCATAGCCTATATTAGTGTGCTGGGCTGCTGCATGTGTATTTGGCTGATTCTGATACATTTCACCTGCCAGCTATGCTAGTTCTCCTTGATTGCTGTCCTACTGCTGTTTCCCCTTCCCACTTCCTCCCTATTTAAGCCCCAAGGTGTGACGCACATACCCAGTGCTCAAATGTAAACAGTTCTGCTATTTCCTCTGTTTTTATTTATTTATTTGTTTTAGGCCCCACTGCATGCTGCTCACACCTGTTTAGCTAATGTAAGCACTTTTAAGCAGAAATGGCCCTCCCTGTACGCGAACACACTCTGCATTTCATGGAATAAGACAATACAGCCTCTGACACACACCCTTCCTTACCTGTGCTTAGCTAAGGGCAAACACAGGTCACAGAGCCCCAATGAGCTTACAGCAAGCATGACACATCCCCTTATGAAGTCATTCAGCTCTTATACTTGCACTGTTGTATTGCCGCACCTACACGGTTAGATGCAAGCTGACACTTTGAGGAAATCTGTGATTCATTATAACTCCCCTCATTTGCATACTCCAGTGTGTAAGTCCTTAGTTACTGCACTTAGACAGACCCTTTCTCCTTGACAACCAGTGCTCCCTCATATTGCTTACATTCTGCATGCCATTGACTATAATGGCAAAATGCAGAATTATCTTAAAATTGAATTTTCTCATTTTTTTTTCCGTCACGATCCTGTTTGCGTGCCGCTGCCCTAAGCTTAAACGGCCATGATCGGCCAAAAAAAAATTTAATTTAAAAAAAAATAAACATTTATTAATGCCAATGGCCTTATATTTGGCCATTGGCATGTTCTTTGACTGTAATACATGCTTTCCATGAGCTGTCCTGCCTCCATTTGCTCAGATGCAGAAATGAATTAATTTACTAACTGAATACATTTCTGCTCTGACACTGTTCTTGCACGGTGTTTGGACAGCTTTGTGTATCACAAAATCACCTCATTTGCATGTTTTTTAGCAGCAAATGAGGTGATTTGCATCCCGCACGGAGTGTAGGGCCACTCGTGCACATGAAAACGGCACTTTCCTGGATTGCTCAGTGGCCATTTTCCTTGCAGGAGTTCCTACACTGTTCCTGCATAGAAAATAGCCATTCCTGAATTCCAGAGATTAAATTTTCAGAAAGTTTATGTTTAAAATTCAGATAGTGTAGGTTGTTTCTGACCAAATGGGGATATATTGTATGTGTCAGGTTCATGTTGAAGACATCTGGCAAAAGCGCCACTCAAACAAATGAACAGTGGACGTTCAGCCTGGTAGTACATTTGGAGTGTACTGGGCTCTTGAGGCTCCTGGTAGAGTCGCTATGGACAGCAGTTTCATTTTTGCTGAGTGAGACTTGGGGGCTGTTGTGCCACTGTATTTCCCTTCAAGGTCCGACTGGGCAGAGCACGTTTTCTGTGGAGGCCTGAGAGGAATGGCTGCAGGTGTGCTGTAAGTTTGTGTTTGTGGTTTACTTGACCAAAAGATGGATAAATGCCAATGTTTTTGAATATGTACAGCTCTGTAATCCAATGAAAAAAAAAATAGTTCACTGCAGTTAATGTATTTGAAGGTTTCGTAACTTCGCTTTGTTTTCTACTTTTAAACTAGTTACTGAAAGTAGTTTTACATTTAAAGACTGCATAGCTCAGTTGAAATTTCTTAGCATCCCAGATAATAAAACTGCTTAAAACAAGGTAAAAGCTTTTGCTTACTGCCTTTACTGGAGTAATGCTGCTAGGATGTTTCAAATCTTTTCTATAGAATTGTGTTTAAAAAGCAACTGTAAGTAAAAAAAAAAAAGCTTACTCTGAAACTAGTTGTTTTCATTGTGAAGACCTTTAGAGAAAGCAGGTTTGGAGCTGAATGGTCAATGATAATCAAGAAAACAGTAATCTGATGACTTTACTATGTTTATGTTTATGTTCAAAGTGTCCTCAGCTTAAGGAAACTTAATCATAAAAACTTTTACTAAATCCAACAGTACTGGCCAAAAACCTAATGAGGCCAGAAACTTAAGTTCTGTTTCTCCATAAGGTCCACATGTATGAAGCTTTTAGACAGGGACAGCTGAGGTGCAATTGTGTTTTTATGATTACTATTATTATTATTATAATTATTTTTATGATTTGTATTTATTTAACAGAATTGCTATATGGTATTTGTTTTTTATAATTTCAATTCTGAAATGAAAATATATGCTGAGCAGAATTGCTGTATGGCTGATTGTCAATTACTTTTGCTAGGTTCATAGGTTCATAGGTTCATACTAGGCTATCTGCCCTAGGGCATTTATAAGCCTAGCCAGAGTGTGTTTGGCTTTCGCCACCCATTTTAAATTAATTTTGCTATGCCTTTTTTTGAGGTTAGTATACTGTGCCTCTGTCTAACAGTGACACAGAAGTGATAGCCGGGGTAAACCTACGATCTCCCATCCACTCATCAAGATTCCTCTTGAAGAGAGTCAATGTGGGACTCTGCCTAACCTGGACTGGGATTTTATTCCAGAGTGAAGGGAGCCTCTAGGTTATGAATCTGTCCCTCCAGCATGTTCTGTTTATTTCAGTGCTGAGGTTCAAGTCTCTCGAGCGCGTAGCTCGATGGGATTTCGATTTTCTGAGGTGCAGCATGTCCATTAATTCCGGGTTGGACATGGCTTTATACATCAGGCACAGATCGCCTCTGAGCAGGTGGTATGCCACTGAGTAGAGCTGGAGTTTCTTTAACCGGGCAGCATATGGCATCTCTTTGAGCCCTTTGATCCTCTTGGTGAGGTACTTTTGGGGTCTCTCCAGTTGCTGCAGGTGTCTGGTAAGGTACATCCCAAAAGGGGCATTGTACTCAATTATGGGCCTGATGAGGGATGAGTAAAGAGGTACGATGACTTCCCCTGATCTAGATGTGAATCCCGTCATGATTAGGTGGGCTATATAAAATGTTTTTCTAACCACTTTGGCCACGTGGTTGTCAAATGAGAGATTGCTATCAACTTGGGTCCCCAGGTCCCTAATGACTTCTTCTGTACTTAATGGATTACCACCTATGTGGTAATTTGTGGGCACTTTGTTTTTGCCAAAGGGGATGACTATACAATTTTTGGCGTTTAGCTTGAGGCCATGGCTCTGGCACCAGTTGTCTGTTTCTATGAGGCCCTTTTGGAGGATGCTTGTGTCAGCTGGAGAGTTGATTATGGCGCCCAGTTTGCAGTCATCTGCGAACTTGGTCAGCCACAGTCCTTCCGTGTTGGCCTGTACCGAGAAATATATACTGAACAAGAGAGGTCCCAGGACTGAGCCTTGTGGGATGCCACTTGTAACTGGTTTGGAGTCTGACATGGCACCAGCAATTCTAACCATGTGGGTTCTGTCCTTGAGCCAGTTTGCAACCCATCTAGTGACATAGGGGTTTATATTTAAGCTGATGAGCTTATCTATAATGCCCGAGTGGGGTATTGTATCGAAGGCTTTTGCGAGGTCCAGGTAGGCTGTGTGGACCACCTTCCCCTCGTCAATGGCCTTGGTGACTGTTTCAAAGAAATTGACCAGGTTTAAGAGGCAGGATCTGCCCTTAACAAAGCCAAACTGGGTAGGATCCAGTGTCTGTAGGTCCCCAATATCTTTATTTATGAGGTCCATGATGATCCTTTCCATAGCTTTGCAGACCAAGCTAGTCAGGCTTATGGGGCGATAGTTTCCAGGATCCATTGAGGCACCACCATTGTGGAGAGGGACCACTGTTGCTGTACGCCACTCTTTGGGCACATATCCTGTAATAAGGCTAAGATTGAACAGTAGTTTTATGTTTGGGTTTAGCTCTTCTTGGAGTTCATGTAGGACGCATCCCGGGACACCATCTGGTCCCATTGATGCTGTGTTTTTTGCTTTGGAGAGGGCGGCTCTTACCTGAGCATCTGAGATGTCAGGGGGGGCAGCACTCTGTTGGGATAGATATTTGCCCTTTTGATGGGGAGAGGGAGGAAAAGTTTGCACTGAACCTGTCAGCTAGTATGTTGGCAATGTCTGTGGGCTCGATGTATTTTTTGTCATTTTGGACTAATTCTGAGCATATCTGGGAATTCCCACCCAGGTTCCTAACATAACTAAAGAAAGCCTTGTGATTATCCTTAGTGTCCTGTGCAATTTTTCTCTTGAAGCTGGCTTTAGACGATTTTATGAGTGCCCATAGTTTTTTGCTAATACTGATCAGAGATGCCTTCCCTTTTTGGGATTTTGCTCTATCATGTAGTAGCTTCCTCCTTCTATTGTATAGTTTGTTTATGGCTGGGGTCCACCAGACAGGACGTCTGCCTTTGGAGGATTGGGTCCTGGTTTTATTTGGGATTGCATGATCCATGCATTCCTGAAGGTGTTCATAGAATGCGTTTATAAAGGATTCTGCGGTCTGGGACGTATTTT
Organism: Protopterus annectens; assembly: GCF_019279795.1. Lineage (NCBI taxonomy): Eukaryota > Metazoa > Chordata > Ceratodontiformes > Protopteridae > Protopterus > Protopterus annectens. Next base: position 190,766,827 of record NC_056727.1, read on the forward strand.
CCACAGGCCCGGGGGCTTTGAAGGATTTCGCCTCGGTTTTGAGGCATGAAATTTGCTTTAGAGAAGTTTTTCACTGTGGTTTTCTGGGCGGGGGGGGGGTCGGGATGTGAATATCCAGTGAGATTAGTTTATGGTCTGATCTTACCAGTGAGGGATACACTTGTGGTCTGGAGCATAGTGTCCCCATGTTGGTGATGATCAGGTCCAGTATGTTTTTCCCTCTTGTGGGAGTGGTAACAAGTTGTTCCATAGCATTTGAGTTTATAAATTCTAGGAACCTTTGGGCTAGGGTGTTGGAGCTAGAGTAATGCTTCCAGTCTATGTTTGGGTAGTTGAAGTCACCCAATATAATGGTGTTTGGAGAGACCTTCATATTTTCCAGTATTCTCAGGAAGGCCAAGTGGGGTTCCTGTGTTTGGGAGGGTGGACTGTAGCAGGCTATAAACTGGAAGGCAGTTTTACCCACAGTTAGTTGCATATGGATAGTCTCTGATGCTTCGTGCTGTGCCACCAACCTGGAGGTGTGGGTATCTTTGACGAATATTGATACTCCCCCTCATTTTGTGGTTCGCTCCAAGTTTTGGGGCCGAAAAGCATGGTATGAGGTATAACCTGGTAGTGCTGGGGTGCTCTCGGGAGCCTTGAACCAGGTTTCTGTTACTGCACAGATATCGATGTTCTCCATGCTAAGGAGAGTTTCGAGTGCGTGCATCTTGAGGTTTAGACTTCTGGCGTTGAGTAGCATTACTCTTAGTTTCTTATCCCTTGTGATACCTATGGAGGTGGGTTTGTCTTTTGAGCCTTGCCTAAAAAAGGCACTATGGGGGTAGCAAGAGCCTTTGCCAATATCCGAAAGCCGAGGGGTGACAGGTGCAAGCCGTCCCTAGCGAAGCATTGTGGCTTGTCAAGCATGTCATCCCAGGCTGACAGGCATTGGATCCCCTTTGAATGACACCAACACTTAAGCCAATTGTTGAAATTGATCATCTTGTCTTCATATTGTGGCATCATTCTTGGTGAGGGTAAGATGCTACTCAAGGTCAGGGTCATACCGGCCTGGGCTACATGCTCAGAGAGCTCCTCTATGTCTCTTTTCATGTAGTCCAGGGAGGTACGTCTCAGGTCATTCACACCAGCATGGACAATGACTGAGTCATATTTGTACTTGCCTTGGAGTGACCTGAGTGCTTGTGTTATGTGGCGGATCCTAGCGCCCGACAGGCAGCTCATCGTGACCTTCTCCTTGTTCAGCCTGGTGAGCGGGACGTCAGTGTGCCTGACGACAGAGTCACCTATTACAAGTGTATCAGGTATGTTGTTTAGCCTTAAGGGCTGTGACTGTTCGGCACACTGGCTTTGTGAGTTATGTGTTGCACGTGTTTTGTTTTGGGGTAGCGGTTGCTTGGGTGTCTGCTTTGGAGGTCTCTGCTGCTTAGGCAGATTTTTATTTAGAGCCTCGAGTATGTTTTGTGTGTTTATGTGTTTGGTTTGTTGTCGTGGTAGGTCTATGTGAGACTGGAATTGTAGTGAGTGTGGTTTCCTTCTCCTCCTGACTGGTTACGCCAGTACTGAGTTGAGAGAGCTTAGCCTCCAGTTTGGCTATATGGTTGCATCTCTCACATGTGTTGGAATTTGTTGGGAGGAGGAGAGGGTTGTCTGTGTACATGAGGCAGTTGTAACATTGCCTCAAGGTTCCCAGATTCACCTGCTGGACCGGAGAGGAGATTGACAACTGACCTTTGGACATGCTAGAATAGTATTGGGAATTCCTTTATAATTGAAAAAAAGGGCCAATGGGGAACAAGGTACTCAAGGGGAGTTTGTGAGGTTGTAGTGCTTTTAATTTTTTTGAGCTGACTTATATAATTGCTTTAGTGAGCAAGTGCCAGGTAACTTAAATGCAATGTGTTACAGGTAACTTAAATGCAAAAACGACAAACAGTAACTTTCTTTCAAGTGAAACAAGGAAATAAGTACAGTAAGCAATGCAGATATCACTAGGGATCCACAGAAGTGCTAAAAGGCCGCGTTTTAGGTGGAATTAGCGTTTCAGAGAAATAAACAAACAACAAGCATACAAATAAAGCTAGATTCAGCAGGCCTGGATCTAGTCTATGCTACAGCAAACAAGGTGTACCAATTTCAGTAAGAAACAGTTAGAATATGCAGGCACTATAAGCCTTTTACCAGAAATTCCCTGCTCAGAAGGGCAGAGTCCAGCCTCTCCTCCCACAAGAGTGCAGACCGCAATCCTTCTTAATGTAAAATAACTGGCCTGAAGCCCAAGTGCTTAAACCAGAACTAATACACTTTTAGAATAACAGACACTGAGCTCTCAATCAGCAGTTCCTAACTTAGAAGGATGTAAGCTACCTGTCCTGTGACCACAGTGCAGGCCACAAACCTTCCTAATGTAAAACAACTGGTCTGAAGCCCAAGTGCTTAATCCAAAAGACTTAGAAATGATAGCTACACTTTAATCAAGTTACTACCAGCAGTAATAAATACAACTGAATACTTTAAAGAATGCAAGGATTAGTGCTCAAGTTATACAAACAAAGCTAGATTCAGCAGGTCTGGATCTAGTCTATGCTACAGCAAACAAGGTGTACCAATTTCAGTAAGAAGCAGTTCAAATATGCAGGCACTATAAGCTTTAACCAGAAATTCCCAGCTCAGAAGGACAGAGTCAAGCCTCTCCTCCCACAAGAGTGCAGAACACGAACCCTCTTAATGTAAAAAAACTGGCCTCAAGCCCAAGTGCTTAAACCAGAATTAATACACTTTTAGAATAACAGACACTGAGCCCTCAATCAGCAGTTCCCAACTTAGAAGGATGTAAGCTACCTGTTCTGCCACTACAGTGCAGACCACAAACCTTCCTAATGTAAAACTGGTCTGAAGCCCAGGTGCTTAAACTAAAAGGCTTACAATGAGTTACACCAAGCAGTAATAAATACAATTGAGTACTTTTAAGATGATGCAAAAGCAAAATAAAGTAAGAAAAAACACAAATACAGTAAAAGCAGATACATTTTTTTTTTTTTTTTGGAAAGAGAGAAAGGAGTAGCAGAAACTAAGCTGATTGGCCTTCTCAAATGCTCTCCCTGTACTGGGTAGAATGAGGTAATAATATTAGAATGGGAGGAGGGTCCCAGATCAAATTTACACTAAGGGCGGGCAACTGCAAAGCCACCAACTATAAAAACACTATACCAACAGGGAGGGAGGGTGGGAAACAAACTGCAGAAATGTTACTCCCAGCTGAAAAGCAGCAGTGAGCCTTTAAATGAAAGTTTTAAACAGCTAAAGGAGCCACTAGAAAAAAAGAGTTTAACTGCAACAAGTTATCATAAACAAACAACCCAACAGATGCTTAATAAGAGTGGACAATTTCCAGTTAATACCTCACACACAGTGAAACTAGCTAGAAAAATACACAGTACACAAAGTGCTATAAACAACAAAGAAATAAAGAACAAAATAAACAAAAACACGATACTTAATGTTATATATTGTAGCTCGAGTTTGCTGAGTGTCCTTCCTTCGATAAGCTCACTGTAAAATGGCTGAACACTCACAACTGAGCTTCTTAGGTAACAGAAAGTTGAAACCTGAGACAGCTTTTAAGAAAGAAATCTCAAAAGAACCAATGAGGTGCTTAGTCTAAGCTGTAGTCCAGGAGACCTCAGTCAGCCAATGACCTCAAACAATTCTCTCTCACTGAAATGCCTGATGGCTTTGGCTAAAACAAGATGTCCCTGAATTATGTGCTCAGACACACAGCCTCCACAAACACTAGGCCCAAGTACAAGCCTGAATATGGAAATGCTACAAATATCCCCACTACTTAGAACAAACTGCAGAAATGTTACTCCCAGCTGAAAAGCAGCAGTGAGCCTTTAAATGAAAGTTTTAAACAGATAAAGGAGCCACTAGAAAAAAGAGTTTAACTGCAACAAGTTATCATAAACAAACAACCCAACAGATGCTTAATAAGAGTGGACAATTTCCAGTTAATACCTCACACACAGTGAAACTAGCTAGAAAAATACACAGTACACAAAGTGCTATAAACAACAAAGAAATAAAGAACAAAATAAACAAAAAACAGGATACTTAATGTTATATATTGTAGCTCGAGTTTGCTGAGTGTCCTTCCTTCGATAAGCTCACTGTAAAATGGCTGAACACTCACAACTGAGCTTCCTAGGTAACAGAAAGTTGAAACCTGAGACAGCTTTTAAGAAAGAAATCTCAAAAGAACCAATGAGGTGCTTAGTCTAAGCTGTAGTCCAGGAGACCTCAGTCAGCCAATGACCTCAAACAATTCTCTCTCACTGAAATGCCTGATGGCTTTGGCTAAAACAAGATGTCCCTGAATTATGTGCTCAGACACACAGCCTCCACAAACACTAGGCCCAAATACAAGCCTGAATATGGAAATGCTACAAATATCCCCACTACTTAGAACAAACTGCAGAAATGTTACTCCCAGCTGAAAAGCAGCAGTGAGCCTTTAAATGAAAGTTTTAAACAGCTAAAGGAGCCACTAGAAAAAAGAGTTTAACTGCAACAAGTTATCATAAACAAACAACCCAACAGATGCTTAATAAGAGTGGACAATTTCCAGTTAATACCTCACACACAGTGAAACTAGCTAGAAAAATACACAGTACACAAAGTGCTATAAACAACAAAGAAATAAAGAACAAAATAAACAAAAAACAGGATACTTAATGTTATATATTGTAGCTCCGAGTTTGCTGAGTGTCCTTCCTTCGATAAGCTCACTGTAAAATGGCTGAACACTCACAACTGAGCTTTTTAGGTAACAGAAAGTTGAAACCTGAGACAGCTTTTAAGAAAGAAATCTCAAAAGAACCAATGAGGTGCTTAGTCTAAGCTGTAGTCCAGGAGCCCTCAGTCAGCCAATGACCTCAAACAATTCTCTCTCACTGAAATGCCTGATGGCTTTGGCTAAAACAAGATGTCCCTGAATTATGTGCTCAGACACACAGCCTCCACAAACACTAGGCCCAAGTACAAGCCTGAATATGGAAATGCTACAAATATCCCCACTACTTAGAACAAACTGCAGAAATGTTACTCCCAGCTGAAAAGCAGCAGTGAGCCTTTAAATGAAAGTTTTAAACAGATAAAGGAGCCACTAGAAAAAAGAGTTTAACTGCAACAAGTTATCATAAACAAACAACCCAACAGATGCTTAATAAGAGTGGACAATTTCCAGTTAATACCTCACACACAGTGAAACTAGCTAAAAAAATACACAGTACACAAAGTGCTATAAACAACAAAGAAATAAAGAACAAAATAAACAAAAACAGGATACTTAATGTTATATATTGTAGCTCCGAGTTTGCTGAGTGTCCTTCCTTCGATAAGCTCACTGTAAAATGGCTGAACACTCACAATTGAGCTTCCTAGGTAACAGAAAGTTGAAACCTGAGACAGCTTTTAAGAAAGAAATCTCAAAAGAACCAATGAGGTGCTTAGTCTAAGCTGTAGTCCAGGAGACCTCAGTCAGCCAATGACCTCAAACAATTCTCTCTCACTGAAATGCCTGATGGCTTTGACTAAAACAAGATGTCCCTGAATTATGTGCTCAGACACACAGCCTCCACAAACACTAGGCCCAAATACAAGCCTGAATATGGAAATGCTACAAATATCCCCACTACTTAGAACAAACTGCAGAAATGTTACTCCCAGCTGAAAAGCAGCAGTGAGCCTTTAAATGAAAGTTTTAAACAGATAAAGGAGCCACTAGAAAAAAGAGTTTAACTGCAACAAGTTATCATAAACAAACAACCCAACAGATGCTTAATAAGAGTGGACAATTTCCAGTTAATACCTCACACACAGTGAAACTAGCTAGAAAAAATACACAGTACACAAAGTGCTATAAACAACAAAGAAATAAAGAACAAAATAAACAAAAACAGGATACTTAATGTTATATATTGTAGCTCCGAGTTTGCTGAGTGTCCTTCCTTCGATAAGCTCACTGTAAAATGGCTGAACACTCACAACTGAGCTTCTTAGGTAACAGAAAGTTGAAACCTGAGACAGCTTTTAAGAAAGAAATCTCAAAAGAACCAATGAGGTGCTTAGTCTAAGCTGTAGTCCAGGAGACCTCAGTCAGCCAATGACCTCAAACAATTCTCTCTCACTGAAATGCCTGATGGCTTTGGCTAAAACAAGATGTCCCTGAATTATGTGCTCAGACACACAGCCTCCACAAACACTAGGCCCAAATACAAGCCTGAATATGGAAATGCTACAAATATCCCCACTACTTAGAACAAACTGCAGAAATGTTACTCCCAGCTGAAAAGCAGCAGTGAGCCTTTAAATGAAAGTTTTAAACAGCTAAAGGAGCCACTAGAAAAAAGAGTTTAACTGCAACAAGTTATCATAAACAAACAACCCAACAGATGCTTAATAAGAGTGGACAATTTCCAGTTAATACCTCACACACAGTGAAACTAGCTAGAAAAAATACACAGTACACAAAGTGCTATAAACAACAAAGAAATAAAGAACAAAATAAACAAAAACAGGATACTTAATGTTATATATTGTAGCTCCGAGTTTGCTGAGTGTCCTTCCTTCGATAAGCTCACTGTAAAATGGCTGAACACTCACAACTGAGCTTCTTAGGTAACAGAAAGTTGAAACCTGAGACAGCTTTTAAGAAAGAAATCTCAAAAGAACCAATGAGGTGCTTAGTCTAAGCTGTAGTCCAGGAGACCTCAGTCAGCCAATGACCTCAAACAATTCTCTCTCACTGAAATGCCTGATGGCTTTGGCTAAAACAAGATGTCCCTGAATTATGTGCTCAGACACACAGCCTCCACAAACACTAGGCCCAAGTACAAGCCTGAATATGGAAATGCTACAAATATCCCCACTACTTAGAACAAACTGCAGAAATGTTACTCCCAGCTGAAAAGCAGCAGTGAGCCTTTAAATGAAAGTTTTAAACAGATAAAGGAGCCACTAGAAAAAAGAGTTTAACTGCAACAAGTTATCATAAACAAACAACCCAACAGATGCTTAATAAGAGTGGACAATTTCCAGTTAATACCTCACACACAGTGAAACTAGCTAGAAAAAATACACAGTACACAAAGTGCTATAAACAACAAAGAAATAAAGAACAAAATAAACAAAAACAGGATACTTAATGTTATATATTGTAGCTCCGAGTTTGCTGAGTGTCCTTCCTTCGATAAGCTCACTGTAAAATGGCTGAACACTCACAACTGAGCTTCCTAGGTAACAGAAAGTTGAAACCTGAGACAGCTTTTAAGAAAGAAATCTCAAAAGAACCAATGAGGTGCTTAGTCTAAGCTGTAGTCCAGGAGACCTCAGTCAGCCAATGACCTCAAACAATTCTCTCTCACTGAAATGCCTGATGGCTTTGGCTAAAACAAGATGTCCCTGAATTATGTGCTCAGACACACAGCCTCCACAAACACTAGGCCCAAATACAAGCCTGAATATGGAAATGCTACAAATATCCCCACTACTTAGAACAAACTGCAGAAATGTTACTCCCAGCTGAAAAGCAGCAGTGAGCCTTTAAATGAAAGTTTTAAACAGCTAAAGGAGCCACTAGAAAAAAGAGTTTAACTGCAACAAGTTATCATAAACAAACAACCCAACAGATGCTTAATAAGAGTGGACAATTTCCAGTTAATACCTCACACACAGTGAAACTAGCTAGAACAAATACACAGTACACAAAGTGCTATAAACAACAAATAAATAAAGAACAAAATAAACAAAAAAACAGGATACTTAATGTTATATATTGTAGCTCAGAGTTTGCTGAGTGTCCTTCCTTCGATAAGCTCACTGTAAAATGGCTGAACACTCACAACTGAGCTTCTTAGGTAACAGAAAGTTGAAACCTGAGACAGCTTTTAAGAAAGAAATCTCAAAAGAACCAATGAGGTGCTTAGTCTAAGCTGTAGTCCAGGAGACCTCAGTCAGCCAATGACCTCAAACAATTCTCTCTCACTGAAATGCCTGATGGCTTTGGCTAAAACAAGATGTCCCTGAATTATGTGCTCAGACACACAGCCTCCACAAACACTAGGCCCAAGTACAAGCCTGAATATGGAAATGCTACAAATATCCCCACTACTTAGAACAAACTGCAGAAATGTTACTCCCAGCTGAAAAGCAGCAGTGAGCCTTTAAATGAAAGTTTTAAACAGATAAAGGAGCCACTAGAAAAAAGAGTTTAACTGCAACAAGTTATCATAAACAAACAACCCAACAGATGCTTAATAAGAGTGGACAATTTCCAGTTAATACCTCACACACAGTGAAACTAGCTAGAAAAATACACAGTACACAAAGTGCTATAAACAACAAAGAAATAAAGAACAAAATAAACAAAAACAGGATACTTAATGTTATATATTGTAGCTCGAGTTTGCTGAGTGTCCTTCCTTCGATAAGCTCACTGTAAAATGGCTGAACACTCACAACTGAGCTTCCTAGGTAACAGAAAGTTGAAACCTGAGACAGCTTTTAAGAAAGAAATCTCAAAAGAACCAATGAGGTGCTTAGTCTAAGCTGTAGTCCAGGAGACCTCAGTCAGCCAATGACCTCAAACAATTCTCTCTCACTGAAATGCCTGATGGCTTTGGCTAAAACAAGATGTCCCTGAATTATGTGCTCAGACACACAGCCTCCACAAACACTAGGCCCAAATACAAGCCTGAATATGGAAATGCTACAAATATCCCCACTACTTAGAACAAACTGCAGAAATGTTACTCCCAGCTGAAAAGCAGCAGTGAGCCTTTAAATGAAAGTTTTAAACAGCTAAAGGAGCCACTAGTAAAAGATTTTAACTGCAACAAGTTATCATAAACAAACAACCCAACAGATGCTTAATAAGAGTGGACAATTTCCAGTTAATACCTCACACACAGTGAAACTAGCTAGAAAAATACACAGTACACAAAGTGCTATAAACAACAAAGAAATAAAGAACAAAATAAACAAAAACAGGATACTTAATGTTATATATTGTAGCTCGAGTTTGCTGAGTGTCCTTCCTTCGATAAGCTCACTGTAAAATGGCTGAACACTCACAACTGAGCTTCTTAGGTAACAGAAAGTTGAAACCTGAGACAGCTTTTAAGAAAGAAATCTCAAAAGAACCAATGAGGTGCTTAGTCTAAGCTGTAGTCCAGGAGACCTCAGTCAGCCAATGACCTCAAACAATTCTCTCTCACTGAAATGCCTGATGGCTTTGGCTAAAACAAGATGTCCCTGAATTATGTGCTCAAACACACAGCCTCCACAAACACTAGGCCCAAATACAAGCCTGAATATGGAAATGCTACAAATATCCCCACTACTTAGAACAAACTGCAGAAATGTTACTCCCAGCTGAAAAGCAGCAGTGAGCCTTTAAATGAAAGTTTTAAACAGCTAAAGGAGCCACTAGAAAAAAGAGTTTAACTGCAACAAGTTATCATAAACAAACAACCCAACAGATGCTTAATAAGAGTGGACAATTTCCAGTTAATACCTCACACACAGTGAAACTAGCTAGAAAAATACACAGTACACAAAGTGCTATAAACAACAAAGAAATAAAGAACAAAATAAACAAAAACAGGATACTTAATGTTATATATTGTAGCTCCGAGTTTGCTGAGTGTCCTTCCTTCGATAAGCTCACTGTAAAATGGCTGAACACTCACAACTGAGCTTCTTAGGTAACAGTAAGTTGAAACCTGAGACAGCTTTTAAGAAAGAAATCTCAAAAGAACCAATGAGGTGCTTAGTCTAAGCTGTAGTCCAGGAGACCTCAGTCAGCCAATGACCTCAAACAATTCTCTCTCACTGAAATGCCTGATGGCTTTGGCTAAAACAAGATGTCCCTGAATTATGTGCTCAGACACACAGCCTCCACAAACACTAGGCCCAAGTACAAGCCTGAATATGGAAATGCTACAAATATCCCCACTACTTAGAACAAACTGCAGAAATGTTACTCCCAGCTGAAAAGCAGCAGTGAGCCTTTAAATGAAAGTTTTAAACAGATAAAGGAGCCACTAGAAAAAAAGAGTTTAACTGCAACAAGTTATCATAAACAAACAACCCAACAGATGCTTAATAAGAGTAGACAATTTCCAGTTAATACCTCACACACAGTGAAACTAGCTAGAAAAAATACACAGTACACAAAGTGCTATAAACAACAAAGAAATAAAGAACAAAATAAACAAACAGGATACTTAATGTTATATATTGTAGCTCGAGTTTGCTGAGTGTCCTTCCTTCGATAAGCTCACTGTAAAATGGCTGAACACTCACAACTGAGCTTCTTAGGTAACAGAAAGTTGAAACCTGAGACAGCTTTTAAGAAAGAAATCTCAAAAGAACCAATGAGGTGCTTAGTCTAAGCTGTAGTCCAGGAGACCTCAGTCAGCCAATGACCTCAAACAATTCTCTCTCACTGAAATGCATGATGGCTTTGGCTAAAACAAGATGTCCCTGAATTATGTGCTCAGACACACAGCCTCCACAAACACTAGGCCCAAATACAAGCCTGAATATGGAAATGCTACAAATATCCCCACTACTTAGAACAAACTGCAGAAATGTTACTCCCAGCTGAAAAGCAGCAGTGAGCCTTTAAATGAAAGTTTTAAACAGCTAAAGGAGCCACTAGAAAAAAGAGTTTAACTGCAACAAGTTATCATAAACAAACAACCCAACAGATGCTTAATAAGAGTGGACAATTTCCAGTTAATACCTCACACACAGTGAAACTAGCTAGAAAAAATACACAGTACACAAAGTGCTATAAACAACAAAGAAATAAAGAACAAAATAAACAAAAAACAGGATACTTAATGTTATACATTGTAGTTCCGAGTTTGCTGAGTGTCCTTCCTTCGATAAGCTCACTGTAAAATGGCTGAACACTCACAACTGAGCTTCTTAGGTAACAGAAAGTTGAAACCTGAGACAGCTTTTAAGAAAGAAATCTCAAAAGAACCAATGAGGTGCTTAGTCTAAGCTGTAGTCCAGGAGACCTCAGTCAGCCAATGACCTCAAACAATTCTCTCTCACTGAAATGCCTGATGGCTTTGGCTAAAACAAGATGTCCCTGAATTATGTTCTCAGACACACAGCCTCCACAAACACTAGGCCCAAGTACAAGCCTGAATATGGAAATGCTGCAAATATCCCCACTACTTAGAACAAACTGCAGAAATGTTACTCCCAGCTGAAAAGCAGCAGTGAGCCTTTAAATGAAAGTTTTAAACAGATAAAGGAGCCACTAGAAAAAAAGAGTTTAACTGCAACAAGTTATCATAAACAAACAACCCAACAGATGCTTAATAAGAGTGGACAATTTCCAGTTAATACCTCACACACAGTGAAACTAGCTAGAAAAAATACACAGTACACAAAGTGCTATAAACAACAAAGAAATAAAGAACAAAATAAACAAAAAACAGGATACTTAATGTTATATATTGTAGCTCCGAGTTTGCTGAGTGTCCTTCCTTCGATAAGCTCACTGTAAAATGGCTGAACACTCACAACTGAGCTTCTTAGGTAACAGAAAGTTGAAACCTGAGACAGCTTTTAAGAGAGAAATCTCAAAAGAACCAATGAGGTGCTTAGTCTAAGCTGTAGTCCAGGAGACCTCAGTCAGCCAATGACCTCAAACAATTCTCTCTCACTGAAATGCCTGATGGCTTTGGCTAAAACAAGATGTCCCTGAATTATGTGCTCAGACACACAGCCTCCACAAACACTAGGCCCAAATACAAGCCTGAATATGGAAATGCTACAAATATCCCCACTACTTAGAACAAACTGCAGAAATGTTACTCCCAGCTGAAAAGCAGCAGTGAGCCTTTAAATGAAAGTTTTAAACAGCTAAAGGAGCCACTAGAAAAAAATAGTTTAACTGCAACAAGTTATCATAAACAAACAATCCAATAGATGATTAATAAGAGTGGACAATTTCCAGTTAATACCTCACACACAGTGAAACTAGCTAGAAAAAATACACAGTACACAAAGTGCTATAAACAACAAAGAAATAAAGAACAAAATAAACAAAAAACAGGATACTTAATGTTATATATTGTAGCTCAGAGTTTGCTGAGTGTCCTTCCTTCGATAAGCTCACTGTAAAATGGCTGAACACTCACAACTGAGCTTCTTAGGTAACAGAAAGTTGAAACCTGAGACAGCTTTTAAGAAAGAAATCTCAAAAGAACCAATGAGGTGCTTAGTTTAAGCTGTAGTCCAGGAGACCTCAGTCAGCCAATGACCTCAAACAATTCTCTCTCACTGAAATGCCTGATTTCTTTGGCTAAAACAAGATGTCCCTGAATTATGTGCTCAGACACACAGCCTCCACAAACACTAGGCCCAAATACAAGCCTGAATATGGAAATGCTACAAATATCCCCACTACTTAGAACAAACTGCAGAAATGTTACTCTCAGCTGAAAAGCAGCAGTGAGCCTTTAAATGAAAGTTTTAAACAGCTAAAGGAGCCACTAGAAAAAAAGAGTTTAACTGCAGCAAGTTATCATAAACAAACAACCCAACAGATGCTTAATAAGAGTGGACAATTTCCAGTTAATACCTCACACACAGTGAAACTAGCTAGAAAAAATACACAGTACACAAAGTGCTATAAACAACAAAGAAATAAAGAACAAAATACATACTGAGATCAGTTGTTCTATCGTTGCTATAGTTCTTTTATATTTTCAATACATTCCAGTACATCTAGGGTATGTTTATTGTATGTATGCACATATAGGTTGTAAGGTAACATTGGATTGGTTTCTTTTTGGTTTATGGAAGACTTTTTTGACCAGTGACCAACTATATTTAATGCAGCTAAGGTTAAGGGTAACTGGTAAAGGCAGTAGCTATAGTAAAATAAATTAGCTAATTACTTCTAACCACACTATAGCTATTAATTACACCATTTTACTCTCCATTAACCTCTATCATCATACAGCCTAGTATTCAAACATAAATCACAGATAGCATGTATATCACACTAACATATCTCTCGCTATTCCTCACAACACTAGCCTACATCACAGCTATACATACTAATATAACATTAGACAACACTACACTCCACACAACACATATTTCCACATCTACTAAAAAACACAAACTTTTTCATCTCCTCTACAATATTTAATGATACCACAATAATATATATATATATATATATATATATATATATATATATATATATATATATATATATATATATACACAAGGCCTACTCACCAAGATGTAGTACTAGAAAAACCTCTAAATTCAGCACATAAGTAACCCACATAATCAAACACATTTTATCTATCACAAAAAGACTTTGTCTCTCAGAGGATATATACCCAAACCCAGGTCCGTTTACAGCTATACTCAAATCTAAACAGATATCTGATCTACTAATTCTTAATATCAACACATAGGGTATATTTAACAAAATACCTGACCTGCATGCATTCATAACCCACTACACTCCTGACATACTGACCATAACAGAAACATGGCTAAAACGCACTACCAAAAATGAAGAAATCCTCCCTCCAGGTTATAATATCTTGAGACTGGATAGAGTGGGTAGAAAAGGAGGTGGAGTTGCAATTCTCTTTCAAAACATGCTAAACCTTAAACCTCTTCATTCCCCTGTACCTAAATTTAATAATGCTGAAACCCTTGTGTTTGTCCTGTATATTAACAAAACAAAAAAATTAGCATTCTCTGCTGTTACATCCCTCCAGAAAATAACTCTCCTATAATTGAGGAAATCCTACAATGGACTACAGATAATCTCCCACATGAAAAAATCCTACTAGGTGATCTGAATACTGACTGGTTGGCCTGCAATTCTAACAGCCCCACTAACCAGATAAATCATTATGGGTTCTCTCAACTTATTCAGGAACCCACTAGAGTTGACAAAAAAATCCCAAAAAGAATCAATCCTTGATTGGACACTGGTCAATAGCCCTAAGCAAAACTACCAGACAGGCTGTCTAACAGATAGTATTAGTGACCACCTTCCAACATTCCTACTATGCAAACGTACAAACATGCCTAAGCACATAACTTATAGACAAATCCAAAATGACCGCAACCTAAACCCCCAGGATCTAAACACTATTTTAAAACAATGTAATTGGGAGCCACTACTTTCCCTTGGTTTAGATCAGGCAGTTGACCACTTTAACAGCACCTTCACTGATGTCCTTAATAGGGTTGCCCCAGTCCGGAAAATTAGAGTTAAGACTAATTATGCACCATGGCTAATTAGGGTTACAAAAGCCATATTGAAGTCCAGAGATAAGGTCTGGAAAAACTGGAAAAGGGATAATACCATTCACGCCAAACAACACTGCCAACAGCTTAGGAATCATGCCAAAATACAAACTAAACTTGATAAACAGAACTACTTTCTTACTGTACAAAGAAAACACTCAAAAAATTATCAAACGTTTTGGTAAGCTATCAACTCCCTAATTAAACCAGGCAAAACTACTACTCCAGCTCCTAACTCCACCAGTGACAACATGGACATAGCCTCACAATTTAATCACCACTTTGCAGAATCTATAATGGCACTATCCAACCAATTGTCCAAAAACAACCCTCCACATATCCCAGCTAAGTGTCTAGGTAACATTCCCCCCTTACTCTCTCACCTGTTCCCACCTCCAAAATTAAAAAACTACTTTTGAAATTAAAACCTACCACCCTTGCAGCTGATAATCTACCTGCCAACTTCCTAAACCTAGCTGCAGAATTATCCTACTCCATTTCTATCCTCATAAACCGGTACATAAAAGAATCCTACATCTCTCAGTTGTGGAAAGTGTCTTACATTATTCCTCTTCATAAAGGTGGTAATTCCTAATTACCATCCTATAGCTATTCTGTCTCCCCTCTCCAAGCTGCTAAAGAAGTGTGTTCACTCTCAAGTCATGTATTTCCTGAATACACACAAACTCCTCGCCACCACGGGTTCCGGCCACACCACAATACAACTACTGCTCTTCTCTCATTTACCAATCTAGTAAACCAACACAGAAACGACTATAACTATACATCTGCTATATTTCTGGATCTTTCCAAAGCATTTGATATGGTCTCAAACCCCCTACTATTAGATTCACTAGCATCCCTATCCTTTGCCCCTTCTACTATTGCCTGGTTCAAGAACTATCTAGCTAATAGGCAACAATCTGTCCAATGGCAAGGGGCACTATCTCCTCTACTTTCAACTTTCATAGGCGTACCACAAGGTTCAGTACTGGGCCCACTTCTCTTTTCTATCTACACTAGCAATCTACATACCTCCACCCATCATGCCACACTCATACAGTATGCAGATGATTCAGCTTTAATCTGCTCAGCCCCCTCTCTTTTCATTCTCCAACAACAGACCCAAGAATCCTTTAGCCCTGTGGAAAGTTGGATCACAAATATCCAACTCATCCTCAACCCTAATAAAACTAAATTGCTTTTATTTACCCCCAACAAATCAAAGTCTGCTCCTCTTTCCTTTTCTATTACTTCCAAAAATTGTACTATCATTTCTCCTTCTGCCCATACCAAGCTCCTTGGTGTTGAGATTGACAAAAACCTTCTCTTTGATGTCCATATCTCTCAAACCATCAAAAAGGTTCACAAAAAATGGACTTATTATACAGACACAAAAACTTCAACTCAGATCAAGCACGGATTACCCTAGCCCAAACTCACCTTTTGTCCACACTAATGTATGCAGCACCAATTCTTAACTATATCAGAAAACTTGACCTTGACAAACCTGAGTCATGCTATAATAATATTACCAAATTTGCTAACAAGGCCACCTTCAGATCCCATCATTGTCTAGCTCTAAGGGACTTAGAATGGTTAGAATTTCCTCAACTACTAAATTATTACCACCAAATGGTTACTGCCTATAAGATTCTGAAGTATCTTGATAAAACCCCATCACTAAGTCAACTACTTACCTACTATGCAACAAATCATACACTCTGCTCTAGTGACAAATCACTTCTATGCATCTCTACAGCTAACAACACTGCTGGTAAAGTACTATTCTCCCACACTGTTGCTAAAACTGGAACAACCTCCCCCCATCACTGACCTCTATCCCCACTACCTCACACTTCAAAAACTCTTTAAAATCACATCTCATAAGCACCTGGCTTTGCCCATGCATAACCTAAAAACACTGCTTAAGCTCTGTGGAAAGTTGAAAGGCTTATTACTTGCCTAATGTAAATTCTACAGTTGTTTACTTCCAATATTTTCTTTATCCCTTTAATATAGGTACTTCATTTTAACATGATGTATGTCATGACTCTCATTGCTAAATGTATTTAGTCTGTTAAACTGCTGAGTTTATCCCGTCTGTTTTATATTTCTGTCTTACTAGTTGGAGTTTTGCTGTTATAATGTGTTATTATCAGTTTTTTACTACTATGTATTAAATTCTAGTATTTCTGTTAATATATGTGGAGGTTTTCTCCCCAGGGGTCCACTGTAAATGGACCTGGTCTAGTCGGAATATCCCGGTTAACAAATGTAAAATAAAATAAAAATAAATAAATAAATAAATAAATGTTTTGAAAATGTCCTCTTTCCTATGGGTAGATTGAACAAACATCTAAGGATCTTAGTGTGCCTGTGTCTGTTTACAGTGTTAAGTGCAGTCTGTTAGGGCATGGGACCGGCATGTTGCTGAGTTGTTGTGTCTTTCGGCTTTTCCCGGTTAGGGGTCGCCACAGCGGAACTCCGGACCACTAATGATTAGTAGTTGGTTTTTACGTGCCGAGTTACCAGCCCTGATGCACAATCTTCAACGAAGGTACGCCCATTCACGCATGTCTCCACGCAGAAGATGCTCTAGCTGAGAATCAAACCAGACAGCGTCTTATTGTGAGGCGACAACGGCATGTTGCTGAGTAATGAGGATAAAATAGGACTGAACACTGGGCTTTGGGAAAACACAGTTTTGAAGTTTCCTTTCCAATTCCTGAATAATTATCAGTGGATCACAAGTGAAGGCAGAGAATGGTGACACAGGTCTGAAACAATTTTATGACACATTCCTGAAACCTACATTTTGCAAAGTTTTTGAAACAATTGGTGGTTTATTGCTTCAAGTATTGCCTTCATGTTTAGAGGCATAGGGATCCTGTCTGCACACTTCCCTCCTTAGCATTATGTGTAGAATCAGTCACAGTGCAAAGTGCTGTTAAGGTGTTGGAAGTATTTTCTAATGGCATGCTGAGAATCTGAATGAAGAGCATACTTCACTTTAACAAGATGACATCAGCACATAACTCTGTGTAATGTGATATTGTCTACCTACTGTGCAGTGGTTATATGACATTCACAACCTTCTCTAAAGGACCCACACCAGTGGAATGGGCTGTCAGATGACATAAGTAGGCTGGTCTAATAACATACACCAGTAGAAAGCAAGGTCTGCCTTCATTTTGTGACAAATGATGTAGCTACCTAAAACTGATGTCTTATTAACAGTACACTGTATACATTGTGTCTGCACCATTGTCAGTAATATACCACACTAAAGACATTCATGTTTGGGTCGGCTTACTTGGAGGTTTTTACTATCAGGATTATTTTGCAAGCTAGTAAAGTTTGTTCCTATTTCAGTTACCTGGCAATGCTAAGCTGTTAGTGACTATTCTGCTTGTAGCTGAGTGCCCATTCAGATACACATACTTTCTGTAAATATATCCTGTCTAATATTTGTGCAATACAGGAGGCAGTATATTTATAGACTGGGGGTTTGTTCAGATACACAGACTTTCTGTAAATACATTCTCTCCAATATTTGTGCAATGCAGGAGGCAGTATATTTATAGACTGGGGGTTTGTTCAGATACATAGACTTTCTGTAAATACATTCTCTCCAATATTTGTGCAATGTAGGGGGCACTATATTTATAGACTGGGGGGTTTGTTTAGGTGCACAGACTTTCTGTAATTACATTCTCACCAATATTTGTGCAATGCAGGAGGCAGTATATTTATAGACTAGGGGGTTTGGGCAGAGTACCCACATTAGATTGTGCAAGCCCCTTGCTGTAAAAAACTTTTTGCTGCCGATTGTAAGTATAGTATAAGTCACACAATGGATAGAAAGTGAGTAGGTGAAACTCAAGCAGTAAAGTACATTCATAAATTATCCTATAGCAACAAACCATTATTACTACAGCAATGGGTTCTTGTTGAGATCAGCTTTGCTCACAGCAACGTAAATATTTTCCAGTCCTGTGTTGTGACTGTGCACTATAGAGTGCGGGCAACACATTTACTTTTGAACTTTGTACTTGTAAACGGATAGACTAGACAACTTCATTTTTTTCCAGCACAACATTAGCTGCAGCATTAAAGTTATGTGAAACTATTATGCAAAACTGATTAAATTAATGGCTTTGTGGCCATTTATTTCTTTTCTACCATGGACGCTGACTGTAACTCAACTATTGATCTATGCAAATGTCTGTACATAGCATGGTATTTTTTAATCATTTTTGTAAAGAAATGAAATTTTGGCTCAAAATGTAATTTGTGTTTGACGTTGAGTAATTTAGTTGGCCTCTGTGCTTCAAATTATTCTCTCATGGATTTGTGCAAAACTGTTGTCCTAGTGTTAGTTATCCATTTAGTATTATTGGGCTGTACCTAAGCCGTAAGCCAAAACTGAAACTATCTGCACTAAAATGTTTATTTCTCTTTATGAACTCATTATGTTCAGGGACTCATGATATAACTACGTCTCTCACAAAGCATGTGAGTCTGGAAGTGAGAGCACAGACTAACACTGCCCTTCAACACTGTCAGATCCTTAGATATCCCACTTAGGACACTCTATATATAGTACATATTTCAAGCCTGTACATTGGCATAGCAGGTAATGTCTTGCTAATATCTTAAAGCTTACAGTGTCATGTCCTAGTGAAGACAGCCATGCATGTTTATTTGTGTTAGGTCTTTACTAGTTTCTAAGTGAGGCAGATCTTGAGCAGGAAGCCTTGTCAACAGGGAAATGTCTGAGAGATTACGTTTCCCTCTGCATTGCAGACAGTCCTTTTAATACAGATGCAAAAATCTGGGCATGCATTTGTTAAAAAAACAACAAAAAAAAAACGTAACATAAGTAAGCAAACAATTAATTAGTGCAAGCTGGTTTATACCAAATTTAGTGAGATAAAATCCTTCATATTATCCTGTTAGACACATCATGCCTGCCTCTAGTTTTGGTGACCAGTAACTTGTAGTTCTAAAAAAATAATTTTGTAATGAAAAGAAACACAAGAAAGCAATTAAGTAAAAGAAGCAGACTACTTAAAATAGTCTGGATTAAACTCTTTTAACAGTCTGGTACCTGAATGCCCTATGTGCTGTTGAAAAAAAGTAAGGCACAAGTGGCTGAGAGACTTAAGCAATAATTTAGGACTATGTGTAGGTATATGAGGATTTACCCATAGCTGGTGTGGTTCACCCAAGTGATTAAACAAAGTCAACTGTAGGTAAATCCTGATATACCCAGAAACAGGAGTGGATTATTGCTTTTGTACAATGACATTATTTAAGAAAGAAATTGCTTACCTTTCTTAAATGATGTCTTTGTATAATGGCACTTCGGTCTTCTTACAGGGTATTCCTTGTTTACTGATGTGTATGGGGCTTGCCATCAGAACAGTGCAGAAGAAGCAATTGTAAATCTCATTTTATTGTAATGCTTAAAATGTCAGGATTTTATGAGAGGTAGCAAAGAAATGCAAGGAAAATCAGGTACGTTTCTTTTTCTTTAGATTTGCAGAACATACCTATTTTTTCTTGTATTTTGCTGCCCCCAGTTTCAAGTCTGGCTGTTCAATGGTACTCAATGGCCAATTTTTTTTCTGTTGGTATATGCTATATTTACAATGGGCACTTTGGTTTGGCTGTCCAATTAGCATGCTCATTTTTGAATAGCAATGAGCAGTCATTATGTATAATGGTGAATACCAGACCCCACTTAATGACTAGAACCTACATAAACTGGTATGCCTGAAAGTGCTGGGACTAAACAATAGGGGTATTTACACTGATTTTATTCAGAATATTCTTCACAGAAGGATGAGGCTTGATAAAGTTATTAATGTTAAATTTGGCAAATCCAAAATAAAAAACATAATAATAACAAAAACTCCCATAGTCTTATACATTTTATTTATATCTGAATGCACTTTATATAACATCCATGAACAACTGATTAATGTCAAAATGGATGATGGCTATAAAAATAAATTAATATATTGCTTTACGGTAGCAGTAATTCAAGCAAATGGTATGATACTCATTTATTTCAATACTGAGAGTCCGCAGTTAAAGATGTGCTATTACTACTTGTAAACCTATTAGTTGATTCAGTAGTATGCAAACACACACACACACACACACACACACACACACACACACACACACACACACACACACACACACACACACTAGTTGAACAGAGATATATTACAGGCAGTGGAAAATAATTACTATATACTTACTTCATGCCAGTAACAGCTGGACTAGTATTTAACCACAGTCTGCAGATAGCAAATTATAATAATAGCACTATGTGAAACAGACTGAACTACCTAAACGTGTTTTTATTTTTTTCTATGCATTTTTCTTGGCCCACTAAGCACATTTTATTACTCCTTTTGATTTATAGCCTGTACAAATTTCTGTGGTAATAATGCATGGACTCACTTTATTTATTTTATTTTATTTTACATTTGTTAACCGGGAAATTCCGACTGGACCAGGTCCATTTTCAGCGGAGGCCCGGGGAGAAAAGCTCCAACATCAATTTATACAAATACAGTACATCCAGCATAATACACAAAACAGGTTACATAATGTATGCTGAGCATAGTAATATAACAAGAATTGTTGAAATTAATTTATGCTGTAGTTGATTAATATAGTACAGATGTGAACTTTTTAAATACTGTCAAAAAAAAAAGGAATATGAAATGCCTCTTTTGTACAAGTAGAAAAGTGAAATCTGAATGGTCGGAAGTGCTCTGCTGACAAAAACGATATTTAATCTAAATCAGGATACTGCCTCAGAGTTTCTTTCAATAAGTCAGCATTTTCTGTAAGACTTGTTTGATACTAAATTTTTCATGCAGGATATTTAATTTTGGGTCTATATCACATTATGGAAAACCCGTATCATCGAACACCAGAAGACCGACATGTATAGCGCGAACTACGGTAATGGCGAATGCACAAAATCGCAAACTGTGAAATGCCGAAGTGTCATGGTTGGCCCGTCTGCAGTATAGCTCCATAAGGTAAGTGTGCGATAGTTACAGACCTTAGGGTTAGGGTGCGGGTTAAGGTAAGTGCATAGATAGGTAATGTATGTAAGGTTTAGTGTAGGGTTAGAAGTAAGGTTTTGTTCACTGTATGTGTGTGGATTATTTGTTTTGTTTGGGTATATGTCTGTAGGGTAAGTGTGCGATAGGTACGGACCTTAGGATTAGGGTGCTGGTTAAGGTAAGTGCGTAGATAGTAATGTATGTAAGGTTTAGTGTAGGGTTAGAAGTAGAGTTTGGTTTGTGTATGTATGTGTTTTATTAATTATGTTTTGGTATGTAGTATGTAGTGCATGGTGGTGTTGGCCGACTATGACGCTTCGATATTTGAAAATTTGTGGTTTAGAGGGTTCAGCATATTTGCAGTTTGGGCTGTGTGTGTCAATGTTGTGGTGTTCGATGATATGGGTTTTCGATAACGTAATATAGATCCTTAGTTTTCTGTGATAAACTACTGAAAAACATTAATAACTAAATATATCTCCCAACCTGCAGACATTTAATATAGCTACAAAGACTTTTGGAAACTAGGTACAGCCAAATAAAGAAATCTGGTCACCTCATTAGCATAAACTTTAAATCCCAAATAGTATATTAGTATTCTCACTTAAAGCACGATTGGAGAATACTACTCAAAAACACAAGTTAAACCAAATGAGACTGACAACAATTAGGCCGAAAGTAAAATTTTTGTCAATGATGCAGTTTGATACTATACATTTTAATGAATAATATTGCAAAAATATATAAAAATCATAATATAACAAATTAGTTATACATGCTTTCATTCTACTACCATTCTTTTACAAATGATTGCTTTTATCCATCATCCAGAGTTACCCTCATAAGCTGTAAACCTTTGGTGTTCTCAGTGTCACTATCCCTTTATCAAACAGACATGAATATAAATAAATAATAAATTAATTTGCTATTAACTTCTAAAATGAGAGACATCCAGCTAGAAAATATACAAATAGATAGACTGACAGATACAGAAAGAAAAGAGGGGTAAAATGGAAGTGATGAATTCACCAGAAAAAAAAAAAAACCTTGTTGTGCCCATACTGGGGTAAAGTTAACATAAATATTACACTTCTTATTAAGAAGTACTTCTATAAGCCTAGTGCAAGGTTATGACAGTATAGACGTATCCACTGAAACAACCAAGAAGGGATAGAATACTGTAGCAACAGCCTTTCAGTGTATTTGCTATTATCAAATAAGTGGTCATTTTGATAAGTGCTATCCATTTTGTAAAACAATAATCTCAGATTCTCTGTGGTTTTCATATCCCAGTCCAGATGAATGTTACTATTGTCTAGTTAGGATGCAACAGTCTTTCCACACATCTTATAAAAAACTGGCTCTATATGAAAATTCACCCAACTGCACTCTCACTTAAGACTCACAACGGTTCTGAGATAATGACAACACAACTGAGGTCCCTAATGTAATTCTACTTTGGTAAGGAAAATACTGAAGAAATTGTTGACTTCAAAAAGCTAGAGAAGAATGAAGTAAAACTGAATACATCAGATCATCTGCACAGTCATTTACAACTCATTCCAGTAGGAGATGAACAGTAACAATTCAGTAGTGTAATAGTTGTTTTAAGCATAAGCAGATGCGACTTTGTAGAAGCTGTATGCACCTAGAAAAAATGTATTTAGTTGTTAAGCATAAGTAGATGCGACTTCGAACAAGCTCTATGCACTTAGAAGAAATTTATTTCAGACACAAGATTTTTAACAGCTGAGTTTTGGTATAGTCACATGTACAGCTCAGAAATGTTCATTAACAATGTAAGTGTAACAGTCGTGTGTACTGCAGGAAGGACAAGTAGAATCAATATAGTTCATTGTTTTCCTACTTTAAATGTGTACAACAACTTGTTTTATCCTAGAAGGATGCATTTTTTTTCTTTTATTTTAAAGTATATATAGCGCAAGTGATTGATGAACCTTTTACAAAACTTGATTTCGTATGCAAGTAATACTATCCAACAGAGTTGGTGTTACTGAGGAATAATGAGTCATCCAAAGACATTCTGATGTTTGACACCTCTAGAAAGTGTATTATTTAAACAACTTCCATCCTGGAAAGTCTTTCCTTATTATTATTATTATTATTATTATTATTATTATTATTATTAGTAGTAGTAGTAGTAGTAGTAGTAGTAGTGATGGCAGTAGCACCTTTATTACTGCTTGTTTATAGCCTGAATAAATTTTAAGTGTTATTCTAAGCCTCTTAGTTTTGATTTAAGCACTTGGGCTTTAGGCCTACCCCTTAGCTCTCCCTGGCCTTGCTCCCTCAGATTCTGAAAAATATGGATGGACAATTTCCTACAGTTTCTCCTGCCAGTCTGGTTGATATGGGTGGAATGAGACAGTATAGCAACTGCTTCATGTACACAGACAACCATCTACTACTGCCACCTAAGAACACAATTTGCGAGAGATGCAGTTACATTAGAAACATAAGGTCTATGCTCTCTCCCTCACAAGCCAGTATATCTGGCACTGAGAGGTTGTGAACACAATCACTGCACCTCAAACACCACCCACACCTACACAACATGCACCCACATATACGGAGGTCCTCAACAAAACCATACCCAAACAAAGGAGACCTCTGAGGCAAAAACACATGCGATTTCCACAGCCGTCCATACCACATACCATACATAGTTCACACACCTGTGTTTCACAGCCACTAAGGCTTAACAATAAACCCAACATATTAGTCATAGGAGACTCCATCATGAGACACATAGATGTGCCTCTCACCAGGCTGGATAAGGAGAAAGTCACGGTTAGTTGTCTGTCAAGGGCCAGACTGTGCCATAGCAAATACGCACTCAAGTCTCTCAGCAACAGGTACTGTTATGACTCTGTCATAATCCATGTTGGCGTGAATGACTTAAGACCTACTTCCTTGGACTATATGAAGAGAGACATGATTGAACACGCTCAATATGTGTCCCAGCTGGGTATGTTCCTAGCCTTAAACATCATTCTACTGTCACCTAGAATTATACCTCAGTACAAACAGAAAATGATTGACTTTAACAATTGGCTTAGTTTCTGGTGTCATTTCAGGGGGATCCAGTACCTGACAGCCTGGGAAGATATGATCAACAGGACATGATGCTTTGCCAGAGATGGTCTACATCTGTCTCAAATGGGATTCAGGCTTCTGGCAATGGCTCTTGCCTCCCCACAGTGCTTTTTTTTAGGAAAAGTGATGAGGTTAAAACTACCAACATAAAAATTTCAACAAAATGCAAATTAAAATATATACTGTTAAACGCTAGAAGTCTAAACATGAAACTGCACTCATTGCAAGCATTCTTAACCCTGGAAAATGCTGACATCTGAGCAGTCACAGAAACCTCATTTAAAGCTAGGGAGAGCACCCCAGCTTTACCTGGTTACTCATCCTATCATACATTCAGACAACAAACTGTGGGCAGTAAAGCTAAAGGAGGTGGAATTTCAATATATATTAAAGACATACACATCTGCAGGCTGGTCAAGCAGTATGATGCACAGGAGACAATCCAGGTGCAGTTAACCATAGACAAGACCCCTTACAAATAATAGCTAGCTACCGGCTCCCAAATCTGACTCCACCTATCTGGACCTCTTCGAATCTATCAAGATTCAACCCTTTACCCTGATCCTGGGTGACTTTAACAACCCAAATATAGACTGGAAGAACTACTCATGCCAGAACACAAATGCTCAGAGATTCCTCAGTTTTGTCAATGCAAATGCTTTGGAACAGTTAATCGATACTCCAACAAGAGGTGATAATATCTTGGACTTGGTATTAGCCAACATGAGTAACCACTGCAGCATCCTTGCAGTATCATCCTCCCTGGTAAGATCCGACCATAAAGCGGTCACATTTGAAGTCACCATCTCCCCGACCCCCCTGTAGCTAGGGTCAAACAGAAAACCTTCTCGAAAGTTGATTACAGCCTTCTAAGGGATGGTATAACCAGCTTCATAGCCACCACCCCCCTCTCTAGGAACTGGAACCAGCATCCAGAACTATACCAAAGCACTGTATGAGCATTTATATAGATGCATGGAATCAGGAATACCTGACAGGACTAAATTATCCTCCGCAAGGAAGAGTAAACCTGTCTGGTGGACATCTGCACTAAATAAACTCTATGACAAGAGGAAAACATTGCTGTCCAGGACCAAAAAGGAGCAGGTGCCCAAATGGAAGCAATCTCTCCTTAACCTAAACAAGCAAATAAGAGCACCAGTAAAATCCTCCAAAGCAAACTTTGAGGTCAGATTGGCCACATCACCTAGAGACAAACATAAGGAATTCTTCACGTATGTCTGCAATCTCAAAGGAAGCACCATTCCTGAGGAATGGAGAATAGTGCACTGCTTAGTGAAGTCATAAAACTGATACAGAGCTACTCCCAGGGTGGTACACCTTTTCAGGATTCTGGAAGTGCAATTCCACGTGTGCAGAGCAGCCCTAAACCTGCAGCGGAGGCCATGATGACATCAGATGTAAGCGAGGTGAGGCCCTCTATGTCTTGAGGGAAAGATGGAGCCCAGGGTCCCACTTATTCTGGTAATGGCTTGTCTAACCATTTGCAGAATGATTTCAACAATTGGGGAAGCAAGGAGAAAGGCCCTGGATACTTGTTGGAGGGCTACAACAAGTCGGATTTTAATGTATGGTTGGACAAATCTTTTTCTACCATCATAAGGGAAGACAACAGGCAACGGAAAATGACAGGAACATTTTATGAAAAGTGTAAGACATTGAAAAGTTTACTGACAAAATATAGGACTTTTATTCTCAACATCTGGTACCTTAAATGTTGTATACAGAATAATATTGTACCTAAAGGGTTAAGATTGAACAAATTTCCCACTAACACTGTTAAAGAATCTGATTTTTATAAAACTGTTATGGGTATTCTTAATGACTGTGGTATATTAATTTCAAAAGCTATGGTGCACAACAATGAAATGTTGATGGAACAGTGTAAAAAAACTATTGATATTTTAAATAAGGAAATTAGTGATGACTTACTGTTTAGCATAATAGAATACAAACCGATTACCTAAGGGTAATGGAAGATGTGGATAAGTTAATGGGTAAAAACTATAAGAGAAAAGTCTTCAAACTAGAAAGAGATTTACAGGAATATAAGCAAGGTAGGGCCTATTCCTTTGAGACCCATACCTATGGTAGGGGTAATAGGACTCATTTCCCAAGAGTTAATGAGAAGGTTTATGTGCCCTGGAGATAGAATGGTACTGAAACCTACCAGGATAACTATATGAGGGGAAGGGGGAAACTATGCATACATTAATAACAATGGTATTTATAACTACCAAGGGGTCAACAATAGACAGGGGAGCCCTTTAAAATTGGAGGGGCCCTGAAGGTCGGAGAGAATACAAAACTTAGCATACCAACCATCCTATGCCGAAGTGACAGGACACTACTGTTCACACCAGTAAGGGAAAGGGAGGAGGATATAGTGTGTGTGCCCCCCCCCCCCACAGTTAGTACCTCATTTATTGAACTTGAGAATTCTGTTGGGGACATTTGTGGTTTAATGCCTGATGTTACCACTGAATGCTACACTGTGAGTTCTGGTGTTGAAAATAAAGGACAAGTTATTTATACACAGAACAATTTTAATATATACAGTTGCACTGATTTAGTTATTGATGGCAGTTATTTTTCACTTTTTTTTAAAGGGTTTACATTTGTGCCAGTCAAAAAACCAAGACTGGGGGACATACTGTTAAATATAAAACTTTTTACAAGGAAGTTAAACTTAGAACATTTATTTAAAACAGGTTCCACTGATGCTAAGTGTGTTAAGTTGACTAAGAGAAGTACTTTTAATCCCCCATTACAACAAGACATTCATAATTTTGAGATGTGTGTAACAGGCCTTATTAGGGGTGGTTATGGGAATAATGTGGATGAGAACTCTAACCTTTCTTCAAAAGAAAATAAACTGTTAAAGGAGCTGAGAGACAATGATAACATTTGTGTTATGAAACCAGATAAAGGGGAGGGGTAGTGTTGATGGAACAGTGGGATTACCCGGCCAAAATGCTGGATATTCTTAATGCTGACAACTGGTATGCGGTAGTATCTAGAATGAGCTTAACATATCCTACAGGAAAATTGACTTTATATTAGAAGACAATCTAATGAAGGGTGTTATGGTTATACAGTTGTATCAGTTTTTGAGGGTACCAAAACCCATTATACTGACTATTTTTGGGATACCAAAAATACACAAGGGGGTTGAAAATCCCCCTTGAGACCCATTGTTACATCTCAAAGGTCAAAAACCCAACCCCTGGCTATTTATGTAGACACAAAACTAAAGAGTTTTTATACAAAATATCCACACATTCTTATTGAGTCTTGGGACTTTTTGAATAAAATTGGAACTTCAAAATACAATGAGAACTTGATATTTTTAACTATAGATGTTAAAGATTTGTTTTCTGTAATACCCCACAAAATAGCAATGGAGTGGTTTGAAAATATGTTAATTGAATTTCTTTTTTTAACAGCAGATGATTTTAGACTTGTGATGGAAAACATGGAGATGGTTTTAAAATACAATTATATTTACTTTCAGGGTGAACTGTATCATCAGCTGGATGGAGTCGCCATGTTGTCTTCATGTGCGCCCATCTATGCTAACGTTATTATGTTGTACTGAGAAAAAAACATTTTGTATTTGAGTCCCACTACAGTGTACATATTTTGGGGTACTACCGCTTCCTGGATGATATTTTTATTCTGTGGCAAAGAAGCATGGAATTAATACCCGAGTTTATGGATTACTTGAACCAGACAACAGATTTTTTACAGTTTACCCATGAAATAGGAATTGATGAGATACACTACCTAGATGTTAAACTATCCAAGGATTATGTGGAAAAAGCATATAGATCAGGAATATACAGGAAAGAATGCTTTTCAAATTCCTATTTGCACTTTGACAGTGATCATCCACATTTTCTTAAAAGTAAGCTCAAATGGTTAGAATAGCCAGAATGACATCCAATAGAACAGATTTTTTGAAAGAAATAAATTATGTACATAACTTGTTTGGGGAAAGAGGGTGCCCGGACAGTCTAACTGACCCCATAAAAAGTATTGTTATACAAGAATGGGGGAATACATATTTACCCCTTCTTACCAGTGGTGAAGTGGTTGGTGGTAGTAAGAAAGGTAAGGGTATTGACCAAATTATAAAACCACTACCATACTTGACATTGACACACTACGCCAACATTGGGTGGGTAAAAAGATGCATAAATAGTACATGGGATATGTTTAAGAGGATGCTTACTAATGTGGAATGTTTTCAAAAACCTCTTAGATATAGTTATAGGAGAAATAGTAATCTCAAGGATATATTAAAACAGAGAAAAGGAGACATTAGACAAAGGGGCGAGTTCAAAAATAGGTACCTTCAAATGTGGGAGGTGTTCCCAATGTCCCTTCATAGCTGGGGAAAAAGAGTTGTGTATACCCAGCATTCCATACAGGCTTAAGGGGAGAACTTATGCTAGCTGTTACACCAAAGGGGTGGTGTACATGGTATACTGTACAGTATGCTGGGCATACTACATAGGGAAGACCAAGCATAATTTAAGGCAATGCATTAATGAACAAATCTATGATAGTAAAAGGAAAAATGAGAATAATGTCCTGTATAGGCACATTTTGAATTGTAAAAATGCTGATTATAAATTTTGGGTGTTGGAGGAAGTTACGTTGAGTGACAGGAGAAGGGACTGGGAGACTAGATTAGAATTCCGAGAGATGGTATGGCAACTGAGGTTAGATGCCTGCAATAACCCAGGGCTGAATGACCATATTTCTATTACCCCAGCCCTCAAACTACAGGCTTCCAACCCCAAAAGAGTAGATATATAGTTATATTCTCCAACACATGGTATACTTAATATATTTTACACCCAGTGTGGGAATTAATATTTATGTGGAGCATTTTTGGAAATGTCATATATATGTGTATATTTATATAACTACTTATTTATACATTTATATATATATATATATATATATATATATATATATATATATATATATATATATATATATATATATTTACTATATATTTATTATATTTATATACTTTTAACACGTTTTAGAAGAATGTATGTATTATGGAATTTTTAATCTAATATATTCTGTCATGTGTATTTTAGAATGGGTAGTACTATATTGGTTTAGTAACACTGTTTTCTAGCACCAAGCACTGTAAATTTTATCAGCTGGTTAATTGATTGACCGATGAAATTGGTATTGTGGAGTACTTAATATGGGTTTATCGCTTTGTTAATTGATTCTGATGAAGTCTCCTGAGGGGAGATTAAAGCGCTTAATCCAGGGAACTATTGTTCTTGATTTTTGTTTTTATTTTTATTCTTAATAAATTGTGTTTTGCTGTTTTCGAGTATACATTTTCTGCCATTTGATTATCCTCTGAACAGAGGATTTTACATAGGAGGTGTGATGCCTGTGCCCTGGCCCAGCAATCAAGGAGCATCAATCCTCACCACTAACACCAGAGAGGGTGTCTCATATATGAGGAAAAGATAACAAATACACACAGTAAAGTGCAATTTCCCTTAGGAGCATATAGAGATCGCAGTCAGTCCAGGACTGGTCACTCTCTTACTCCCCAGGTCCCCAGTAAGACTTCCCACTGGCACAGCTATAGTGTCCAGATCTCAGCCTAGTGGGCAAGCTAAAACCTCTAGCACCCTCTCTGTCCAACCAGTGCTTTGTGTCCCTGCCCTAGTAGCTGACACGCACACACACTTTGAGATAAGTTTATACAACCACACAGACACTTCTGGGGAAGGCTGGCACAGGCTCTCCAGCTGTGCCCCTTTTACCCAGACTATATGGTAGTACCAGCTGCCACCACCCACTAATAATTATCATCTACTCAAAGGCCCTTAAAAGGGTGTCCAATTATTACTGTGCAATATTATTATCCAATTGGTAGTATAACCCAGGGCTAAAGCTATTAGAGTGGCTTTGTACAGTTTTTACCAAAGGCATGCAAGTACTCTTAAGAGCTTAAATTATCTCTACACAAACCAGCCTCAGTTAAAAAGTTCTAAAATATTTAATAATAAATAATTAAAACTACAAGACAATACTTTCTACTACACAGAGCTAGTCAAGAGTTCAGAGATCACACAGAAATACTTAAAAAATCAGTAGTACAGTTCTGACATCACAGAAAAACACTTGGTCTAATCTTTCTAGTTCCTAGCTATTTCTAAAAAAAAACACAGGTCTAAAATAACTTACATAAGACACCAGGCAGTGCTGTGGGTTGGACAGTCAAGACAAAAAGACATAATAATCTCTGGTTTTATCTGCTTAAATTGAAATTGCAGTTCTGATAAACATTACATCATTCTTTTACACTTTCCTGGAGTTCCCAGGCTACACATTAATCGCATTTACATTCTTAACATCTCCCTTTTGTTATATTGCAGTTGGTCAGGAAACAGAGCAATAAAAATACATGTGCATGTTTAAATCTAGCAATTTAACTATTGGTTAAAACAATAAAAAGAATGTCTTCATCTAGATGGACTGGAACCGACTTTAGAGCAAAGAGTCACAGCATGCTTTTATTGGGTCAGTAGAGAGCAAGGTTGCCACATTTTTGTAACAGCATTTTTTTAATTTAAGACAACAAGCCTGTGATTAACATTATTTTCTTTCAATTAGGAAAACAAGTCTGTAGCTCACCATTCATATTTACAAATGACAGAATTATCTATAAACTTCTATCTGGGTAGGCTGGCAGCCTTCACCCTTCTCTACCAGTCTTCACACCCCCCCCCCCGGAGAACTCAAGCTATTTTTTCAAGTGAAACTTGAGAAATGCAGCTTGAGAGGGTGAGGTCTATCTGAGTATACCTACCCCATTCCCTGTCTTGAGAGTCCATCTGCATTGGTATTGTTACTCCCACTGCAGTGCTGTACTGACATATCATATGCTTGCAATCCTAGGCTTCACCTTAGCAAATTGGCATTTTGCTGGCTTGCTCTCTTTAACCATATTAGGGGGTTGTGATCTGTCATAACAGTGAACTCCCTTCCATACAGATAAGGCTGAAGTTTCTGCAGTGCCCACACTATGGCTAGACTTTCCTTCTCTACAGCTGCATAGCATTCCTCCCTGGGTTGTAACCTACAACTGAGATAAACCACTGGGTGCTCTTCCCGCTCTGAAGAAATCTGGCTAAGTACAGCCCCCACCCATGGTTCAAAGCATCCACCTGCACAACAAATTCTTTGCTGTAATCTGGACTGGCTAACACAGGGGGTCCTCCCAATGCTTCTTTAAGCTTCTGGAATGCCAGCTCACATGCTGGGGTCCACACTACCTTATCTGGAATGTTCTTTCTTGTCAGGTCTATGAGGGGAGCAGCTATGGTACTATAACTGGGGATGAACCTTCTGTAGTACCCTGCTGTCCCTAAAAATGCCCTCACCTGCTTTTTAGTAACAGGTGCAGGCCATGCCTGAATGGCTTCCACTTTGTCAGGTTCTGGCCTTATCTTACCAGTCCCCAATATCACATGAACATTAAGACCCTTACCTTTGTCAGCCCGTAATCTCATAATCCAATTAACGAGAGGGCCTCCCTAAAACCAATACTTAGAGCTAGACGGTTGAAAGTTAAATGAGAATGGTAAATGTTATAATTTATCATTGAACAATTGATATGTCGATGTCTTTTCTTTCATGTGTTAAACGTTTTAAAAAAAAAGGGGTCCAAGTGATATTTCTATGTTCATGTGATATTTTACAATGAGATCCCCCTATTTTACAAAGAGATCCCCCTTTTTCCATGGGTAATTGTGTATAGTGGATTAACGTTATGTATATATACAATTACCATCTTATCCAGGTGGCTTATTAGAGGCGGCAAGCCCACATTATACACATTATCGATAATTTTAGCACTAGTTTGAGTCTTATTTGATTAAAAGTATTATAAGTAACACCGGCTCATTTGATAGAAGCATTATATTTATATCTATTAGTGGGGCAGTTAAATAATTATATGAATAGTGTTATTCATAATAACATTGTGTAAATATGATAGGTTATTATATATCATCTTAAGAGCATCGAGATATATTGTGTATATCTCCCATTGACGCATTTATTATACTATTTACGCAGAGGTCCAGCAGTTAGACATATGGGTTGTAAATATGTATATTTCTGAGAGTTGAATACTTGTTAGTTTTTAGCACATATAATATTAATATTAGTATGTACCACCTTGTGATTGTGTAATATGCAGAGTTAGTATATGAGTTGCCTTAATGATTGCTGACAGTCTAAGGAAGGTGTATTTATATGTATATTATATAGCAAGTTGTTTTAACGTTGAATATTTATTCGATGCGTTATCTATGCCTATTCGTCCTAGTTTATGAGAGGTGATTCATTTTAAAGTCATGAAAAATGTTTATATTTTGAGTGGTTAATATTGGACTATGTTATGAGTAATTCATTATTTGTATTTGCGTTACATGATAGTCTTTTAGTGTAGAAATTCTTCATTGTTTTAGTGTTATATTATGCACTATAACAATGGGTATTTTAAATAATGAAGTGCGAATTAATATTACTAGATTTTTACAAAACCAGTACAAAGATTATTTAACATTTAAAGTGCATGATATACAGTATTAACATCATGATGCGCACATATGAAAAAAGTAAGCGCCATATATATTAAACGGAATTTATCGTGATAGATAATGTTTTAATAATATTTTGTAATGCATACTATGTTATAAGATGTACTTCGTGATGTCCCTTTAAATGGGCTAATCATTTTGCTTGAGTAATCAAATGGAGTTTATAAATTGTGTGAAGTATGACTTCAAATTTTAACGGTCTGATGAAGCTACGGTGAAAGCGCTTACCAGTTATTTTAGCAATAAACAAGATTTTATTTTATTTCTATATTGTGGTCAACTCCTCATTTATCGTACATTTTATGCTGGATTTCTACGTGTGCTTTGGTTACCTCTCAGCTTTGTTATTTGGATTTTATGTTTATAATGCATCTTTTTATACTGTCTTAGTGTATCAACAGTATGCTGCATTGACGTTTGTTCTTTATTTATACATATGGGTTACTGTGAAGAACAAACACTATTGTAGTCTGTTTTGTCTTGCAATTTTTTTATTATTATTTCTTAATCAAGTTTCACATATATTTCAATATTTAGTTTTAAAACATAGTGTTGCAATACAACCTGAATCCTGTAGAGGCAATACAGCTTGAGAAACAGTGTTGCAATACAATTTGAATCCTGTAGAGGAAATTAATTGTGGTCATGTTCATAGGTTCATAGGTTCATA
This sequence comes from Protopterus annectens, assembly GCF_019279795.1. Classification (NCBI taxonomy): domain Eukaryota; kingdom Metazoa; phylum Chordata; order Ceratodontiformes; family Protopteridae; genus Protopterus; species Protopterus annectens. Next base: position 190,800,765 of record NC_056727.1, read on the forward strand.
CTAGGCTATCTGCACTGGGGCAATTATAAGCCTAGCCCGATTCTGTATGGCTTACGCCACCCCTTGATTTGAGTATACTGTGCCCTTTTTAAGGTTTAGTTTACTGTGCCTCTGTCTAATAGTGACACGGGAGTAATCCCTGGGACAAACCTACGATCCCCCATCCACTTATCGAGATTCTTCTTGAAGAGATTCAGTGAGGTGCTCTGCCTCACATGAACTGGAATTCTATTCCAGAGTGAAGGGAGCCTCTGGGTTATGAACCTGTCCCTCCAGCAAGTTCTATTTCTTTCTGTGCTGAGGTTCAAGTCCCTCGAGCGTGTGGCTCTAAGGGATTTAGATTTACTGAGGTGGAGCATGTCCATTAATTCTGGATTTGACATAGCTTTGTATGTCAGGCATAGATCGCCTCGAAGTAGGCGGTATGCAAATGAGTAGAGCTGGAGTTTTTTTAACCGAGCAGCATATGGCATCTGTTTGAGACCCTTGATCCTCTTGGTGAGATACTTTTGGGGTCTTTCTAATTGCTGCAGGTGTCAGGTAAGGTACATCCCAAAAGGGGCATTGTATTCTATGATGGGCCTGATGTGGGATGAATAAAGGGGCACGATTAACTCTCTTGATCTAGATGTGAAACCCTTCGTGATGAGGTGGGCTATGTAGAAGGTCTTTCTAACCACTTTGGCAATGTGGTTTTCAAAGGAGAGATTGCTATCAACTTGGGTCCCCAGGTCCCTAATAACTTTCTCTGTACTTAATGGGTTTCCGCCTATGTGGTAATTTGTGGGCACATTGTTTTTGCCAAAGGGTATGACTATACATTTTTTGGCATTTAGCTTTAAACCATGGCACTGGCACCAGTTATCTGTCTCTGTGAGACCTTTTGAAGGATGTTTGTGTCAGCTGGAGAGTTGATTATGGCGCCCAGTTTGCAGTCGTCTGTGAACTTGGTGAGCCATAGTCCTCCCACGTTTGCCTGTACCTCGGAAAGGTATATACCGAACAAGAGTGGTCCCAGGACAGAACCCTGTGGGATGCCACTTGTGACCGGTTTCGAGTCTGACATGGCTCCAGCAACTCTCACTCTGTGGGTTCTGTCTTTGAGCCAGTTTGCGACCCATCTTGTGACATAGGGGTTTATATTTAAGCTGGATAGCTTATCTATGATGCCCGAGTGGGGTATTGTGTCAAATGCCTTTGCAAGGTCCAGATAGGATGTGTGGACTACCTTCCCTTCATCTATGGCTTTGGTGACTGTTTCAAAGAAGTCAACCAGGTTCAAAAGGCAGGATCTGCCCTTGACAAAGCCGAACTGGGTAGGATCTAGTGTCTGTAGGTCCCCAATGTCTTTGTTTATGAGCTCCATGATGATCCTCTCCATAGCCTTGCAGACTAAGCTAGTCAGGCTTATGGGGCGATAGTTTCCAGGGTCCGTAGAGGCTCCACCTTTGTGGAGTGGGACCACTGTTGCTGTACGCCATTCTGTGGGCACATATCCTGCAGTGAGGCTGAGATTGTATAGCTGTTTTATTTGAGGGATTAGTTCCTCTTGTAGTTCATGTAGGACACAACCTGGGACGCCATCTGGTCCCATGGAAGCAGTGTTTTTTGCTTTGGAGAGGGCAGCCTTCACCTGAGCATCTGAGATGTTTGGGAGGCAGCCCTCTGTCGGGATAGATACTTGCTCTTTTGGGGGGGGGGTGGAGAAGTTTGCACTGAACCTGTCTGCCAGGATATTGGCGATGTCTGTGGGTTCAGTGTATTTTTGTCATTTAGAATCAACTCAGAACAAGTCTGGGAGTTGCATCCCAGGTTTCTAACATAACTGAAAAAAGCCTTATGATTGTCTTTGGTGTCCTGTGCAATTTTTCTCTCGAAGCTGGCCTTGGAGGATTTTATGAGGGATCGTCATTTTTTGCTAGTACTGATCAGAGATGCCTTCCCTATTAGGGATTTTGCTCTATCATGTAGTAGCTTCCTCCTTCTGTTGTACAGTTTATTTATGGCAGGGGTCCACCAGACTGGACGCCTGCCTTTGGATGATTGGGTCTTGGTTTTGTTTGGGATAGCATGATCCATGCATTCCTGGACATGTCCATAGAATGCATTTATATAGGATTCTGCAGTTTGGACTGTAGTTTCCACTGGCCCTGGGGCCTTGAAGGATTCCACTTCGGTTTTGAGAAGTGAGAAGTTCGCTTTTGAGAAGTTTTTCACTGTGGTTTTCTGGGCTGGGGGTGGGGTCGGGATGTGGACATCCAGTGAAATTAATTTATGGTCTGATCTTACCAATGAGGGATATACTTCTGGTGTGGAGCATAGAGTCCCCATGTTGGTAATGATCAGGTCTAGTATGTTGTCCCCTCTTGTGGGAGTGGTGACTAGTTGTTCCATAGCATTTGAGTTTATAATTTCCAGGAATCTTTGGGCTAAGGTGCTGGGGCTTGAGTAGTGCTTCCAGTCAATGTTTGGGTAGTTGAAGTCGCCCAATATAATGATGTTCGGAGAGATCTTCATGTTCTCCAATGTTTTCAGGAAAGCCGAATGGGATTCCTGACTTTGAGAGGGTGGTCTGTAGGATGCTATAAACTGAAAAGCAGTCTTGCCCACTGTTAGTTGCACATGGATGGTCTCCGATACTTCGTGCAATGCCACTAACCTGGAGGTGTGGATATCCTTGATAAATATGGAAACTCCCCCTCCTTTTGTGGTTCGGACCAGGTTTTGGGGCCGAAAAGCATGATATGAGGGATAGCCTGGTAGTGCTGGGGTGCTCAATGGTGCCTTGAACCAGGTTTCTGTCACTGCACAGATATCGATGTTCTCCATACTGAGGAGAGCTTCGAGTGCGTGCATCTTGAGGTTAAGACTTCTGGCGTTTAGCAGCATTACCCTTAGTTTCTTGTTCCTTGTGCTGTCTATGGGGGTGGGTTTGACTTTTGAGCCTTGCCTAAAAAAGGCACTATGGGGGTGGCAAGAGCCTTTGCCAATATCTGAAAGCCCAGTGGTGACAGGTGCAAGCTGTCCCTAGCGAAGCAACGTGGCTTGTCGAGCATGTCATCCCAGGCTGACAGACACTGGATCCCCTTTGAATGACACCAAAATGTTAGCCAATTGTTAAATTCGATCATTTTGTCTTTGTACTGTGGCATCATTCTAGGTGAGGGTAAGATGCTGCTCAAGGTCAGGGTCATACCAGCCTGGGCTACATGATCAGAGAGCTCCTCTATGTCTCTTTTCATGTAGTCCAGGGAGGTACGTCTCAGGTCATTCACACCAGCATGTACAATGACTGAGTCATATTTGTATTTGCTTTGGAGTGACCTGAGTGCTTGCGTTATGTGTCGGATCCTTGCACCCGACAGGCAGCTCACTGTGACCTTCTCTTTATTCAGCCTGTTGAGCAGGACGTCAGTGTGTCTGACAATAGAGTCACCTATAACAAGAGTATCAGGTGTGTTATTCAGCCTTAAGGGCTGTGGCTGCTTGGCACACTGACTTTGTGGGTTATGTGTTGTGTGTGTTTTGTTTTGAGGTAGTGTTTGCTTGGATGTCTGCTTTGGAGGTCTCTGTTGCTTAGGTAGATTTTTATTTAGAGCCTCCGAGTATGTTTTTGTGTATTTATGTGTTTGGTTCGCTGATGTGGTGGGACTATGTGATACTGGAATTGTGTTGTGTGAGGTTACCTTCTCCTCCTGACTGGTTACACCAGTTTTGAGATGAGAGAGCTCAGCCTCCAGTTTGGCTAAATAGTTGCATCTCTCACATATATTTGAACCTGTTTGGAGGAGGAGAGGGTTGTGGTGCCTGGCTTTTAAAAGAAAGTGATGTCAATGTTTTATGTAATCTGATGAAGTCAAGTGTATCTACTGACAAAATCGCTCATTAAAAAAGTATTTTTCTTCATATTTGTGGCGTTTTTTCTTATTTTCATTCAAGTTTAGTTGGTTTCTTGGTTATTACATTAAGTAACCTACATGACCTTAGTCTAGCAACAATCTGGTTAATGAACGGCACACACTTTAATAAAGGAGTTCTGTGCCGTCAGTTGTGCAGTATACATGGGATAGTAAAATATGCTGGTTATAGCAAATGTGTACCTTTTTGTTTTAGTAGTATTTCAAGTTAGTAGTATTTTACTATATTATTCAGTCTGAGGAAGTCCGAGTTGGATGAAAGCGCTTACTGATTTTTGAGTCTGTGGATTAAAAGCAACTTTTTACTGTATTTTAAGTCTGTGAATTAAAAGCAGAAATGTTTTGAACTCCGTGTTCCTGACCTGTGGTTTACTTTGAAATGTGTACTATATTGCTTGATGTCCAAAAAAATCCTTGCGAGGGTACAATATGATGTGGCATTGTGTACTATACTTGCTTTCAGTGCATGACTTTCAGATTACTCTACAATTTGTTCTTTGTAATTTTGAGGTGTCCACCATTAAGAGTATCAGACTAAACATCAGTGGTATACAATCCAAAGGTTGATTGTTCCATTTCAGATAAAATGTGTGCAGAAAAATACAAAACTTGGATTAGGATCCCTGATAATTCATCTCATACATTTCAGTTGGCGATTAAATCTTTAGTGGCTTTAGCTTTCTTGACTGATGCAGACTTTCTACCTACATTTAATATCTTAAAAGAGAATTTTCCAGAGGAAGGGAAAGATATTATAAAATATATTTTGGATTGGTATGTTTTGGGTAGGTTAAGGAAGTTTGCTACGCTGTCTACAACAGTAACAAGATTCCCTGCACTATTCCCTAACTCATTTTAGAATATCTCCGAACTGAACAGACTATTTTTACCATACACACAAAATTCAGTGGAAGCTTGGCATTAACGATTAAAATGTATTTTAGAACAACTGATCCTTCCGTACTCATGACGGCTTTAGCAAGGGAACAGAATTGTGTTGATGGACTGCGTGAGAGACTTGCTACAGGTTGTCCTCTATCTCCAAAGCATAGGAAATTAATTGAGAGGCATAATCACTTCCATCATGTATTGGATAATAAGGATAATTGCACCTCTATTGAATTAGTGCAAGCTGTTGCTCAACTCTTAAAGATGTGATGGTTATATTCCCATTGTACCAGTGCACAACTGTTGTATTCACTTTGGATGCGGACTGTTTTCATTTTTGGATGTTTGCAGAGGTCTTAGTATATAGTATTTTGTTGGATATCATTCCATTTTTGGATTGATGGGAACTTGTGGCTGACATGGCACTTATTAATTTTATTCCGGTGTTTGCTGAAGTTTCAACTTTCAAATCTGGAGTGTGTTTCATGACTATATTCCACTACATTGAATCACTGTTTCAATGCTTTACATAGCAGCATTCATCAGATGGGTGGATTTCGAGATTCTGGTCTCTCGGCAATTTGTAGTTCAGTATTCTGCATATTTGGTAATGTTGTCTTTCGGTATTTAGGTTTCGGGATTCCGGTCGTCAGTATTGTGTAAGTTCGGGATTTAATAGCAATCCCATGCAAGCGCACATATGCTCACACACAGACAGAAACACACACACACAGACACACACACACATACACACACACACACACACTTTTTTTCTGTTTTACTTAGTTTTTACACTTGCTAAACAGCAAAAGCTCTGCTTAACAAGTGTAAAATAATGGCTCGATCAATCTCACTGTTTCTCACATGCATGCATACATTCACAGATACACAGACATAAACACACATACAGTTTTTTTTCTATTTTACACTCACTAAGCAGTAAAAGAGCTACTTAGCTAGCATAAAACAATGGTGACCATTAGGTTTCTTTCAGTCCGAGCTTCATGGCAGCTTGCTATGCTGCTGTGAAGTGGCAGACCTGTTTTTCAGTGGGCATTACCTGTAGATTAACACCCTGCTGGAGAATGTTTGTTCTCCAATCAGGTGCCGATCTACAGTTCACCCATTCTCTAAGTATACAAATAACACACTCTCTCTATCGCTACAAATATAGAGGTATAAATTATGTCATAGAGTGAAATAACTCACTGTCATATTTCCAAATCCTTTTAGAAATCAACTTTCAAAGTGTCATTTTTGAAGCTAGAGAGTTTACTTGCCTTAAAAAACAGATTTTAGTTTGTCATTCATTGAAACATATACAACTATAGGTGTGAATATGTTCAATTAAAACTGAGTTTGGAGATTAACTGTTACCTAATGCAGGAGAGAAAAAGTATTATTTATTTTTTATCTATTTAATGACCGGGAAAGTCTGGCTGAGTCAAGAAACACATTTTCAGCAGAGGCCCATGGAGAAAAGCTCCAGAATCATTACAAATCATATAAAATGTTAAGTATTATGTATATGTAAGAAAACATTTGGAAGTACAGAGTTTGTTACAATAATTTGTACATAGGTTACAATATTGGTATTGACATAGCAATAACAGAGAGACTTGTGGCCTGTTTGACAAGGTATCAATGTAAGGCTTAAGTACAAAGTACATTCACTGCTAGATTGTAGGCAGATTCAAACTAAGTATTGTATTAAACATTTGATAGTAAGTGGAAGAAGGTAGGTGTGGTTTAATTTGTAGTACATTATTAGTAGTAAGGGGGTGGGGGGGTTAGAGGAGAAAATAAGGCAAGATATTGGATGTTTGAGGGATGAGTTAAGGAACAGGTTAGAAGGGGACAGAAGATAAGGGGCAAGAGGGGGTTTTAAGTCAGTCGTTAGTGGGAGGTAGTGAGGACTAAGAAGTATGTAGGAGGGTGGTTGGAGGTGAGTAAGTGAAAAGAAAGAAGGTAGTATAGGCAGAATAATAGTTTGGGATAAAGATGACAAAGTAGGGGTAACGAGGGTAAGTCTGGGTTATATATTTGTCTTTGAGCATAGGCAGTTGCATGAGTTAACAAGATGCTTTTTAAGTGTAATCTTGATTTTTAATGTATTAAAAGATGGTAAAATAAAGTTCATAAGAAATTGTAAGGCACGATTGCTTCCGTAAAGTAACGTGCTTTGTTTGATGTAGAAGGTAATAGAATGTGCTGCAGGAAACAGTAATAAGTTGTCATGTAGTTGTTGACTTTTTGTGTGTAATCATTGCTGATTATACACACGCAAAGCAATGTAGATGTCACTTGTCTGTAGCAAGACAGAAAATAACCTATACCACAAGGGATCCCTAGCTGCTTCTTTTTGGATCTATAACAAAATTTAAATGATTACAAAGAAACCATTAGACATGGGTCCCTTACTGTTTCTTATTGTTCCTGGGGGACAATATTGATATGTGCTGATATGTGGAGAGCTCAATGGTTGATCCACTATTAAAGGGAACTTGTCCATTAGCAGCAAGGAAAAATCTGCAGCATTATTAGGTGTTATTTTTATTCTTTTTTTTTACTTAGCTGGTTTTCCATATATGTTACTGTGTCCGGGTGGAACACAGAGACTACTAGGGGGTTTGTTGTATAATCTCATTTTTCTAAAAATGTTTAATTAAATTAAGCCCAGAGCATGGAAAGAAACTACAGTGGCTCAGTGTATAAGGGTTTCAAGAATTCATTTGGCAAGCTATTAACTGTGTTTGTTTAACATCAGTTCTGGTGAAGATTACATATGCTCTGATACAGATGTTAACATATGAAGAATGACAGAATAACGTGAGCATGGGTCCATAGAAGAAAACATATTTCAGAGAAATCTCATTAATTTTTGCATTAGTAATGCAAAAAGTGTTGAAAAGTCTGATTTTAACAAAATGTGACAGAGTGATACACAGAGGAATGAGAAAGAAAAAGCTGGAAATGGCAAAAAATGAAGACTAAGATCAAAAGTGAATTCTACTGAAAAATAAATATTTTTACAACTTTCTTTGTACTTTTAAACTGTTTGCAAATAGTTTTCCACCTACTTTAAACTGTTTTTATTGTTTGCAACTGTATTTTTTGCACTGCCTATTTACAGTACTTGAACAATTTACAGCATAGACTAGATTCAGACTTGCTGAAACTAGACTGTTTGGCATTTTATGAGCACTAAAGCCAGCCATCTTACACTAAGAGGGCCCTCCTGCACCCTAATTGCAGAAGACTGTTGTCAAGGACTCATCTAAGCTGGGGATTGTTGGAAGAAGGTGCAGTCTTGGGCTTTCCTATTGGTTGGATTGTTTGAAAACTGTTTTACTTAGCTGAGAGTTAAACACAGCATTTGCGCGTAACTGCGTACTGTGCAATGGAGGCTATATAGATGCAAATATCTGAAAAGTAAAATTTTCCCATGGCAACTGCAGGAAACCCTCCTAAGCTTCCCTGCTTGTTGGCGTGCAGCTCAGTTGCGCACTTCTGCCCAGACAGCAACCCAGCTGTTCTTTATGAGGTGCTGCTGCAGGTTTCTACCCCTAAACCTCCCACAGATTAGCTAATTTTATTAGTTCTACAACAGAAACTAGTACAGCTAATCTACCATCCACCACTTATTACAGAATACACATGGCATAAAGGAGGTCAGTTTCCTACCATTTCTCCAGCCAGCCTGATTGACATGGGCATCCTGTGGCAATGTAGCAATTGTCTCATTTATACAGACAACCTAGTACTCCTAAAACATGCAAATACAATATGTGAGAGATGTATCTATACTGTGAATCTGAAATCAATACTCTCTCTCTCACACACACTTAACAACAAACCAGATACCAAGCAGGTTGTCAGCACCCACACTCCACCTCCCACACACACCAAGCACACAATGCATAAACCCACATACACAGAAGTACTCACTAGAAATATACCTAAAGAGCAAAGATGTGTGAAGCACAAACCTTCTGCATACAATACTGTCCCAAGAGCACCCACTAAACATAATAATCCCCTAAGCAAAACATATCTAAACAAAATGTCTTGGTCATAGGCAACTATATAATGAGACACACAGATGTCCCCCTTACTAGGCTGGACAAGGAGAAGGTCACAGTCATCTGTTTGTCTTGTGCCAGGATCCACCAAATCACACATGCACTCAAGTCTGTCAACAACAAGTACGGAGATTATATGGTCAACAGACCATGTTGCTTTGCTAGAGATGGTCTTCACCTGTCACCTCTAGGCTTTAGGTTGCTGGCAAAGGTACCTGTCTACCCCACAGTGCCTTTTTTAGGCAATGTCTGGAAAGAAATTCAGGGTTATGCTGCTTAATAATAGAAGTCTAAATCAGAAACTGAACTTACTTCAAGCACTTCTCACCCTGGAAAATGCTGATGCCTGAGCAGTCAGAGAGACATGGTTCAAGGCATAAGAGAGTACCCAGGCCATGCAGGGCTACAATGCCTTCCACACATTCAGACCACACAATGGATGTGCAAAAAACAAGGGAGGAGGAGTATCCATCTTCATTAAAGACATATACACCTCTAGACTGGTTATACACTACGACTCCCTAGAGTTACTCCAAGTCCAACTAACTGTAGGACAGACTCCCTCCATGTTATTCTTAGTTATAGGTCCTCCACCATGAAAACCAGACAGCCAACTTGGACCTACTTGAGTCACTCTCAGTACAGCCAAATACCTTGGTCATGAGTGACTTTAACTATCCTTCCATTGATTGGGTAGCATATATGACCACAAACACACTCGCCCAAAGGTTCCTGGACTTTGTTAACACAAATGCTGTGGAGCAGATAGCTAACACCCCCACAAGGGGTTCTAACACCCTTGACATAGTGCTAACCAACATGGGGATCACTTTACCACCCCATGTGCGGGGCCATCCCTGGTAAAGTCTGATCATAAATCAGTCTTGTTCAAAGTAACAATCGTACCTGACCCACCTTTCTCCAAAGTGAACTATAGCCTACTGAGCAATGGCACTGATAGCTGCAGACCCCCTGCCAACACTGACAGCAATGACCCCTATACTGAGGTGCACCCAAATGTCCTGTATAAACACCTTTATAAATGTATTGACTCAGCTGTACCAGAACAAATCAAATCAAGATCCTCATGAAAAAAACAAGGCACCCTGGTTGACATCCAGCATAAACAGGTTATACAATAAGAGAAAGAAACTGCTATCAAAAAAACAAGCAGGAACAGTCCCAGTAAAGGAAGAACTCCCTCCAAAGCATAAACAAGCAGATAAGACATCTTGTAAAGTCCTCTAAAGCTAATTATGAAACTAAATTAACATCCCTAGCTAAGGTAAATCACAAATAATTCTTTAGCTACATTCGAAATCTAAAAGAGAGGCTCAGCTTTGTGTTGATGGTGCAACTTATACTGAATTTGAGGACATTGCCAACCTGCTAGTAGACAGGTTTGGTGAAAACTTCACCCCCTTTCCTCATCAACCATACCCCATAACATACCTGTCACCAGTCCTATGCCTAGTATCTCCAGAGAGCAGGTCATAGCTGCATTCTCCAAGGCCAAAAACACAGCTTCTATGGGACCAGACACCATACCTGGCTGCCTGTTAAATGGTCTAAAACAGGAATGGAACTGCTGAGCACACTCTTCAATCTCAGCCTAAGCACTGGTTTTGTCCCAGCTGAGTGGAAAACAGCAACTGTAATCCCCTTGCACAAAGGGAGTCCCTCAACTGACCCCGGGAACTATAAACCCATAAGCCTAACCAGCCTTATTTGCAAGGCCATGGAGATAATTATTATGGATCTTATCAAGAAGGATATAGCTGACCTTCAAACTCTTGACCCAATCCAGTTTGGCTTTGTTAAGGGCAGATCTTGCCTGCTAAACTTGGTGGACTTCTTTGAGAATGTCACCAAGGCCCTGAATGAAGGCAAAACAGTTCACACTGCCTATCTCAACCTAGCTAATGCCTTTGACAAAATCCTTTACTCAGGCATCATTGAAAAATTCACACAGCTGGGAATTAACTCTTTAGGCAATGTTCCAAATTACCACTGTAACAGCTATAAATAAATGCAGTCTGAGGGTCATGCTGCTCAGCGCTAGAAGTCTAAATCTCAAGATGCACTTGCTCGAAGCACTCCTCAAACTGGAGAACATTGATATTTATGCTGTGACAGAGATCTGGTTTAAAGCAGCAGAAAGCACCCCTGTGCTACCAGGCTATAATTCATTCCACACCTTTCGGCCCCAGAACATGGATCAAAGCTACAAAAGAGGAGGTGTCTCCATATTCATAAAGGATATGCACACCTCCAAACTAGTAGCCCAGCATAACGCATTGGAGATACTTTAGGTACAACTAACATTGGGTAAGACGGTGATTCAAATGGTAGCCTACTATAGGTCCTCAACCATGTCCCAAGACTCTCACTGCATGTTCCTAAGCACCCTGGAAACTATTAGGGTCGAGCCCAACACTCTCATACTAGGTGACTTCAACTACTCCTCCATCAATAGGGAAAACTACTCAAGCATCAATGCACAGGCCCAATTCTTCCTGGAATTCATCATTTCCAATTACCTGGACCAGCTCATTCTTACCCCCACTAGATGAAGCAACATCCTTGATCTGGTTATTACTAACACGGGTAACTGTTGCTATACACCAATAGTCAATTCCTCCTTAGTTAGATCTGACCACAAACTAATTACCATGGTAATCCACATCTCTCCCACCCCCCACCCCCTGCAAAGGTAACCACCATGAAAAACTGCTCCAAAGATGACTTTGGGCTCCTAAATACAGAGGTAGCTAACTTCACAACACCCATGTCAATGGAAAATAGATACATGACTGCCAAATCATGCACCAATGCACTGTACAAACACGTACATAAATGCATGAAACTAGCCATACTCAACAGAACCAAGACACTCTCCTCCAAAAAAAGGAAGTCAATCTGGTAGTCACCTCCCATTAATAAACTCTATAACAGAAGGAAGAAACTGCTGCAGAAAAAGGTGAAGTCCCAAAACTGGAAAAACTCCCTTATTAGCCTCAACAATAAGTTGAGATCCCTCATCAAAACCTCTAAAGCCAGGTAAGAAGGCAGAATTGTGGCAGACACTAAAAACAACCACAAACCCTTCTATAGTCATATCAAGAATCTCCATGGCAATACCCAGGTTTGCTCTGAGTTACTGCACAATGGTACCTCCTATATTGAGCCACAGATAATGCCAACATACTGGCTGACAGATTCATTGCCAACTTTACCCCTCTCTCCCCCTCTAAAGGACCAGTCACAATACCGGAGGAATGCCAGGCACCCAGCATTACTGCAGCACAGGTTAAAGATGCATTGTCCAAGGCCAAGCATACAGCTTCCATGGGACCTGACAATATCCCTGGCTGTGTTCTACATGAACTACAAAGTGAAGTGGCACCAAATCTGTGTGCCCTGTTCACTTACAACCTCACCTCAGGCTTTGTCCCTACAGAATGATGCACTGCTACAGTCATTCCTCTCCATAAAGGGGGAGCAACTTCAGACCCTGGGAATTATTGCCCCATTAGCCTGATGAGTCTGATATGTAAGGCTATGGAGAGCATCATCATGGACATAATTAACAAGGATATAGGGAATCTCCACACTCTAGATCCCACACAGTTTGGTTTTGTGAAAGGTAGATTATGCCTGCTCAACCTGGTTAACTTCTTTGAGTCAGTCACCAGAGCTGTGGATGACGGCAAGGCAGTTCATACAGCCTATCTCGATCTGGCCAAGGCCTTTGATATCATTCCCCACTCAGGAATTATTGATAAACTCACCAAACCAGGCATCAACCACTATATCAGTAAGTGGGTTGCAAATTGGCTTACAGATAAAACCCACAGGGTGAAAGTAGCAGACTCCAAGTCAGACTGCTGAACAGTCATGAGTGGAGTCCCACAGGGATCAGACCTGGGTCCTCTCCTGTTTGGCATCTACTTCTCAGAAGTCCAGGCCAACAGAGAGGGACTCCTGCAAGCTGGGAGCCATTATTAACTCCCCAAGTGATGTAGACATCCTACAGAAAGGCCTCATTGAGACCAATGACTAGTGTCGAAACCATGGCCTTAAGCTTAATGCCAAAAAATGCTTTGTCATCCCCTTTGGTAAAAACTCAGTTCCCACTAATTACTACATCAATGGGAGCCCACTGAACACTGAAGGTGTTATAAGAGATCTGGGGACAAAGTTTGACAGCAATCTCTCCTTCGACCACCACATTGCCACTGTGGTCAGAAAGTCCTTCTATGTGGCACATCTCATCACCAAGGGTTTTGCATTCAGGAAGAAAGGGGTCATCATCTCTCTCTACTCTTCCCTCATTAGCTCAATCATCGAGTATAATGCCCCATTTGGCATGTACCTCACTAGACACATGCAACAGCTGGAAAGATCACAAAAGTACCTCACAAAGAGGATCCTAGGCCTTAAACACATGTCCTATATGGACAGACTCAAAAAACTTCAGCTATTCTCTGTCTCATATCATCTACTAAGAGGCGATCTCTGCTTGACTTACAAAGCCATGTCTGACCCAGCTCTGTTAGAAATGCAACATAGAAAGAAATCCTAATCCTACACAACACGCTCCAGAGAACTCAACCTCATTACCACAATCAACAGAACATGCTGGAGGGACAGGTTCATAACCCAGAGACTGCCCATGCTCTGGAATAGACTTCCCATGCATGTAAAGCAGAGCACCTCGACCTCTTCAAGAGAAATCTTGATGAGTGGATGGGAAATAGAAAGTTTACCCAAGGGATCACTTCAGTGGCTCTACTTGATAGAGGCACTGGGACTAACACTGGGCGGCACCATGCCAGGGCACTTCTATGGACTAGGCTTGTAAAGGCTCCAGGACCATTTCCCTAGTACACACCTATGAACCTGTGCCACTAGATGGGTTGCCAAGTGGCTCACAAACAGAACACAAACATTCAAAATTGAGGATGTCAACTTTGCAAGTAGACCTGTTACCAGTGGTGTTCCACAAGGATCTGTGCTAGGCCCCCTACTATTTGGTATCTATTTTTTCAGAAGTCCAGATGAAAATACATGGCATATGGCTTACCAAGTCTGCTGATGACTGCAAACCGGGTGCAATCATTGAATTCCCCAAAGATGTCAACATATTACAAAATGATAAACAATCCATGTCCCTTAGAGCTACACGCTCCAGGGACCTAAACCTCAGCACAAAAATAAATAGGACATGCTGGAGGGACAGATTCATTTCCCAGATGCTCCCCTCACTCTGGAATAGAATCCTAATTCATGTTAGACATAGCCCCTCGCTGACTCTCTTCAAGTGAAATCTGGACGTGTGGATGGGAAATCACAAATTCACCCCTGGGATCTCTTCTGTGTCCCTGCTAGACAGAGGCACAGTAAACTAATCTTAAAAGGGTATCTTCTGTGACCTACTTTACAGAGGCACAGTAGGCTAATCTAATAGGGAGGCGGAAGCCGAATACACTCTGGCTAGGCTTATAAATGCCCTAGGACAGATAGCCTAGTATCTACCTATGAACCTATGAACCTATGAGCCAAAATATTACAAATGATAGGTGTCAACACCATGACTTAAACTAAAAGCAAAAAAAAAAAAAAAAAATGCTTTATCACTCCCTTGGCAAAGGAGAACCCCCTACTAATTACAACATTAAAAATACCCCCCTAAGTTCAAACTCAGTGGTGAGAGATTTAGGAATGCAAGTTGATAGCATGCTTAATTTTGATCATCAGGTGTCCACACTAATATGGAAGGCCTTCTACATTGCACACCTCATACGCAAGGGTATAGCATCCAAAGCTAAGGATGTTATAATTCCCCTGTACTCTGCTTTCATCAGACCAATAATAGAGTACAATGCTCTCTTCTATATGCACCTCACCAGACATCTGCAGCAACTGGAGAACCCTCAGAGGTTTTTCACCAAGAAAATTCAGGGCCTACAACATGTGACCTACACGGACAAACTGAAGGCCCTATCACTTTACTCAGTATTGTATAGACTGCTTAGAGGTGACTTGTGCCTGGCCTGCAGAGCAGTCTCTGACCTCGCCTTGATGAAGCTTGTGCATATCCGCAAATCCACTGAGACAAGATTTACTCACTCTGGGGATCATAACCTAGCCTGTGATATTAATAGGACATGCTGAAGAGACAGATATATTTCCCAGAGGTTGCCACTCCTCTGGAACAAACTCCCAATTCATGTAAAACAGAGCTCATCAATTACCCTTTTTAAGTGTAACCTGGACAATTGAATGGGAAACAGTAAATTTACACCCGGGGTTTCACCTATGTCCCTCTTAGACAGGGGCTGCTGGTGCTGATCTTAGATTTGTAAGCAAACATAGACTATATATCTTGGTCCATAAGGGGAAAAGTGTATAACATAGCTGGACTTGTGGAGGTCTTAAGGCCAATTGCCTAGTAACCTCCTATGATAAAGTAGATTGCTTACTAGGTTTTTTTTTTTTTTATTTAAAATTTATTAACTGGGAAAGTCCAACTTGGAACAAAGCCAATTTTCAGTGGAAGCCCAGGGAGAAATGCTCCAGATGCATGTCTTTCTAACATGGGAGGAAACCCACACAAATGCAGGGAGGACATTCAGATTCCACACAGAAGGCACTCCAGCTGAGAATTGAACCGAAGAATCACTTGCTGTGAGGCAACAATGCTACCACTGCACCACTGTGCCATCCATAGTTTATAGAACAACCTGTTACTCCTAGAGATACTTTTTCAAGAGCAACAGATTTTAAAACCTTAGGCTGGAGTTTTAATTTGTCTTTAAATTTGAGACATTTCCATCAATGCTGATTAAAATTAACTAGATTATGGATTATACAAAAACATCAGAAATGGCTGGCAAGAGGAATTGAACTTTTCCTGTTGATATGGACTTATTATTAAAATGGGCAGGCAGGTGACTGTTAATGTTTATTGCAAAGAACAATGCAGTTATGAAATTATGTATGATGTTCCATGTAGGGAGCATCTATTCAGAAGTGAAACATTAGTGGCATTCATTAAGGAATCTGGTGTCTGAGTGTATGGTCATTCTAGAACTGAATTACTCATAATGTGATTAAAAAAGATATAAGAAAAGCAGAATGCTTAGAGGTTCTGCTGGTTTAATTTCTCCAAAAGTTTTAAATTTGTAATAATGGGATGGAAGTGGATCCTATTCCTAAATCAGTGCACTATTATAGTTCAAAACATTGATTATTTTAGTCCTTGATGTTTACTAAGAATACTTTTCTCAGCAACCACAATCTGCCAGGGATTGACTCCTTTTGTAGTTCACATGGGGTTGCATGTATTGGTAGCATATTTAAGTAAAGTTATGAATTACATTTTTTTATTAGTCCTGTTGCCCCTAGTACTATTGGAAGTGTATAGGTAGGTAGGTTGGGGCAGTAAGTATCTTTCTTCCACAATGCTCTTGTTTTTTCTTGCAAATTCTGGCAGTTTATAACTTTGTGTTTCTCTGTACAAAAGATACTGTAAACACTGGGGGTAGGAAATTTCACTTTTGCCCTTTTCATGGACTATTATATCTGTTTTTTTGCATCTTTTTTGAGCTGTTGGTAATGGGTAGATATAAACTGCATTATTCTCTATAAAGCTTTGTGGTTCATGTTTCCAGTGCTTCTAAGGTACTTCTGTACTGTAATGTTTGCACCATCCCCATTGCAACAGTCTTGTTACACTACTGTGCCTTTCACTATGCAGACTCTGTGCCATGAGTGTATCACACCTAGCAATGAGATGTGCAGCTATTTCCATTCCTGCTTTACAGAACCTGCATTTGTCTGTTTCTCCAACATTTTCAATGGACATTGTGAACCAAAGTGTATGTAATCCACTAGCCTGAGCTACCATTCATGTGTCAAATCTTGGTCAACACGAGGTTGATCGATAAAATCTCTATACTTGCCAATGTATTTGAGGACTTTCCAGTGCTATTTTCTTCTCATCAGATCCTTTTTCTTATGGTCTTTCTTTCGTTTTCAGTGCATTCAACTGCTGTCTGGTTTTTGCATACTTTTATTTTTATTTCTGTTTCCACTTTATTCTAAAATGCTTCTGCTAAACTGAGAAAATATGTCATCTTAGCCTTCTTCTTCTCATGTTTTAAAACATTCCTTATGTTTGGATCTGATGAGCTCAGCAGATATGTATGAAGTCCCATGATTGTAAATCGATACATGGAGTTAATTTTGAAGAAGGCCATAACTCCTATACAGCACGAAATATGGAATACTGGTCTACTCTGATTTTTATACATTGATTTGATATGCATGAAACCTTTTTCTTGTTTTTGTATCCAGTTGCTTTTGTTTTGGTGCCAGCCAATCACCCTAAAGCTGTAAATTAGAAAAGGAAAAACAAATTGATTTAATCTCAGACTTTATTCCAACATATCAAGTTAGTTTTCAGGACTAGCTTTAATTTTCTGAAGTATTCCTTACTGAGCTTTATTTACATGTGTTTGTGTTTTACAACTGACCCTATGTTCTCAAATATTTATACAATTCTTCATGCTCAAGTTCCTTTATATCACATTCCTGTTCCTTTTGTAAATGTTGGTCTTGCACATTTATCAATACTAAATACCATACTTGTATCATATGAGAAAGGTTTAACCATTTGTATTTGTACTTTCAGCTCCTCTCATCTCCAAAGAGTAGATGCAATGGCTTTAAACACAACTGGTTTCTGGGAGTTAAAATGTAACCATAGCTTAACCTGATAAGTAAACAGATTAATGGGTCGAGTAAGGCAAAATAGCAGAGACGACAATCATCCTGGATTATCCCATTCTGAATTTTTATCCCTGGGATAATTATTTGCCCTTTGTCATGGCTTAGCTGCAAAGTAGTTTGACGCTGTTTCAGTCACTGCAGTTAAATTGATCTTATACAATCTATAACCATTCCAGTTTCTTTGAATATGGGATGCTGTCAGATTTTTTTTTTTGTAATTTGCCCATGCCATACTTACAGTCTTCTCCTTTTCAATTCCCTTTAATGACTTTGTTTAGCTACAGAAGATCCTTTGTTCCATATGACTTTCTTTTATTATATTTTTATTCTATTCCATAACTGATTTTTTTTCTAAATGACTATAAACTCTGTCTTTAGTAATTCTAGTAAACAGTTTGCATATTGCCAGAATTCAAGTTATTGTTCTATAGTTCTTAGGATGGTTTGCTCTTAAAGAGGAGTATCAGTTTTCCTTAAAAGACAACAACATGTAAATCCTGAAAAGCTACAGCAAAAGAAGTTCAAAAAAATCTTATTTATCCTCCCTAGCACCTTGGCATACCTATCCCTTCTTGCGGAAATTCACCATCAGAATACAAAAAAAAAAAACATTTATTTAAGCAATTAATTCAGACAACTCATTAATTAATTGACAAATAGCTTTAAACAAGTATGTTTGATAGTATAGACCACCACGCAACTTATGAATTGAAAATCTGTCTCAATTTAAATAATCTTCCACTAATTTTAATTTTATTTCAGTAATCTCTAAACCATACCTTTTACATCTCCCATATCTGTGCATTCCACTAAAATGAAATATATTTTACACTGTTTGCATTTTATAGGATAATAATTCTCTTACATTCAAAGGTTGTTGTTGTTGTGTCTTTCGGCTTTTCCCGGTTAGGGGTCATCACAGCGGAACTCTGGTCCACTAATGATTGGTAGTTGATTTTTATGTGCCGAGTTACCAGCCCTGATGCACAACCTTCAACGAAGGTATGCCCATTCACGCATATCTCCACGCATAAGATGCTCTAGCTGAGAATCGAACCGGACAGCATCTTACTGTGAGGCCACAACCCTACCGCAGCACCACTACCGCGGGTCATTTATAAAAAAATGGGTACTCTAGGCAACACACTAGCTATGTGTAATATTTTCCAATTAAATTTAAAAATTCTGTTTGATGTATCTCTAAATGTAATATAGTTAACTACACAATACATCATATCACTATCTTCACTCTCTATGGCTACCAACTTGTCCACCTTGCTATTTAACATGACTTCCCCTTGTTCTACAGTCTTCTACTACCTTCAGAACTCTAACATTGCTTTACTGATGTTGTCAGCATTGTATCTCCTATCTCTCAAATGATATTCCAGTTTAATACACATTTCTTCACAATCACAAGACCTAGTCACATTTATACATATCCTATTATATCCCTCTATTGGTAGAGAATGTAAAAGATGCTCTTGGTTGCACATTTAGCATGCAAAAACACTGTTTGCTGATGCTGGCTTCCTATGTAGCTTGGTATAAATAATGCATCCATATTCCCCTTTTAAAATAATGTATTAAAATTAACCTCTTTTTGAAACATTCCATATGTAAATCTAAAACCTGGTTCATTTACACTTATCTTGTCTAAAAATGTAACTGCCAAATTCTGATTGCCTTTATATAAAAAAGCAAATCATCAGCATAACATATATGAAGAACTATCCCCCAGATTCAATAAACTCTGGATAGGTTCCACGCAGAGCCTACATAGAATGTTTTAGTCTGCACGATATTGCTCATCGCACAGCATAGTGCCGTGCATACTAATTATGTGTGGTGCTAGTAAGCAAGGTTGCGCGGCTTGTAACAGTGTTGCTGACTGTGAAACCTGTAGTCTGAATGCAGATTGTACCTCCCAACCTTTTAGTGCAAGAAATTCGGACAAAGACTAAACTAACTGGGGGGGGGGGTCAAAGGGCCAAAAATAAGTACAGATTTACAATATTGTTCAGATAACCATAGAAAATAGGTAGAATAATAGGATTTGCGTTAGCATGCATTTTCTGAACGATACGAAGTATGAAACTGAAATGTATGTCATTATGTACTGAGGTCAGTCTTCAGTGATTTTCCAGAAAACCACACATTTTACAAGGAACAGCCCAAAAATATGATGCAAATATCTGGACATTGTGCAAATTTCTGGACAGTTGGGAGGTATGATGCGGATACCATTTTTGTGTAAGGTTGCTGGCTGCAACAACTGATTGTAGGACAGCATGGCAATTGCTTCTCCCTTACTTGAGTTGTCTTCATTAATATTTGTTTGCAGCACTGCCATAGATTGTTTTTTTCTTCATTTCAACTATATCTCCATTTTTTTTTGGGGGGGGGCCAATGTTTGTGCGATATGCTGTTTAGCACAAACATGTTTGGCTGTCCTCACCCGGTTTGTGTGAAGCACAAGAATGCACAAACTGGAGGAATACATACATACATAAATGCAAATATTTCAAGCACAGGCATTAATGCCCCTCTAGCTTGTGAATATACCAAAACACTTGTTCACATAATAAATGTCCAGGCTATTCTTAAAAATATCTAAACTAGTACTTGCTTTAATGTAATTTGATAGTATGTTCCATGCATCAGCTACTCTGTCAGAGAACCAATTAGTACACTTCTCATTCCTATAGAATCTTCTACATAGGTTATCTGATGATTCTCTAGTACTTTTGATAAAACCAAACATTCCCAGAGGTAGTTGTCTCTAAATGCTCTATATACCTGAATGAGATCTCCTCTTAGATATCTGTAAGAGACACTGTACAAGTTCAGATATTTTAGTCTTTCATAATAACTTAAATTTTCACATTCATGGATGCACTTGGTATATTTCCGCTGTACTCTTTCCAGTTTACTCATGTTTGTTTTCTTATAAGGTTTCCATATTGTTATTCCATACTCAAGTTTGGGTCTAATGTAACTAGCAAACAATGACTTCATCACTTTTGATTTCCTAGACTTTATAAATCTTTTTATACAACCTATAGTTCTATAACTGTCAATAACCAATTGGTTGATATGATTAGAAAAACTCATAGCTGGATCTGCCCATATACCCCAGGTCCATAAATGAATCTACAGTTTCAATCACTGTGTGCTGTATTAAATATTCACCTTTCAGTTTATGTCTCCCAAATCTCATATGCTTAGTTTTTGATGTATTTATCAGCATATTATTTTTCTATGCCCAAATGTACAATTTAGTCAAGTTATTTTGCAGGCATGCCTTATCTGTAACACATGTAATTGGTTTACCCAATTTTGGGTTGTCTCTGTATAGTCTGTAGAACACCTCAGATGAAAACGTTAGGTCTAAAAGATGTGATCTAAACAAGTAAGGGCCTAGGACAGAGCCCTGTGGGATACCCTGACTGTAACCAAGAATCTCACCTGTCTAGTTGTTATATGAAACTTTCCATGTCCTATTTGTAAGCCATGCAGCTATCCATTTTATCAAGAGTACATCAATACCTAGTTGTTCTAATTTATTGATCGGTGTTTTGTGTATGAGTTTGTCAAATGCTGAAGTTAAATCTATATAGATTACATCACAACACAATTTTTCATTTACAGCTGTTATTATATTGTTATAAAATATCATGTTACAGGTGGCAATAGATCTATTTTCAACATATGCATGCTGATACATGGTTTCATGTACCAACCTATCCAGTTCTGACAATAACTTATCCAATATTACCTTCTCCATTATTTTTTCACAACATGAAAGTAGACTTAAGGGTCTATATGATTCTGAGTTGGTCCTACTCCCCTTTCCCTTAAAGACAGGTTTAATAAGTGCATGTCTCCAATCTTGAAGAATCTCCCCATATTTATATGACCTAGTTGATATAATGCTACTGTAAATTATTGCTGAAGTGTTCTTAGGTCATTGTTACTTATTCTATCTCCTCTCCGTGCCTTATTTGGATCCAGTCCACACAGTTCTTTTTTCAATATAATCTAATTTGATTCCAGTATCCGAGGTTCCCTGGATGTCACTAGGACAACGTATCACTCCTTTTGTGGAGCCAAACTGTTTTGCATAAGATTTTGTAAATATATCAATAATCTGTTGTGCCTGAGTATAAATTTAATATCTAAACACACGTTTTCAATCTGTATGTCTTTAGTCCTTCCATATCTTATGTATCTATAAAAAAGGTTTCCTAGTATGCTCAATGTCTTTATATACATTTTCAATGTTTTCTTGATCTTGTCTCATGTTATGCTTAATCTGTTTGTCCAGCTTGTTTATTTCAGTTTTCAAAGTTGTAGTTCGACCTCTCTTCCATGTCTTATATTTTTTGTCTCTCAGCTTATTCAGGTATCTTCTTCTTATGGAAATATATCCCCCTGACATTGTATGCATAGATCCTGAAGTTAAACATTTTTTAATTTTTTGCATTCACCCCTCTGAATGGAGGTGACAGTCCAAATTCAGCTAATATTTTGCATGTATGATCATGTTTTATTGTTGAAGAAATGGACAGCTATGGTCTTTCCTATATCCATCCTGCACATTCCTGCTCTCCTTTCACTTTGATTATCCCCGTCTGCTCCCCTTTTCACCACTTTCCTGTTGTGCTCATTTCATTTCTTTAAAGAGTTAATGGTGCATCATGCACCAATGCAAAGCAGCAGTAAATGGCAGCAATATAAGTAGATGTATTTAAAGTATCATACACACTTCTAAAATTGCTACTAACACCCATATTAGAATGCAGGAACATCTGCCTCCAACAACAATGCATTAACATGTGCTGCCACAGAGTCAGTTAGATAGCAGATGTATTTTATACAGTCAACACTAACTGACACAGTTCAGCAAGGATTTTCCTTTATACACCCCTATGCTTGCTCTCCATATCACCAATTTCATATTTTCCCCATTAGTTTTGTATGAAGTAGCATTGCAATATCCCCAGTAATGTTTTATAAAGCATTATTGCACGATTCTCATTTCGTTTTATAAAGCATTAGTGCATGATAGTGCACAATGATGCACATCTCACACCACCAATAAGTAACGCTGATGCAAAAGTAATTCTATGTATTTGCTACAGCTGTATTCAAAACAAGTACCATCTGGCTCAAAAAAGGAATGTATTAAGTGAATTAATATCTGCAGCCAGAGAATCAGTTAAGTAGTAGGTGTACTCAACAGTGGTTAAGTCTGCCATTTGCTATTCAGTCTCTAAAATACACCTGCTACACAACTGAGTCTGTAGCACCATCTGTTAATGCATTGATCCATTCGGTTTTTGGGGTCAGATAGTACTGGGCTGGAATCCAGGTGTATGTAACAGTTTCAAATACTTTTACATGTAAATCCAAATTCTGTAGTGTGATAGTTGGTATGGAGTCTCTAAAATATGGCTAGATTGCACTGGTTTCCAATACAGCTGTATATAACATGTATAACTGCTTTTTGCTGTGGCACGTGTTAGTGTACAATGTGCACCATTGCTCAATCATTCTTAAAAGAAAAAAAATGGGGACGACAGGAAAGAAGTGAAATGGGGAACAAGCAGGGAGAAAATAAAGTGAAAAGAGACAGGAATGTGAAGGAGGGATGTAGGAAAGAACCATAGCTATCCATTTCTTCAACAATAAAACATGATCATATATGCAACATACTAGCTGAATTTAGACTGTTATTCTGGAAAGAGGGGCTGATCACAACACAATAATGTTATATAGCCAACTGGACTGAATCAAGTGTTTCAAGACAACACATGTGCGAAATGGAGAGCTATGTATCGGATGACATTTTTTGGGACACGTGCCCTTTTTTTCTGAGAGAGAGAGAGAGAGAGAGAGAGAGAGAGGGATGCTGTGGAAGGGACATAGGTTTGTCTAGGTTGGGTAGGTTGGGTAATTGAGAAAGCAATTGCAAGCAGACATGACATGCAAGACAAGTCACCAGGACAGTGAAGGACTCATGAAGTGGGTGAACATCATGGTTGGGATGTGGTTGGGGACATTGTGGACCCATGGACATCAAACTGGATGACAGTGAGAATCGAGTCATCATCCTCTGGGCTGCCATCACTGCCACCTCACTGTGCCAATGTCTGCATTGTCTGTTGTTTGCATTTCCTTGTGTTTTTCAGTACAATGATGGAGAGCAGTGTCTCCATCCAGGGTAGGTGCCCACCAACTGTGTGGCACACAATCCTACGCACCAACCCTGGCAGTTGATTGTGGGTGATAAACTCACCACCGCTGCCACTGCTCCAGGACAGAACCCCTGGCTTATCCTTTGGGGCAGAACTACCTGAGGGGCCAGGTAGTGCAGGGGCAGCAGAAAGACTGCTACCAGGTTGTGCACCAGACATGCTGGGCAGTGATGCTGTAGCTGGTGGAGTGGAGGCAGGAGGATCCCATGAGACAGGTCTACATTGCTGTGCTGTTGGAAAAACAAATAACAAAAAAATATATATAAGGGATGGGGTGACAGAAAAAAAGGAGAACATTAGCAACTTGTTGTGTGACATATAAAGCTTTGATACAATTATTACTCTATTTTGTTACCTTTGCTTTTAAGGCTACCAACTCCTAGCAAATACATTTTACTGTTAAGAATACCCAGCTCCAAACAGATGCACAATATATTACAGATTGCAGGAAGCAATCCTTGATGTGTGCATATATTGCACATATCCATGTTCCAGTTATACGGATTACAGTTTACAGTAGGCCATTGGTACCACTGCTTTAGAGCTCTGATGTTACATTGCAATATCAATAAAAACTTAACAGTATTGTATATTTGGGAAGTGTGGTTTTTGAACCCACAACCTCGGACTACTCTCTAATAGCAAACTGTTGTTTTGGCCTCCAGACTAATGCATGCATACTTTCCTGTTATAGCTGAGAGATGACTGCTCAGTTTGATACAAATTTATAATAAACCAATAAAGGTGTCTTTACTTTTAATGCTAAAAATAACAGCACTGTTTGGATGCATACATACCTCATGCTTCTCACTTCCATGCCAATCTAGCAGCATGAGTTTGTGTATTTAGTTTTCAGTCTGGGATGGCTGCGTAAAAAACAGAACAGAACAAAATACCATCATGAATATCAATCCTCACTATATCTAGCTTTTAACTCTTCCAAGTAGTCTCTGTAAGTGATACTTACACATCTGTGGGGTGCCCCCAGTCCTACATTCCTCAATTCATTGGTCAAGGGTATCCCTTTTCCTCATCAAGAGTTCACTGTTGTGATTCCTACATTGTTCACCAGTGTAGGGGATACTGGTATCACTGGTCAGAGCCCAGGCAAGACTATTTCATACCTCTGCCTCATAATCTGAGCCACAACAGTCCCTCTGGAACAGCCTGGGCCCTTGTTCATTCACTAGGAGTCCAAGAAACACTTTGAACTCCTGGGCACCCCGTCTCTGAGCATGTAATCTGAAAACCTCTCCACAAACACCAACCATGCCTACCACAGGTCAAGACCAATGTAGAATTATGTTTTCCTGGCAATTACAGGTATTGTGCTTACTGGGAGTGCGCACTTTTTGTTTTTTGCAATATTTGAAAGTGTTGCACATCGCTTACCATAACCCAAATGCAGGAAGCAAGGGTTCACACTGCCAGGCAATGTATTTGTGAGATGGCCAGTAGTATTAATTGAATACATCTGGTATATGTTTGTGGTTGTTTGTGTCCTGTCTGATACCTGGGTGGTCCATTTGTCCAGTTTGTGTACTGCCATTCTACCTGCAAATGAGATGAGCATAGCCAAAGTCATTTGTGCTTAGCAGCACATCACTCAAACACTGGTACAAAAAAAATTAGAAAGAGTTGAAATAAGGAAAATTAGTCTATGACATACACAGTAGAAAATGTTAGTGCATATCAGATATTACTGCAAAGGTCTGGATCTTAACTCTTACTCCAATGCACCTTCACAGAACATGATGGGTATCTTATCCATCTTTGCCACACAAACAGCTTTGCAGCAAATAAATTAAGTAATTTCTTATACAGCTAAGTGCAACTGAATGTACACTGATATCAAGGTATAACCTGTGATTTGTAAATGCATTATAGTTAATATATTTGGATGTAGTGCACTTAGTGATCACACAACCTCTTATAATTATTCCTTGCAAGTATACAGCTCTGTCTTACCTTTCTGTGCTTTTTGGTCATTCATCAGTTATCTGACTAGTACTCGGAGACATGCAGTATGTGAGCCATTCTATATCATTTACCTTAAAATGTGGGAGGATATTAACTGGGAATGCTATGATATGCAGTTGCCATCAAATGAAGGGTTGGCTGAATGGCACAAACAAGCACAGACTGCTCTTTGGGGGAAAGAGCTAAGCTGGGTTCCTGTTATGGCACATGCAAGGGTACACTGTTCTTTCGAGGGTGGTGGACCCAGGCGGAGCTACTGTTATGGCACAGACAAGGATATGTTGCTCTTGTTACTTTTCTGATTGATCTTGTGAGGGTTGTGAAGTTGGAAACTGTAATGTGCCCCATTACTTTCTAACTTCTCTCTCTTATGATTTCCCAATACAAATGTATGGTGCTAAACTGAGGACAAGCAGTGATCATCAGTACTTCGGGGAGGTATCAATGTCTGAATCTTTGATGCCTGTGGCCTACTACTTGCTAATGAACACATACAAATCAAATAACTCTCTGCTGTCCATGTTATGCTAATTTGTATACAAATCTCCCACCTTTAACTTGCTTACTGTTACCAAGTGGTGAAATACAAGGACATGCCATAATATTATTATACAATACAGTACATGTTCAGGACTTACCTTGTAAATGCAGCAATTTCCACAGTGTTAGTTCAGGGCTGACTGTAATGCAAGCAGTATACAGCCAGAACATGAGGAGGTAAAGGCTGTGGCTCTGAGATGAGGCCGGCAGAGGTCACCAGATTTCTGTATTGTGTCCCTGTCCACTTTACAATGTCCACATTGTGTATATTGTGATAAGTTAAATGTGGCCTGAAAACTTTTCTGTTTCAGCCTAGGCCTATTAGCAGCAGCAGCAGCAGCAGCATTCCCTGCAGCTTATAGCACATACAAATGGAGTTAAGCAGCAGCAGCTCCTAACATTCTGTTTGTTTACACTTTCTGTGTCTGTACTCGACTACTTTTGAAATCTAAAAACAGCATGCAGTTTATGTGGTTTTATTTATTTATTTAACATTTGTTTTTCAGGAAAGTCCTACTAGGACAGAGCTTATTTTCAGTGGAAGTCCCATGGAGAAATGCTCCAGATGCATGTCTTTGTAAAGTATGAATAAACCCACATGAATGCAGCAAGGGCTTGCAGACTGTATACAGAAGGCACTCTAGATGAGAACTGATCCGGAGAACCTCTTGCTGTGAGGTAACAATGCTAACCGCTTCACCATTGCACCATCCACTTGTTGAATAGCTCCACCAGATTGGTTGATTAGCATGCAGTTCAGCTGCTTATGTTGTAATTAGCATCTCTGAAACACAGGCTAAGATAGATGGAATCCATTAATAATCTACTCCATTATAAAAAGGCAAATGTGTAGCTAGCCAAACTAATGGTGAAGACACTTGCTATATGTTTGCAGGACTTCACAAAAGCAAAATATTTGCAAAGATGCTTTTACAGAAGAGTATTAAACTCCAGGAGGTATTCTCCCATTTTGTTACCTACATAATGCAGATGCTGGAATATATTAATAAATAATGTGAAGCAAAGGCTTTTACAGTGTTATCTGTATACATTAATTTGAAGTGTATGAGTGGCATGGCCATGTTTGTCAAGCCATTTCAGAGGTACAAATGGTTGACAATACATGAAAATAGAAAGCTGTGTGATACAGATGACAAATGTTTCACTAACAGGTCCTTTGAAAGCATGTTTGGCATTTCAAAGATGTTTTATTAGTAAAATGGTTCATTTGCCTGTTCTTTTTGGGTGGGGGAAGCAAAGAAAAGTTATTATTATGTCACACACTAGAATGGATGGACTGTTCTTTTGGGGGAGAGCACAATTGAGTTACAGCACAAACAAGGATATGTTGCTCTTGTTACTCTCCTTGTTTTGCACCCTGCCTGTTGTTAGTATTTCACAGCTGTCTGCCTACTTTAACTGTTTTATCTGGTAACAGTTACTTTGTAGTAATGTGATACTTATGTGTATTCTCATTCTGTTGTCTTTTAGGGCACAAATGTCAGTGAGGCAGAGACCCCCCCCCTTCAGTGAAGTGGAGAAACATATCATTGTTGAAGATCTCCATCAACATGGGGCATTTCTGCTGAGAAGGGGTCATCCCAATATGTAAGAAAGGCTGTGAGTGTGGCAGCAGATTGTTACCAACATTACTTTTGTGGGCAGCCACAGCTGGAAATAAGAACAGGTGCAACACAGTGCCACCGACATGATTACCTCTGCATGGAGGCATGCAGCTACTGTTGCCTGAAACCAAAGGGTAACTTGGAGTGGGCCTGCTCCAGAACCACCTCTCACCCCAAATGAAGAGTTCCTGGCAAAATCTTCCAACAGGACAGCTCACAGCAGAGTGGACCATAGCATGTACATGATGTGGGCGCCACTCCCTCTGAGTCGCAGGATGAGCGTCTAGGTAGGTTTTGTTATATGACCAGTTGAATACTGTTGTATAATAAAACAATTGAAATAAAACTTAGTTCTGTGTCACATGTCTCTTTTTTGGGTGGGGGGTTTGAAGATTACCACAGTGATAGGCTCAGTTTTGTGTTGTCAGACTTGTTCTTGTTGAACGTACAGTTAATGCAGACATAGAGGAGTCACAGGATGAGCGTCCAGGTAGGTTTTGTTATATGACCAGTTGAATACTGTTGTATAGTAAAACAATTGAAATAAAACTTACTTCTGTGTCACGTCTCTTTTTTGGGTGGGGGGGTTTGAAGATTACCACAGTGATAGGCTCAGTTTTGAGTTGTCAGACTTGTTCTTGTTGAACGTACAGTTAATGCAGACATAGAGGAGTATATGTAGTACCCCCTGTCTTACTGTTAAATGTGATGATATTGCCCTTATCTCTTGCTTAACTTATTTCAGGACTGTCAGGAATCTAGCAATGTATTCTTCCTGCAGATGGCAAGCTAAATAAATTTATTTCAGTACTGCAGATCAATTTAAAGAAATATCATAATGTGTCATTTAGGCCTGTTGTGTATATTGCTGCACTGTCTGTAATAGTGGCGCCACTGTTAGTTGTTTAGCATATATTGCACCATATTAATGTATGCCTGTGTTTCTTACTTCTTATCACAGGTGATCATGATGCTGGGTGTGTGGGCCCTGTGCCACCTGATGTCATTTTCTCATCAGACACTGATTATGATGGTGGTGAAACTGAGGCACACACAGGGGGTGCAGAGGTTGAATCTAACACAGAGGTTGACATCCAGCCACCCCCTTCATTTTCTCTTGACACAACCAGTATGCTTATATCTACCCAGTCCACTGAGCCCACAAATATTGGACAGGTGGAAGGCAAGGACATTGATCAGGGAAGTTTGCCTACTGCCACCTCAGTGCCTATTGAGTTTAGCTGTAGCCCACGTGTAGGTGAAGTGTCATACAGGAGGGTTGATAGGGGGTGCCTGCTGTACCTCCACCATCTGGTGCAGGTATCTCTTCTTGTGTGACTCAGTGTATGTTTAGGGCCATCATGGAGGCACAGGCATGTTCAGAAAGGTGCTCCAGACAAAATGCTCAGGGTTGTGGATGTGACATAGGCTGACATGCATGACTGCCTCCACCATTTTGCCAGTTCACTTATGGATGTCACCTCAGAGCAAGAGGTTCCCTGGTTCAATTCTCAGCTAGGGTGCCTTCTGTGTGGAGTCTGCATGTCCTCCCTGTATTTGTGTGGGTTTCTTCTGGGTGCTCCGGTTTCCTCCCACATTACAAAGACATGCATCTGGACCATTTCTCCCTGGGTCTCCGCTGACAATTGGCTTGTTCCAAGTCAGACTTTCCTGGTTAACAAATGTAAAATAAAATAAAATAAAATAAAATAAAAATACACTGGATCAGATGAATGACATATTGCAAAGTGGGTCATCTGTGTTGGACCAAGGGGGGGGGGGGGTCTGTCATGGAATGTGCAGTGTCTGTGATGGAATGTGTGCTGGGAGGGGAACAGTATCCTTGGAGGCCTAGGTTAGCCACAACATCTGCTGATAGCCAATGTGGCTGTGCCTGATCAAGCTCTCATTGTGGCAGTACTCCCAGCTTTCTGCCAATGAGTGTACTGTCCACATCCAGATGTGGCAGGTCATGGGGTCATGATCCTGGGCATTCCTGTCAAGGAAGAATGTCCAGTAGACATCAGTCATGCTCTGACCTTAGGCATGGAGGTGGCAATGCAACTTATATCAGAGCCAGTTCTCATGGTCAGGGGAGACAACGATGAACTAACTCTACCATGCACAGCTCACACTTGTCCAACATACCAAGATGCATAGCTAGCATTGAGCTTGGCTGTGATCATGCAAACTCTCACACACTGCTGTCACACGGAGGACCCCTACAGACACACACACAACTGTTACATGCCTCAGCCTGCCTGCTTCCCTTTCTTACTCACACGCACTCACTGACCTTTTGTGTCAGCCTAGGCCTCCTGCCCACCACACAACACCCTGTGGAAGTGATGATAACTGTGCCATATCCCTGTTTTTTTTCTCTTTTGAATTCAGGGATATAAAAGCTTTGTGTCTGATGCACTGGATGCATAGCTAAATTAGTGGCTAGTATATCTGCATTTGTATTGTTGAACTGATAATTTACCTGTCATTTATATTTGCCTTGCCAGTTATACAGTGGATAGCATCATCATGTCAGCACTTTCTAGTGTATCTCTTGTAAGTGTTGTGAAGTCAGGAACTGCAATGTGTCTCATTACTTTCTAATGTTTCTCTATAATGTTTTCCGCTGCATATGTATGGTACACATTATAAACACGCCATCACATTCAGATCTCAGGGTTATGTGACAGCACTGTAGTCAAACTCATTAGAACAGTAACACAGTATAATGCTCCCTTTTGCATGAACCTCACCAGACACATGCAGCTGCTGCTGGACAGACCACAGGACTTTCTCATCAAGCTAACACAGGGCCTACTAATCATGATATGATGTATGTGGATTTATTAAAAGACATGTCACTGTAATCTGTCTAGTATCGAATTAAATCTTAACTGTTATTCTAAGTCTCTTAGTTTTGGTTTAAGCACTTGGGCTTCAGGCCTATTGTTTTACATTAAGAATGTTTGTAGTCTGCACTCCTGTGGGAGGAGAGGGTAGCCTCTGCCCCTCTGAGCCAGGAATTGCTATTTGAAGGCTTATTGTGCCTGTTCTTCTAAGTGTCTCTGTTCTGGTTTAAGCACGGGTTCCAAACCAGTTATTTTACATTAGGATGATTTGTTGTTTAAACTCTTTTGACAGAAGAGTGTAGCCTAAACCCTTCTAAGCTGAGAATTGCTGGTGAAGGCTTATTGTTATTCTAAATGTTTTTGTTCTGATTTAAGCACTTCCAGACCAGTTATTTCACAGTAGGAAGGTTTGCGGTCTATGCTTTTGTGGGAGTATTCTAGTGAATTGATGCTTTATTTGAACCGTTTCATTCTTTTTTTTTTTTTTTTTTGCTGTTGGGACTGTGATTTTTCTGCACTTTGAATTTCTATTACTTTTGCATTTTATAGCATAGGCTAGATTCAGACTTGCTGAATATAGACTGTTTGGTATCATTTGAGCACTAAAACCAGTTATCATACATTAAGAAGGCCCTTCTGCCCCCTTCTAGCAGAATTGTGCAGGCAAGGACCCATCTGAGTTGGGGATTGCTGGAATAAGGCTCAGTTTTTCACTTTCCCTTTGTTTACTTTTTTAAAATTATTGCTTGTATTTTAACATCATGTTTGGGTGAGTTTGTGCTCAATTTACCAGAGCTGCTCAGAGATTGCACTGCTGCCCTGCAAACAACTTAGTTGTGCATTGTGAAACATTGACATAGTTTTCTACCCCTAGCCCTTCATAGAATAGCCGCTTTTTGTTAGTCTTACAGCAAAACATGGCCCATCTAGACAACTGCCCACTAGTTACTACAGTATATACCTGCCTTAATGGGTATCCTACCGTAGTCACCACTGTCTCTCACCTGCTGAACTGGGCTGGCTTGAACTCCCTCACCTTCTTCAATGGTATCAACTCTCACTCGCCCACAAACTAGTAAACCATCCACTAAATGTCCCATCCCTCCAGAATCTACTCCAACCCTATCGCACCACCAGACCACTAAGATCCAGCAACAAAAATCACTTGCAGATCATTAAAGCCAATAACTCTGCTGGTGAAGCACTATTCTCTTGCACCATAGCCAAATTATGGAACTCCCTCCTACCCACAATTACCTCCATACCATTATGTGCCCACTTCAAAACTTTACTAAAAGCGCACCTAAAAGTATGTTGGATATGCTCTTGCAACTCCCACTCTAATATCACCCAACCCATCCAACCACTACCTTTCTTTCCACTCCACTAACTACCTTGATTATAGCAAGCTCAGATGCTCATAAGCCTAGTACTTATTATACAGCAGGAACTTCTTATTGTAACATTTGTTAATGTCTGTTATGTACTTCACAGATAAAGATTCTAGTTGTCTACTGATGTACTATCTTCTTCATCTGTAAATATGTTGTAAGTAATTGCTGTGTAAATTATTAATCGCTATGTAATCCAATGTAACTACTGTTTGTTTATTTTAACTGTGGAGCTTTTCTCCCTGGGCCTCCGCTGAAAATGGACCTATGTCCAGTCGGACACTCCTGGTCAACAAATATAAATAAATAAATAAGTAACAACAAACGAGATATTAAACAGGTTGTCAGCACACTTACTCCACCTCTTGCACATAACAAGCTCGCAACACATAAACCCACATATGTGGATATACTCGCTAGAAGACTACCTAAAGATCAGAGACCTCCCAAGCACAAACCTACTACACACACTGCAGACCCAACAGAATCCACTACACATAATAATATACACAACAGTGTCTCAGCCCATAAGCCCCTAAGGCAAAACACCTTAAAACTAAATGTCTTGGTCATAAACGACTCCATAGATGGATACACAGATGTCCCCCTCACCAGGTTGGACAAGGAGAAAGTCACAGTCAGCTGTCTGTTAGGTGCCATGATCTGTCAGATCATACACACACACTCAATTCTCTCAACAGGTAACATTATGACTCTGTCATAGCCCATGATGGAGTGAATGACTTAAGATGTACCTCATTGTACTATATGAAGAGAGATATGACTGAGCCCTCAGATTATGTTTCCCAGGCAGGTATGTCCCTAGCCCCAAGAAGCTTTCTACTTTCACCCAGGATGATGCTTCAGTATAAACAAAGAATTATTGATTTCAACAATTAGCTTAGCTTCTGGTGTCAGTCCAGGGTGATCCAGTATCTGCCAGTCTGGGAAGATATGGTCAACAGACCACGCTGTTTTGCCAGAGATGGTCTTCACCTGTCACCTCTTGGCTTTTGGTTACTGGCAAAGGTACTTGCCTCCCCCATAGTGCCTTTTTTAGGCAATGCCATAACAACAAAATTCTCAACATAAAAAAAAAAAAAACATTAGACGTAAACTCAAGTTTATGCTGTTTAATACAGGGAGTTTAAATAAGAAACTGCACTCACTGGATGCACTCCTTACCTTGGAAGATGCCAGTGCCTGTGCAGTCACAGAGATATGGTTCAAGGCTGCAGAGAGCCCTCCTGGCCATGCAAGGCTACAGTGCCATCCACACGTTCAGACTCCAAAAGGAGTGTGAAAGATCCAAAAGTGGAGGTGCATAAATCTTCTTTAAAGACAAATACTGGTCAAACAGTACTACTGCCTAGAGCTACTCCAAGTCCAGCTAACTGTAGGTAAAAACCCCTTCCATATCATTGTTAGCTATAGGTCCCCCACCATGAACCACGAGAACCACTTTGCCTACTTGGATATACTTGAGTCACTCACTTTACAGCCAAGCACCTTGGTCATTGGTGATTTCAACTATCCTTCCATCGATGGGGAGTAATATATGAGCACACACATTCTCGGCCTATGTTTGCTGGACTTTGTTAATACAAATGCCCTGAAACAGATAGCGTGCACCCCCACAAGGGGCTTGAATGTCCTAGACTTATTACTCACCAACATGGGGTGTCTCTGCCCTAACCCCTGTGTGTTGCCCTCCCTGGTAAGATCGGTTCATAATTCAGTCTTGTTTGAATTAACAATCATACCTGACCACTCCCCTCAAGAGCAAAAAGGAGGAAACATTTTCCAAAGCAAACTGTAGCCTCCTAAATGATGCCATAAATAGTTGTCCCCCCCCCCGCTACCAGTGTAAACAATGACTGCTATACAGAGATGTACACGAATCACCTGTATAAACACCTATACAAATTTAAAGACTTAGTTGTACCTGAATGGATCAAAACAATGTTCTCACAAAAAAAAAACAAGCCACCCGGGTGGAAATCAAACATAAATAGGATATACAAGTGGAATAAACTAATGTCTAAGAAATAGGGGGAACTGACTCAGCAGAAGAAAGACACCCTCCACAACTTGAACAAGCAAATTAGATATCTTGTAAAATCCTCTAAAGCCAATTATGAAGCTAAACTAGCATCCCTAGCTAAAGATAATCAGAAGACATTCTTTAGCTACAACAGAAATCTAAAAGGGAAAGCCCAGCTTTGTGCTGAACTCGTAGTGATGGTATCACTCATGCTGACCTTGAGGACATCAGCAACCTGTTAGTAGAGAGATTTGGTGCAAACCTCACCCTCCTGGCCCCACCAAACATACCCCAGAACATACCTGTCACCAGACCTCTATCTAGTATCTCCAAAAGAGCAGGTCATATCCACACTCTCCATGGCCAAAAACGCAGCCTCTGTGGGACTGGATAACATGCCAGGCTGCCTACTAAGTAGTCCAAAACAGGACCTAGTGGAACAACTTGGCACTCTCTTTAACAACAGTCTATATACTGGGTTTGGAAAACAGGAACAGTAACTCCCTTGCACAAAGGGAGTCCATCAACTGACCCTTGGGAACTATAGACCCATAAGTCTAACCAGCCTTATTTGCAAGGCCATAGAGAGAATCATCGTGGACCTTATCAACAAAGACATATATGACCTTTAAACTATTTTGGCTTTGTTAAGGGTAGATCATGCTTATTAGACCTGGTGGACGTCTTCAAGAATGTCACCAAAGCCCTGGACGAAGGCAAAACAGTGCATACAGCCTATTTAGATGTAAACAAGGCTTTTGACACAACCCCCCACTCATGCATCATTGAGAAACTCACCCAGCTGGGAATTAACACATATGTCACTAGATGGGTAGACAACTGGCTCACTGACAGAACACATACAGTAAAAGTTGGGGATTTCACCACTACCAGCAAACCAGTTACCACTGGTGTACCACAAGGATCTGTGAGGGGCCCCCTACTGTTTTGATGGCTTGTGGCTTATCAAGTTCACCAAAGACTGCAAACTGGGTGCAATCATTGAATACAACAAAAAGGGCTTACACAGGCAAATGATTGGTGCCAAAGCCACAGACTTAAATTAATGCAAAACAAAAAAAAAATGATCATCCCTTTTGGCAAATGAGATGTCCCTGCTAATTACAATATTAACAGCACCCTCCCTTAGCTGTGGTGTGAGACTTGGGAACACAGGTTGATAGCAACCTTAACTTCGATCACCATGAATCCACAGTGGTAAGGAAGACCTTCTATGTTGCACATCTCATAAGTAAGGACATTGCATCAAGAACTAAGGATGTTATAACTCCCCTGAACTTACCCCTCATCAGACCACTAATAGAGTACAATGCTCCCTTCTGTATGTACCTCACCAAACACCTGTAGCAGCTGGAGAGACTACAGAGATTTCTCATCCAAAATAATTCAGGACCTTCAACACATGGCCTACATGGAAAGACAGAAGGCCCTTTCACTGTACTCTGTATATTATAGGTTGCTGAGAGGCAACTTCTGCCTTCCCTACAGAGCATTTTCAGACCCTGCCCTAATGGAAATGCTGCACATCCACAAGTCACATGAGACAAAATACACTCACTCTAGGGATCTGAACCTAGCCTGCAACTTTAACAGGATATGCTGGAAAGACAGGTATGCCTCCTAGAGGCTGCCACTCCTCTGGAACAAACTCCCAATTCACATAAAAATAGAGCTCCTTAATGATCCTATTTAAGTGTAGCTTAGACAACTGGATTAGAGACTATAAATTTACCCCGGGGGTGTCAACTATGTCCCTCTTGGATAAGGGAAGTCTGTGCTGATCACAGACTTGGGCTGCAAATATAGACCATACAATTTGGTCAATACAGGAAAAAGAGTATAACATGGCTAGGCTTATAAAGGCCCTAGGGCCAACAGCCTAGTAACCTCCTATGAACCTAAGGTGATGTCTGCCTAGGCTCTAAGCCAGTGTCTGATCCTGCTCTCTTGGGATGACTGCATATGCAATAATCTGATATAGCCAATGACATCAGCATTGTCTATTGAACATATGGTAATAACAGTGTCCCACATGTTGGTGTAAAATGCTCTCTGTAATGTTAAGCAACAACTCACACACCCCCACAGTTGACTTCAGTGAGAATAGAACCCTTACCTGTCCAAGTACACAGACTACAAACCATAGTACTTTATACAAGTGCCAAGGCATAAGTCTGACTTTTTAGATGGCTGCAGGTCAACATATAGTGAATGACATCAGCAGGCCATGTGGGAGACCTGCCTGAAAAGAATGTGTAGGCTTATGCACGTATCAAAATTCTAGCAAGTCATGTCATTGGAGAAGTAACTGTAGGATAGCGCTTCTATTCTGCTGAGTAGAGATACATGCAAAAACTCACACACACACACACACACACACACACACACACACACACACACCAATTTGACTGCAGTGAGAATAGAACCCCTACCTAAGTGCACAGACTACAGAACACAGTATTCTACACAAGCACCATGGCACAAGTCTGGCTTTTACATGGCTGCAGGTCAACTTATAGTGGATGACATCAGCAGTGCATTTTGGAGAGGAGAAGATGGGACTCTTACCTAAAATGGATCAGTAGGCAAGTGCAAGTATCAAAATACTGTCAATTTATAGGACTGGGACAGTAACTGCAGGATACACACTTGCTGTTCTGGGTAAACACACACACACACACACACACACACACACACACACACACACACACACACACACACACACACACACACACTGTTGACTGCAGGGAGAACAGAACTCTTACCTATCTAAGTACACAGACTACAAAACTCAGTGCTTTACACAAGCATCATGGCACAAGTCTGACATTTTCATGGCTGCCGGTGAACTTATAGTAGATGATATCAGCAAGCCATGTTGGGGGACAACAGGTTGAGAGCATAGGCACATAGTTTCATAGGTTCAATTGAGGCCAGTAGCTTGACAGCACTAGAGTGTGTAGAAGCCTAGCATTGTAAAAATGCTAGTAGCATAGTGGGACATTTGAGTTTAGCAGAGCAAGTTTGTCAGCACCACCAAATGACCCTGTCCATGAGGGAGCACACAACATTATATGCTACACCTTGTAGTGTAGTTGATATATCTGTGTGTGTAAAAAAAACTGAGTACTACTTTGGGGGGGGCAACTCATGTATGTATTGTGAATATATAATGTATACTTGGAATGAGCCCTCAATTTGCAATGTTTCAACATGTACTTTTCTGTCATTAAAAAAAGGAAATGGACAATAAACACAGATAAGAAAGCATGATATATACAGTTCCATAGACCAGTGAGCAGCGGACTAGCGTGATGGTTAACAAAGAGTGCACACATGAGAGTCACACCTGTTTGCATGTAGGTAAGCAGTGCACAAATGCAAGCTGCATTGCTAATGTCTGCCAAGCAGAATGCAACAGTGGCAAGCAACTGCATGTATAGGCAGCTGTGTATGTGTTTTTCACAAAAGTTAAAGCCATGCTGGTCCAGATAGCACATGCATTTACAGGACTATAGTGCACAGTATACCCACAGTCATACCTTTTGTCATAAATGTAATAATACATAGGTTACTGTATCAGCAAAAGTAATACTATATGGAATATACAGTATTCAAACCCAAGACTATGTGTATGGCAGCCCTACACTTATACCTGTTGCCACAAGACTGTTGAGAAACAGTTGACTATGTTGTACTTCATTGTTGTACACTTTAATGTCACAACAGTAAAACAAAGGTTGCACACACCATACTAGAACCCAGTACCATCTGTAGTTCAGGCCAAGTTTTCACGATGGCCAAGGGCAAATGTTTGGCTGTCTGCTTCCTAGGTGGATTCCATGCTTCCCACAGACCAGATAAATGTAGCCATTCCCCGTTTCCAAATTTGCACTATGTGGCACATGACACAAAGGTGCAATTAAAAATTAGAAGCATAAGGAAAAAAATGTAGTAATGAACACATATAAGTAAAATAAGTGTCTGCTGTCACTTGTAAAGGTACTTTCTATACAAATCCACCACTGTTTACTTCATTACTGCATCAAGTTAAGAAATACATGTATGTGCCATAATATTAAAGAATACATTCTAAGTTCAAGACTTAACTTGTAAATGTAGCAGTTGACAGAGTTTTATTTTAGTCTAAATGTGACCCCTGCAGCTATGGAAAGTGCACGGCTCAAAAAGACAACATATCAGTCCAAAAGAAGGAGCCAGCACAACGTAGTAAAGATATAGTAATTTAATCCATGTAATGGCAAAAAAAAAACAGACCGGTTTCAGCAATAATAACAATGCCTTCCTCAGTGTAAAGAAAGAACTCACAAAAAGCCATATTTATTACAAAATGAAGACAGCAACTCAAATTGATTGGCTGGTCATAATTGCTCAGTGTGCCAGACAATCTTATTTCCTTTATCACCTTGTATAATCTCAATAACGTCAGACGTCCAGGCCAGTTAAATACCTCATTGGTGAACATTTGAGTGACATCAAACACAAAAGAATCAGCAATGCTCTTTACAGACATGTATTAATACATCCCACTGCAGCCTTTAGATTTACAGTTATTGACATTGTACAAGGTGATAAAGAAAATAAGATTGGCTGGCACACTATATTCAATCAAAAAGAAAAAAAAATGGATAATCAGGCTAGGTGGTTTGTTTCCACCTGGGCTCAATGAACAGTTATGACCAGCCAATCAATTTGAGTTGCTGTCTTCATTTTGTAATAAATATGGCTTCTTGTGAGTTCTTTCTTTACACTGAGGAAGGCATTGTTATGATTGCCGAAACCGGTCTGTTTTTTGCCATTATGTGGATTAAATTACTATTTCTTTACCACGTTGTGCTGGCTCCTTCTTTTGGAGAGTTTTATTTCAGGCTTAGAATTTCCTTGTGTCTACTCCCATGCTATTGAAGTATGCAGGGAAAAACAGAATGTAGACTACAGGGATGCTTTATAGTTTGTAGAATAGCTCCACTGTACTGAAAACCACCTGCTTATGCTGTAATTAGCACCTATAGGTTCATAGGTTCATAGGTTGGTACTAGGCTATTGGCCCTAGAGCCTATACAAACCTAGCCAAACAATTCCCCAGATATTTCTTCCACAATATTTACTTCCCTGGACCCCTGCAAAACATCTACTGCTTTACTGAATATATCAACTCCGTTGGTGCTCATTAGTATGCGATGTGCACCTAAATGCCACTTCGCACACCAACGCTGAAATAAAGTAAACACAGGTGATCTTGTTATCACATTTCTCCATCACTGTGATATCATGCAAACATGCAGCTCAAAAAGTGGAGGAAAGGTTATAGACCCTGTACTAGAACCCAGGACCTTCTATTCTCCTGGCTTACACATAGACATGCTGCCACAAGAATAGTTATGTGACAATCATAGAGAAACCTGCCATTCATGCCTCTGTTCCCTGTGATTGAGCTAAGCACCACATTGAGAAACAAGGACAAATATTAAAAAATAAATTTGAACTTAAATTAGACAGAGATGATAGATTTTAACAAACTATGGATGAAACAGAACTTTTGATTTGTATACTGCTTACATGCACTTTTACACTTCCCAGATCTACATGTACACCTCTGTAAGTGTAACCTGATCCCAATATCATCATTCACTGTTGACATGCATGCAACACAAACACTGAAGAAGTGCCTACATGAAATGAGCATCCCTACATGTTTACAATTTTTTGGGATTCAACAATTCATATGAGTTTTGACCTCATTTCCATTTCCATCATGTTGACAGCCCTGAATCTACATGGTTGGTAACAGTGTAGGCAGAGAAACTGAAGGGGAGCCCAATGTTGTACACTCAAGGGAGGATATTACTGCAATATACATCTGCACAAAAGAATGCATGTTTTGAATAGTATGTTTCATGGGGTTACACTTTTAACTGTCTACATTAGTTACGAGTACATTGTTCATTTGGAAGTGGGGGTGCAAAGCTGCATTTATGTCATGTCACTTAAAAAGGAATTGTTGCTATTGTTAATCTAATTTTCTAGCATCCACCACATCTGATAACGTCATAATGTGTGTGGGGTTACATATTATGGTCTGTTCTGTAAAAATGTATAGACACTTACTTGATCTTGTTTTCATGTAGACTCCTTTCAGTGGCTGTATTTGGAAAACTTTCGAATACATGTTCAGCATGAGCACACAGTCTACACAGTTGCTTTACAGCTTGCTGAATCACTCCACCATGTTGACTTATGCTGCAATTTGCATGCCATGGAAGTTTTCATGTTTGTGAGTAAGTGCACACAGCTATGCTGAGTTTACTGAATATAAAACTCTTCGCAGCCGTGTGCGCATCACACAGCGATGAGCACATGATCATGTAGGGTTTATTGAATCCCCTCTATATTGTTGTTAATCAGGTCGGTGTTTGTTCAGGATGCACATATAAGTAAATCTTACTCAGGGCTAAATATGTTAATGCCTTCAAACAGATGTTAGGGACTGAGTCTGGGCCCACGATTTTCCAGTTTATTTTGTCTCAGTTGCTCTCTGACTGTTACTTTATTTCATTCCATGTCTCCAACATTAGAAGTCCTCCCCATTTCTTCGGATTCTTCTATCTATTCAGCATCATAGTTATATTCAATAGTCTATAAATGTTCAGTATCAGTGCAGGTTCAGTGTCAGTAGACTGTTTCTCAGGTGAGATTCTTCACTGATCAGTGGATGTAGTTTTCTTGATCAGGCATCAGCTTCAACAAGGACTATGCAGGACATTTATAAATACTGTGAGCGGTAGTTTAAAAGTGAAGAGAGTGCAAAAAGGAGCAGATCAGAATGGGATTATGAGATAAGATATTATAAAGCATTTATGAGCAGAAATCAAAGCATAATGAGAGACTATGACTGCAAGTTTTAAAGTCAACTAAAAAATAAATAAATTGAAAAGATGTTTGACACTCCTGAAAGCCGTACGATATTAAACAGCAGGGAAGATGTATTAGTTCTACTTGCTTACTTTGGAAGAATCACTGAGTCACTGACCTATCACCTTTATAAGTATATGCAACAGGTACATCACAGAAATCATGGACATTATTAACATTTGGTTATAGCACATGACGAGTTATCTAATAATTGATATATTTTGAAAATGTCATATCTGTGACTGACGTATTCAGCTGCATATAATGTGACCTTAGTCTGTCCCATAGCTTAATCAATCTGCTGGCATACTCTTGCTTTGTATAATATCAGATAAAATATTATCAAAGGCATTCATCACACCTTCTGGTCCCTCTATATGCCATAGAATATTGATATACCTCTGGCGATGAAGGGATAAGGTAGCCTCAAACATTTATATCTGCTCAAAGGTGTATTAAACGTTTTCCACAAAGAGCTTGCCTAGTACAACTTAATTTGTCAGAAACCCTGATTGGCATCCAAAACTGAAAACAATGTTGTTAAGATTGGTAGCAAATACTTTTTCAGCAGTCTGTAAAGAGAATGCTTCTTCTGAATCCACTTGTTGATATCTTGTGAGGTATAGTGTTGCTGATTTTGTCATAATTTATAGTACTTGCCATACTTTCGACCCTTTCTGTAGACTATTTAACTGTCATGGTGAGCAGTCCTATGCATATAAGCTCTTGTTATAATGTTTTATCTAAGAGTAGCAGGGACTCTGCATGAACCTTGAATTGCTGTTCTGACTTTTTCTGCTAATTAAATGTGATACTCATAACTCTCAACTGTCCAGCTTTTTGCAGAATGTCCAGATTTTTGACTCACAGTTTTGGTTCATGTCTCATAAAACTGTGGATCTCTGGCAAATCACTCAGGACTGAAGTCAGAAAATAATGGCAGACATTTGATTTTCAGACTTCATATCCTTCAGATAATTCATATTAATGCAAAACCTGTTATTTTATCAAGTTTCTAAGTTTATGAGAGCAATATTTAAAATGTGTCCCTATTTTTGGGTCTTTGTCACCCCATCATTTGTGGCTTTGTCCAGATTTCTTGCACTAAGAAGTTGATAGGTATGGTGATACTCTATTCTCAGTCATCATAGACCCTTAAATAAATCAGAGCAACTACCCAGGGTATTATGCCTTGCTTCCAAACGTGGCACTTTATGGCATTGGTTTTCCGTTGATATACTTACAACAAACACATTTTGTCTCTCTTTTTCTGATTTGGTTTTGTATGAAAATTCTTTGAACAATCTCAGTTTTATTCATATAATTTGTTTTACTGTTTGAATCACAGTGTCTCTGCATAGAGTTTCCCCAGGATTCAGCAAGCTCTGCATGGTATGCAGGAATAGTGCAGGAGCTGCTGGAGGCAATATGGGCGCCGTACGATCCAGGAATAAGCTCATGGGACATGCACAAGTGCTCCTGCACTATTCCTGCATGGACACAGTTCATGTATGCAAATTACCCCATTTGCAGGTGAAAACCATGCAAATGAGGTGAATTTGCGATCCAGGAAGCTGGTAGTTAGCAGTGCAGGACTAGTGTAGTCTGCAGAAATGTACTTGATTAGTAACTGAGTACATTTCTGCAAACTACAAAACGGAACCATGACAGCTCCAAATAAAAGGTGTATATTATGTGGAAACCATGCCAATGGCCAACTATATGGCCATTAGCATAGAAAACAGTTGCAACAAAAAAAAAAAAAAAAAAAACTTTTTTTTTTTAGCCAATTTCGGCTGTTTAGGCATAGGGCAGTGACGTGCAAACACAATCGGGCCGAAAATAAAAAAAAAATCTGAAATAGTATTTGATCAAAAATCACTATTTTGCCATTATACTCAATGGCAAGCAGAAGACAACATGGCCAGTGAATAGTGGTTGTGAAGGGGGAAGGCTCAGTTTGGGACTTGTAACTAGGCATTAGCAGGCAATCCTATGCAAATGAGGGGAATGATACTGAATCCGAGATCCCCCCTCATGGCTAGCCTGCACCCAACCGTGTCGGTGCAGGAAGACCATGGTGCAAGCCTAAGTGGTAGCTGACATCATAGATGGGTGTGTCAGGCATACTGAAAGCTTATTGGAGCCCTGTGGCTCAGGTTTGCCCTTAGCTTAGCAGACCTAAGCAAGAGGGTGTGTCTGAGGCTGCCTAGCAGTCTTTACATTGCCTAAACAGGTGTGCGCACCATGCACCGTGTTTTAAAGGAAAAAAAAATTAAACCAGGAAATAGCTGCTCTGTGCACATCTGAGCAATGTGTTTGCATGATGCACCCCAGGGCTTTAACAGGAAGGCAATGGGAAGGAAAAACAGCAGTAGAAAGGTAATCAAGGGTAACTAGCATAGCTTGCAGGTGAAATGTATCAGAATCAGCCAATTACATAGGCAGCAGCCCAGCCCAATACACCACTATAAACTATGCAAACA
Source organism: Protopterus annectens (assembly GCF_019279795.1). Lineage (NCBI taxonomy): Eukaryota > Metazoa > Chordata > Ceratodontiformes > Protopteridae > Protopterus > Protopterus annectens. Next base: position 190,844,580 of record NC_056727.1, read on the forward strand.
CCTTTCCCTCTGTTTTTTCCTACGAACTCTATACCACCCATATACACAAGTGGGGAAATTTTGCCAAACAAAAGCAACAAAATAATAGGGGCAGCAGCAGCTATCATAAATCGACATGTGAAAGAGGCTGAGGGTTGTGAGGATGATAATGCTGACAACCAACCCACAGTGACATGAAGGAGAAGAGTGTATAGACCCAGGGTAACCTACAAGGGGCTACATGAGCTGGAGATTGTGGAATGCTATAGGGTGGACAGGGACCTCCTACAGCAAATTGTTGAGCTGTTCCAGCCACACCTCACATACAGAACCAACAGAGGGGAACCCATCTCAGTGGATGCCAAGGTATGTGTAGGCCTAAGAATACTAGCCACAGGTACCTTCCAAAGGCCAACTGGAGATATCATGGGGATCTCAAAGGCATCAGCATCCAGGGTACTCCACCAGTTCCTGGATGCCATGTCAACACATGCCGGTGATCATGTATATTTTCACAACACCTGTGAGGTGTTGGCCAGCAATATGCATCTCTTCCACCAAATAGCAGAATACCCTGAGGAAGTGGGTGCTATAGAATGCACGCACATACACATCAAAGCACCACCCAGTGAGCGGGGTAGGGTCTACATAAACCACAAAGGCTTCCCCTCCATCAACTGCCAGGTCATGTGCAATGCCCAGGGCATTATAATGAATGTGTGTACTGGCTGCCCTGGAAGCTATCACGACTCCCACATCTGGCATCTGACGCAGCTGTACCAGAGATTTGCCAATGGGGAAGTCCCTTATGGCCATCTAGTGGGGGATGCTGGTTACGCACTGGAGCCTTGGCTGATCACACCCATCAGAAATGCACACACACCTGAACAAGAACTCCATAATGAGGCACATGCACAGACCAAAATCATAATAGAGCATATGTTTGGGATGCTCAAGTTACGATTCCAGTGCCTGGACACATCCTGTGGATCCTTGCAGTACTCACCAGCTACATGTACTCAAATTGTCATCGTATATGCCATGCTACACAATATGATCCTGAGGAAACAGCTGCAACAGGAACAGCATGGGGCAGGGCCACACAGGCCCCCACCATTGCCAAGGCCTGCACAGGCACAGAGTGACTCAGAGGAGGAACAACTTGAGCCTGCCCCAATATGCAGAAGGTGGGGTTCCCAGTATGTCCAGGCCATGGCAAAGAGGCAACTCATAGCACATAAACTGACATGGTAGGAACCCAGGGAATGACACCTCTCTCTGACACACACATACAGTAAAAGGGATGCCATACATGACACTGCCTGTGCTTAACCATGTATAAGGGAGTGTACTATGTGCATCTGACATAGTCAGCCCTCCAGCACCGTCCTCAATACTGGCACAGCCACAAGATAGGTCACTCTTCCTACCAATTGCCGAATGGAGTAGTATGTGTTGTTACTTGTATCTGTGGTATGGATGTGAGCATGCAAAGGGATCAGGTGGCTGAATGGGAAGCTAGCAGGTAGTAGTGGAAGCATGAGATCTGTAACAAATACTAGTGTCACCATAGTAGACTGTACTAGACAAGGTGACAAACCTCACTGTAGGAAATGTGCTGGGCCACATGTATGTCCATAAGACACACACATGCCAGACAGGGAGTCTCACATAGCCAACAACAGTCTCAGCCAGCAGGACAGGTGTAGACAAACACAAACAAAGGCTGTGCTAAAGCCTCTGATTGATGGCTATGGAGAACAATCCCCCAGACCTACACAGACAGACTACAACAGGTAAGGCAGTGGGATGTTAGTTCTGATGGGTAAGAATTCAGAAAATGAAATGCAGTGAATCAAACCTAAGACCTGTAGTACACCGATATGCCTCTAGTCAGCATGATAGGTTAGAATATAGAATGAAATGGAGTACCTGAAATACCAGTACAGTCATAGCAAATGTGTACATGTGTCAGGTGTGCCACCCCCAATCCTATGTAGAAATGTAGTAACAGTCACGTGTGCCCCCCAATCCTATGTAGAAATGTAATAACAGTCAGGTGTGCCCCCCATCCTATGGAGAAATGTAGTAACAGTCAGGTGTGACCCCCCATCTTATGTAGAAATGTAGTAACAGTCAGGTGTGTCCCCCCCAATCCTATGTAGAAATGTAGTAACAGTCAGGTGTGACCCCCCATCTTATGTAGAAATGTAGTAACAGTCAGATGTGTCCCCCCCAATCCTATGTAGAAATGTAGTAACAGTCAGGTGTGCCATCCCCAATCCTATGTAGAAATGTAGTAACATGTATGTGTAGGTATAAAAGCAGTGGAGCACAGATTACCCGAGCTTGCCAAAGTAGCAGGATAGATTGTAGCATGTGTACAAGATGCAGGGCTGTGTGTGTTAGGTTGGTGTGTGTCATATATTGTGTGAGAGTGGTCAGTATGTATGTATGCTGAGGTTTGCCCTGCTGGCCATTGGCCAGTACTGCCGATGACAGGGCCAAGTTCTCACAACTGCAGTGCCAAAAACAATGCTTCCAAGCAAAACACATTCCAGCAGTAAGCCATAGTAAATGTTTGGAAGTAATATGTGTCACCATCTGAAAGATGGACATGGCATGAATGTGGGTCCAGACATACAAGCAGTACACAGGGGGAACAGACAGTGAATAATATGTCACTGTCATATGGACACACCCTTGGAATTGCACATACAGGTTAGCAGCACATTATTTGGACTTGTAGTATGGAATATCAATGTTGTCTGGCCAAACACTGGCAGACCACAAAGCTCATAGATATGAAGTAGTGAGAAATGGCCAATGTCCCTGCACAAGCCAGCATAAGTGGAATGCCCCATGCATATCTGTGAGTCAGATGCAAGTAGTGTCCATAGCACACATGCACCCAGCTCACCACACCACCACCCACAGGTACCTCTTTGGTCTTATCCCTGCTGTTGGGAATGAGTACAATATGACCCTCACCACTTTATGGCAATAGCTAAAGAATGCAGCATGTAGAACAGGTGTCCCATGCAGGCGTGTCCCTAGCTGTAAGCAGCAGCTTGCCAGCATCCACACTACTGGATCAATAATGACAGAAAGTATTGGCATGAAAACTTTGCACACCTATCCTCTCACCCCAGGGGAATATAGTGTATTGCATTCTGGGACTGTAGGAGTGACAGAATGCAATGGCCTGCCTTTGATGGCCTGCATCAATACCAAATGGCCTACAGTCCTCTGCCAAAGGCCTGTGTCTCACCCGTACTGCCAATGTATGTTATGTCATGGACTCCCAAATAACAACATAAAACAGTCCACAGAACCCAAATGCAAGGCCATGTGGACAAATCTCAGTAACATGCCCACCATGTCCTACTGCGGACCAACACCAAATTGCTACTGGGATGAGGTGATAACTTTAGGGAACATATCAGATAATGTTTGCATAATGTATGGAAGAGGACAGGATAATGGGGGGGGGGTAGGAGCATGGGCAGCATGGAGTGTGTGAAGTCCAAAACTCAGCCATGTGCACATACTATCCCTGGCTGCAAACACAAGAATGGGTGCCTACAAACCTGCTTGTAAACCACAATGTGAAGGGGTAATGTCCAGAATTATGACCCCTGCCTCTGGGTAACCTGTGTGAATCTGTACAGCTGTGAGGTATGGCCACAGCAGGATATGGCCATACTGTCACATCAATGGATGTACAAGCATGGGATCCTCAGCCACCACTGTACCAAGGTGCTGAACCATTTACACAGACCCAGCAGTAAGGGTCTGCAGCTTCCCCTCCAGAATGGAATAATTGTGCAAGAATATGTAGGCTGCTGACCACAATACTGGACACAGCTGCATTCACCCTGTGTTCCCCAGGACATCATTGCAAACAAATATGTATACCTGACAGTACTTGATGACAGAAAACACACACACACAAACACACACATACACACACACACACACACACAAATATATATATATATATATATATATATATATATATATATATATATATATATATATATATATATATGCATATTAAGGTCATACTGGCATGCTCCTACACTTAGAGAAATGAAGGCCATGTCAGACAATGAAGGCCATGTCAGACAACAAAATAATGAAAGGTCATACTGGGCATGCTCACACACTTACAGAAATGAAGCCCATGTCTGGCAACAACAGTGGACCATACATATCTGACAGTCGCATATATTAGTGCATAAACCCCTCAGTACACATCAGTCATGCTTTCCACACACATTGGATAGGAATACACACATATATCCAAGGACAACACACTATAATAGGCCAAAAATACACATACATAGATGTGTGGAAAAGAGTGACAGTGACAAAGAGCCTTCCATCATGGGGCCTGTCCCACCTAGCACACATCCAATTGGCTAAATACACATGATGTGCAAATGTCAATCACTGTAGACATTTGCCTCTGGTATCCCTCAGCACTATAGTGTCTGTGGTGCTTGTGCTAACTGTGTAACTTGACTGAACAAGTTAGTAGTCATCTAGCAGTTGTAAACACATACCTGTGGAATATAAACCTGTGTGTGCCTGAGTGTTGTGTGTCTGCCTCTAGATGAATGGGTTATGGCCCATGCACACACACTGCATTCCCCATTGCCCTACTATGACAAGCTTGCTGATGTCTTCACTTTGAAATACACCTTTGGGTAAGTAGTATCCCAGGAATCTCTGTGATGTGTCCTATAATTGTGTAATGCTGTAGTGTGGTGTACTAGTTTGGTAGGAGTTCAAATCCCAGATATGGCATCTGTGTATGGATCAATGCTTTTTAGGCCAGTCACACTCATTACAATTTCAAATGCCCTACTTTGGTAGGGCTGCTGATGTCATTCACTTTGAAATACACCTTTGGGAACGAGTAGCCCAGAAATCTCTGCAATGTGCCCTATAACTGTGTAATACTGTAGTGTGATATACTAGTTAGGTAGGAGTTCTGTTCCCAGACATGGCAAGTGCAAAAGTTTGTGTGTGTGTTTGTTTGTCTGTGTAGGGATCGATGCTTTTTAGGCCAATCACACTCACAATTTCAAATTCCCTACTTTGGCAGGGCTGCTGATGTCATTCACTTTGAAATACACCTTTGGGGAAGAACTAGCCCAGCAATCTCTGTGGCGTGTCCTATAACTGTGTAATGCTGTAGTGTGCTATGCTAGTTAGGTAGGAGTTCTAATCCCAGACATGGCAAGTGTAAAAGTGTGTGGGTTTGTTTGTGTGTAGGGATCAATGCTTTTTAGGCCCGTCACACTCAGTACAATTTCAAATGCCCTACTTTGGCAGGGCTGCTGATGACATTCACTTTGAAATACACCTTTCGGGAAGAATTAGCCCAGTAATATCTGTGGAGTGTTCTATAACTGCATAATGCTGTAGTGTGATATACTAGTTAGTTAGGCATTCTAATCCTAGACTTGGCAACTGTGTGTGTGTGTGTGTATGCGTGTGTGTGTGTGTGTGTGTGTGTGTGTGTGTGTGTGTGTGTGTGTGTGTGTGTGTGTGTGTGTGTGTATTTCTGTGTAAATATCAGGGCTTTTTAGGCCAGTCACACTCACTACAATTTCAAATGACTTACTTTGGCAGGGCTGCTGATGTCATTCACTTTGAAATACACCTTTGGGGAAAGAGTAACCCAGTAATCTCTGTGGTGAATCCTATAACTGTGTAATGCTGTAGTGTGAAATACTAGTTAGGTAGGAGTTCTATTCCCAGATATGACAAGTGAAAAAGTTTGCGTGTGTGTTTGTCTCTGTAGGAATCAATGCTCTTTAGGCCAGTCACACTCACTACAATTCAAATGCCCTACTTTGGCAGGGCTGCTGATGTCATTCACTTTGAAATATACCTTTGGGGGAAGGACTAGTCCAGTAATTTCTGTGGCGCATCCTGTAACTGCATAATGCTGTAGTGTGATGTACTAGTTAGGTAGTTGTTCTAATCCTGGAGATAGCAACTGTGTGTGTGTGTTTGTCTGTGTAGGGATCAATGCCTTTTTAGGCCAGTCACACTCACTACAAATTCTAATGCCCTACTTTGGCAGTGCTACTGATGTCATTCACTTTGAAATACACCTTTGGAGAAAGAACAGCCCAGTATTCTCCATGGCACATCCTATAACTTCGTAATGCTGTAGTGTGATATACTAATTAGGTAGGAGTTCTATTCACAGACATGGCAAGTGTAAACGTTTGTGTGTTTCTTTGTCTCTGTAGGGATCAATGCTGTTTAGGCCAGTCACACTCATTACAATTTCAAATGCCCTACTTTGGCAGGGTTGCTGATGGCATTCACTTTGAAATACACCTTTGGGGAAGGAGTAGCCAGGAAATCTCTGCAGTGTGTCCTATAATTGCATAATGCTGTAGTGTGCTATACTAGTTAGGTCGGAGTACTGCTCACAGACATGGCAAGTGCAAATGTTTGTGTGTTTGTGGGTGTGTTTGGTTGTGTAGGGATCAGTGCTTTTTAGGCCAGTCACACTCACTACAGTTTCAAATGCCCTACTTTGTCAGGGCTACTGATATCATTCACTTTGAAATACACCTTTGGGGAGTAGCCCAGCAGTCTCTGTGGCCCATCCAATAACTGTGTAATGCTGTAGTGTGATAGACTAGTTAGGCAGGAGTTCTATTCCCAGACATGGCAAGTGTAAAAGCTTGTGTGTGTGTTTGTTTGTCTGTGTAACGATCAATGCTTTTTAGGCCAGTCACACTCACTACAATTTCAAATGCCCTACTTTGGCAGGGCTGCTGATGTCATTCATTTTGAAATACACCTTTGAGGAAGGAGTAGCCCAGTAATATCTGTTGTGCATCCTATAACTGTGTAATGCTGTAGTGTGATATACAAGATAGGTAGGAGTTCTATTACCAGACATGGCAAGTGGGAATACATGCATTTGGTCACGCGACCGAATGTTGATCCATCATAACTCCAAACCATAATGTCGAAACTCATAGGCGAGAACACTCATAATGTTGTGCGCAATGTCAAATTCAAAATTCCCAATTGCACAACCGCCGCAACAAGCACTACCATGGGTCAAAAAGGGGGAAAAGTAGCCTGGCCAGTGTTTGGTAATTCCAGGTTTGGCATCTGCAGATTCAACATTTTGCAATCTTCGGATTCTGTTTTCAAACATGTTCACATTCAGACATCAGCCATTCACTCAAATGCCTGTATACCGACAAGTGTAGAAGTTTGTGTGTTTGTTTGTTTGAGTATGGATCAATGCTTTTAAGGCCAGTCACACACATTACAATTTCAAATGCCCTACTTTGGCAGGGCTGCTGATGTCATTCACTTTGAAATACACTTTTGGGGAAGACGAAGGCCAATAATCTCCATGGCGCATCCTATAACTGCGTAATGTTGTTGTGTGATATGCTAGTTATGTAGGAGTTCTATTCCCAGACATGACAAGTGTAAAGGTTTGTGTGTTTATTTGTCTGTGTAGGGATCAATGCTTTTAGGCCAGTCCCACTCACTGCAATTTCAAATGCCCTGCTTTGGCAGGGCTGCTGATGTCATTCACTTTGAAATACAACTTTGGGGAAAGTGTAGCCCCGTAATCTCCATGGTGCATCCTATAACTGCGTCATACTGTAGTGTAATGTACTAGTTAGGTAGGAGTTCTAACCCCAAACATGACAACTGTAAGTCTGTGTGTGGTTGCCATTTGTATTCTGTGTGGAGGTGGCTGTGAGTGTTTAACAACTTGACTCATGGCGGAGCAGGTTTTGCAAATTTCTTATATGGTGGGCCTATTATATGTCACAATGTCCACCTTACAAGGATAACAGATGTCAAACAGCAGAGAGGCTGGGGTAGACAATCCATATCCCTACATGTGACATCAAGGCCTGGTGAACAATATAGGCAACTCTTGTATTACCCAGAGAACAATCTCAACCCATGTCTCATACACAAACACACTCGGCTAGGCAACAACCACTATGTTGGTAGTTCCCTACATATTGCCTACAGATAGTAACCATGGTGTGATTGCAGTGGACTACAGAGGGCATGATACCCTGTTCCATCCCTACAATAGGCACATAATTGTATACAGTGCTCCTACACTATGTGCCCTACTGGACGCATGTAGCAACTGTAAAGCCAGAAAATGTAATCCACAAAGGACATGACATGCCTTATACACATGCCCTGTATGGACAGATGCCAGTGACACCAGGGAATACCTCTATAATGCTGTCACTGTAGGTGCAGGGTCAACCTGGTATCCATTGCCAGTTCCCACCACATGAAGCCATGAATTGCACATCTGATTTTAACAATCTGTGTTCACAACATGCCCCAGACACCCCAGGTACACTTCCACATGTCACAGAACATGCATGCGGGATGTGTGCACATCCCAGACACCTTCCATGCCATGGACTATAGAAGACATACATGGCAAGCATTGCACAGCACTGGCTACCCAAAATAGTACTCCAGATGACTGGCTGGTGAATGCAATACCCACCTGTGTGGGCCAATCCAGACACTACACCCCTAAGCCACACAGCAGACCATTGTCATGTGGCTTGATTCCAAGGTATACCCTTTACCTAGCCTTGTACAGCCTTCTGGCACAGTCATCCACTATACACCTGTGAAGCAATGCATTCATGCATGTCAGTACTGGCAACCTGTGTCTGTGTGTGTGTGGAGTATAACGATTTGGATGCCATTCACTCTCATTACACCTTCCACTGGCCTAATGAAGCATGCCTTCTGATGTCAGACACCCTGGCATACCCTTTGCCCATATATCATCCTGATAAGCCCTGCGGTGCATGTGATAAATGCATTTTACTGTATAGTGGCAAACTAGCTAGTTAGAAAGTCTAAGCCTGACCCTGTCAATGGTGTTAATGTGTGTGAGTCCCTGAGCGAGTGTGGCTGTGTCAACACTGACACCTGTTCATGTAGACAGGTACGTGTACTAAACCTACCTTATCCCTCATTTATCACTGTTGCAGATGACACTCACCATCGAATATACCTTTGGAGAGCTCCACAACACATAAGCTCTGTGGTGCATGCAATAACTGCATAGACATGTGATAGCAATACATAGTCAGGCAGGGGTTTGAAACCCTGTACTGGTAGTTGTGTGACACAGACATGCTTAGGTTTTACTCTCCGACCCGCTCCCTGTCTTACTTTGTCTCTGTCTGTCTCGCCCATACATGGCAAGCATTGCACAGCACTGGCTACCCACAATAGTACTCCAGATGACTGGCTGGTGAATGCAATACCCACCTGTGTGGGCCAATCCAGACACTACACCCCTAAGCCACACAGCAGACCATTGTCATGTGGCTTGATTCCAAGGTATACCCTTTACCTAGCTTGTACAGCCTTCTGGCACAGTCAGCCACTACACACCTGTGAAGCAATGCATTCATGCATGTCAGTACTGGCAACCTGTGTCTGTGTGTGTGTGGAGTATAACGATTTGGATGCCATTCACTCTCATTACACTTTCCACTGGCCTAATGAAGCATGCCTTCTGATGTCAGACACCCTGGCATACCCTTTGCCCATATATCATCCTGATAAGCCCTGCGGTGCATGTGATAAGTGCATTTTACTGTATAGTGGCAAACTAGCTAGTTAGAAAGTCTAAGCCTGACCCTGTCAATGGTGTTAATGTGTGTGAGTCCCTGAGCGAGTGTGGCTGTGTCAACACTGACACCTGTTCATGTGGACAGGTACGTGTACTAAACCTACCTTATCCCTCATTTATCACTGTTGCAGATGACACTCACCATCGAATATACCTTTGGAGAGCTCCACAACATATAAGCTCTGTGGTGCATGCAATAACTGCATAGACATGTGATAGCAATACATAGTCAGGCAGGGGTTTGAAACCCTGTACTGGTAACTGTGTGACACAGACATGCTTAGGTTTTACTCTCCGACCCGCTCCCTGTCTTACTTTGTCTCTGTCTGTCTCGCCCACTCCCTCTCTGGTAGGTGTGGAGAAGTACACCTTCTTTGCTTAGGCAGCAGCTTGTGTTTTGTAAGGGATGCTCATGATCAGCTGATGGCTTCTGCATGAATTGCAGTCCCCCACTAGCTGATTGCATGTGGGACAGCTGTGGTAACATTGACATAGCCAATTGCATGGAAACACACTCCTATAACTGGAAACATCATGTGGGTATTGGCCCTTTTTATTCACTGTGAGCAGGACTTCATGTCGGTGTTTGGCAAAAAGCATCACAGATGGTAGTGGGATATACCTCTAACAACATACACTGTAGAGACAGGCCAACAAACAGAAGGGGGATGTTCCAGACTTGACTACAAAATGTAAGTGTTGCTCTTTCACCTTTGCAGTAATGTTGGTTTAATAGGGTTTGTGTGGATATGGCTGGTCTACATGATTTAATGCATGTCATGACAGTGTTATGTGTTTGAGGAAACACCCACCTGTAGGGTTATCTGCAGACTGGCCAGTGTTTGGAGTCTTATGTGTCTTGTGTAACTCACAGTTCTCCTTAGAACTGCAGAAGCAGTCTGAGGTTTGCAGTTAGTACATAGTGACAGCCATGAGAGCTACTGACTTCATATCCTTCAAAGGACATATGTCACAACAAACCCTGATACAACAGTAAATGTATGAGGGTATCATAGCAACATGACAATATTGGCCCAGTGTTTGTGGCTTAAGCCACGCGTCTGTCAACCTTTGTTCATATGTCATGCAGTAAGAGGTGCAGATGTTCTGTACACCATTATGTATTGACATCATACCTGATAACAAGCCAGTCAGATACCAAACTGCTAGACATGTTATGTATAGCAGAGGTTATTTCTGAGGACATAATCTGGCCATTTTGTGGTTGTGTGTACAGTAGTGGGTATGTGTACTTATGTTGATTGTTGACAGTATGTCTATTGCAAATACGTACCTTGGCCTGTGAACAGACTGTGGTAGATGTCAATGTTCTTGGTCCTGTTCTGTCGGATGTTACATGCTACTCCAGTGTATGGTACCTTATTGGCTTACATGTTTGTAGGGCCAAACACATACGTGTCCCATACCACAAACGGCATTGGACCACACTGTGTCCTGGCCCAGTATATGTAGGGTTAGTGTGTGAGTGGCACATATGAGCATGGTGTTAATCAGACCGTCCATATAGTGCAATATTAAGCTTGCATACCATATGTGGCTGTATTCACATTGGTTGTGGGTATGCACTTTCACACAGGTGTCTGTTACTCTGTGCTGTGACATGCCTGTACAGCCTGCTATATTTGCATTTGCATGTGTGTTCCATATGAAATGTAGGCCTGTGTTGTGGCAGTCTGCCTGTAATTTGCACAGTGCTTTGTTACATGCCTAGCAGCTTAGTGTAATTATCCAGTGTGATGATATGTCCAGATATTTGCAAGATGTACTGCTGCCGGGCCACCATAACTGTTGTATATTTCTGACAAAGATGTGGGATGCTGTACAGATGTATGTCACTAACTACTGGGTAGTATGTGGCCATGTGACCTCTGCACCACCAGTTATTTTGTGTCAGGACAGACATGAGTGTGTGAATGCTTAAACTGTGTGGGCATATGTAGTTCAGTATTTACGTGATATACCCATGTACATGGCTGTTAACATCCACATTGTCAGGCTTGGTTCACATGTCTCGCACTAAGGGGATCTGAGTATACCTCTGGACTAACCAGAGTGTGCCAGACTGTCCACATATATTGGTCATATCTCTGCTGTAGTCCACAGGATCATTACTGTGCTATCAGTGGTACTGTACTATTTATTTATTTTATTTATTTATTTATTTATTTGCAGTTGGTTTACCAGGATTGTCCATTGGGCCAAGATGAACCCATTTTCAATGGAGGCCTGGGGAGAAAAGCTCCAATAACAAGGTTAATAGGTTATACATTAGATTACAAAAATTTACAAATGATGTAGCTTAGAGCATGAAATTGCAAGTAGTATAGGACCAGAAACAAGGTTAACATGGGTTTTAGGTTAGATTACAATATTTACAAGTGGTACAGCTTAGAGCATAAGGTTACAAGAAGTACAGACTGGTGATGAATGTTACAGAAGATACATACTAGAAAAGAAAACATTTTAATATACATACTGAGAAGCCATTAACTCTTAAGAAGCTTGAATATATGTTACTGTGATGTCCTTAGGATGTCTGTCAGTAACTGATGTCATGCATGTCAATAGCAGATGTGACCTCACACACACATATCTATTAAGACAACCCCTGTTACAGTAGCAACAGTCTACATAAATACCTGCTATACATACATGACATCCCCTTGCATTAAGAGGTTGAGACTACTGGTGCTGAGGTATGACTCCATATATATATATATATATATATATATATATATATATATATATATATAGATATATATATATATATATATATTCATATATACATATCTATATACATATATGGGTATATATATATATATATATATATATATATATATATATATATATATATATATATACACACACACACACACACACACACACACAAACACACACACACACACACACACACACACACACACACACACACACACACACACACACACACACACACACTCACATATATATATACATATACACATCTATATATGTCTACACATATACAGATATATAGATATATATGCTTATATAGTTATAGATATCTACATATATATCAACCTAAATAGATATATATGTACATATACGATGCACATACACACACACACACACACATGCACACACACACACAAACATATACACAGAGATCTATAAATGGCCATATATATGATGTACTATACAGATGTGTATAAATACATATATATGAATATATATGTGTATGTGTATGTACATGTAGACATCTACATATGTATATGTATATATCCATATGCTTGCCATGTGTAAACATTACTGTTGTGTATACCTTCCCAGATGTATCACACCGTATGTATCTGATATGTGTATATTTAGATATAACAACATATGTGATGCGGCAGTAATGTCACCAACATGTACTATACAATTGTAGAAGTCACAGCAATTGTTCAATGCTATTCAATATGTCTACTGACTGATGTATTGGAAAAAACAACAACTGTCTTCACAGCTGTCATGGTGTAGTGGTTAATTGTTGTGACTATAGTGTATAGGGTCCTGGTTTCAAGGGCTGTTTATTTTGTTCCTGGGAATAACAAGGGCTGTTGGATACAGAGTGGTTAAGGCAGTTTTGAGCAGCTTTAAGTGTGTTTTCATGGGTTTGTGCAAAGCTAAGTGGTGCTAAGCTATGGTTAAACATATGGGCACTTACACTGTGTAGGCTTCACTTACCAGTGTGCAAATCTGCTTAGCTGTTACATTGCAGCAATGCTGACACCTGCTCAGCCCTGGTAACCTCTGCTCACATCCCAGTGTGATAACATAACAGGGTAATGACATATGTAATAGGTGTATGTAATGCCATGTACATAACATGTGTCTATGCGCTGTCATTACAGTAGCAAGGGGTGTGAGTCTCCTGTCTAGGACACTTGAGTATATATAAACTGTACAACACTCTTATCCATGTGAATGTGTTACATACAAGGGTAGTATCCCAGGTTATGTACTGTCACACTGGCATGTAGAGTACCATGACGTTACTACTGTTGACAGTGCTTTCCCAAGCAAGAGTAGATTGCTAATTGTAGTACTGGCAACAAACACCCCTGCATGCATAGATGGACTCTGAGTCCTCACTGTCATGTTCCTGGTGTGTGAGCTGTGTCACATTATATATTTCCAAATGGATAATGATCTCATGTAGAAATTAACTGTAAACTACTGTCTGTATAGCACATGTCAGTGAGGGCTGCCAACATGTAGTAATGGCATTCATATCAGTGTCAGATGTCTGTCAACACATTCATCCTACTGCATAGCTAGTTGGCAAGCTGATGTCTGTCAGTCCCTGTACAGATGTGCAGATGTCAGGTATCCAGCTCAGATATGTACAGGTGACCTATGCTTGACTAATACTGACATGTCTCCCCACTGTGTTATAACTGGCACAGATAGGACACAACACCCTGTACGCACCACATGCCACGGATACCTCCACAATATTACCACAGTCAACAGAACTTGCTTGGGTACAGATCTCCAAGACAGACACTAACCATGTTATGTAATACATGTTGCATATATGTCAACTGGAGCACCTCACCGGCCATTTGCAGGAGACACCCAGAGGATCGGCTGATGCATGTCACCCTCACCATGAGGGTCACCACAGTGGTGTCTCTAGATAGACTGTCTGCTGGCACATGGCAGGTGGCATGATACCACTGTACACACATCCCCTACACTTCCCATCTCTCCATGGACAGTAGCCAGGTACACACCTATAAGCACATGCAGCGATGCACCCCAGTACTGACAAATGTGTACATGTGCATTACTGAGGATATCAGTGTCTGTGTGTTAGTACACCTGTAGTTGGGAATACCCTGAGGCCCATCACACCCACCGCAACACCCATTACCATAGTTAGATGTGGCTGCTGCTGTACTGGACATTACATGTCCCTTGTTACACTCCTCTCCCTAAGGGCTACCTGAGCCTTGCAGTACCAGCACAACACTGTTGTACAAATTGGTTGATAGGCATGGGATACCCACTGAGTTCTGGCAAGTGTTTGTATGTGTGCATGTGTGTATATTTGTAGGGTACAGCATTCCAAGGCCACATACTCCTATTACAATATGCACCACACAGTATTAGGTATAGTGATGTTGCTGCCCATAGGAGAGGCATGACAATGCATCACCCTACTATGCCTGTGGCATGTGCATTAGATGCATATCCCTGTAGAAGCACTTTTGGGATGGACAAGGGGTTGTATTGCAGTCCTTGTCAATGTGTGGTGGTAGGTATGTCAGAGAGTCATCATGGATTCCAGTGCATACAGTATCCACAGTGGGGTGTGGGTGTTGGGTATACTGTCATTACATCATGGTACCTCCAGTACATGTCCCATGTACCACTGTATGGTGACCACTGTCACCATCAACCATACAGGTAACTGATAACACTATCCAAAACAGTTATGCATGTGCTGTGTGCAGCCTACCTGTAACACGTGGGACACACTGACAAGTTAGTTAGCACTGATAGACCCAGGTCTCTTGGATGTGTGTCTGACTGTTATGTGTTTGTTAATGTGTGTATGATGGTATGTCACACTGTGAATTGTTCATATACAACCATTATATCCCCGATTACCATACTGTACATGCCTGGGGATGTTCTGCATGTAACATTTAACCTGGAAAACACCTCATCCTAAACGCTGTGTGGTGTGTGCAATTAAAGCCACACACATCAGTAGAACTACATACCTAGGTAGGGGTCTAGTCCCAGTGTTGCCAACTAAGAGAGTGCGTGTATGTGGAGGGATCTACTTCAGGTTGCTGAATATACATTTCCCAGGGGGTCATCTGTCCATGTGGCACAGACAGTAACTCTTATACAGACCGTGACATGTGTTCAACTGTACCCAGGGTATGGCACAGCCATGGTGTCACCACAGTGCCATACCACTTGTGAGATATGACAGCAGACAATCCTCCTGCTGACACAGGGACACATACAACAGAAATGGATAACATTATGGAAATCACAATCAATCAGTGTTACTAACAGCTATAATGCATCAGTACTGGACAGCTGCACTACCTGACATGTAAGCATTAAACATTACTGCTGACAACATGTTACACAGCAGTACATTGGTACACTGTAGTACAGTCACATGTGCATCAGGACCATATAAGCCTGTCCCTGCATCAATGTTAGCGATGACAGGGATGTGACACAGGTATTATCATATGCACAGGGTGTGCTGTTGGTTTGCCAAAGATCTAGGGTTCGCCATACATTTGACACCATGTGTGTGAGTGAGGGGTGTAAGTTACTGATATGGCCGTGGTGATGTGGTGTGTGTAGGTATGGGGTTGCCCTAGGTGTGTTTGTATTGTGTGTGGGTATGCATGCACATGGTTCTGCCATGTGGCTGCCTATACAGGTGTTTCTTGGATAGCTGCAGACTATACCTGGCAGGGTGTGCAGTTCACTGCTTTTGGCCATGGACACGAGAACTGTGCCTGCCAGGAGTTCCACTGGCATGACCAGGTACAAGCCTCAATATGCTACTCTCCCCTGATGATGACATATGTCCGCTGGAACCAGGTCCCTCCTGGTACTGGCCAGGGCCGCATGTATGTGGCCTGCTGTGGTGTGGTGTAAACACCACCCCCCTGCAGTGCTGGGGCTGGTACTACCACTATGGGCATGGCTTGGTGTCCTTGCACGTCCTTGTTGACCGCCAGATGTTGGTGTTGCTGGGCTACATCCACGTGGCTGTTACACATCTCCCACCACATGCTCTAGCATGGACAATCCATGGTCGATGAGGCCCACTATCTCACCCAACTGTCTAGCCATGACCTCAATATAATCATGGAGGGCACCTGCAAGATCATGGATGTTGTTACTTACAGATGAAAAAGCAGCCCTCTGCAGCCTCAGACCCTGTCTGGCGTACCATTCCATACATGCCTGCACCTCCATGACAGCCTGGAACATGTGTCTGGTGGTACCAGACGTGGCACTTTTGGCAGGGGCACAATGACCAGCAGTCCTCCTGCGAGCACCGCGGTACATCTGCCTATGTGGTACCCTGCCGGACATCTGGCTATGGTTGCTGTGTCCCGAGACAGCAGCCATAGATACCACACTGTCCTGTGCATTGCCACCAACCGCCAACTGCCCCTCTGCTATGGCCACTGGTGAGGGGGTATCTATAGGCACTGTGACTGTGTGCAGGGATGGGGTGGATAACAGGGGATGGCAAACAATGGTGCAGTTTCGGCGTCTGACAACCCTGCCTGTGCCTCAACAGACCTATAATCATTTTTAGTGCCTGTATGGACACCAACATCAGATTGCCTGCAGGTGGGACCCTGACCCACATTGCCACCTGTGAGGGGAAAACAAGAAAAGCACATTAAGACCTGTACATCATTGCTTAACAGTACACACACTCACACACACACACACACACACACACACACACACACACACACACACACACACACACACACACTGACAGTCCACCATAATATCTACCTGTCCCTGAGTTTACAGACTGTCCCAAGTTTATTCACATACGTTCCCCATCCTGAATCACACTTGGAAACTTACACTCATTAATACCAATCATTAACGCATCATTCTTCTAATTGCCTAGTCAAGTGATCACAAAACATGACCTGTTACTCCATTACCTCTTTCACTTGATTGGAGTCGGTTTTAGAAGGGTTCACTGCTGTCATCCAGTGTTCACCCTGGGTATGTCCAGACATCATGAGCATGGCCAGCATATGTTAGGGGCTACTACGGACACCCAATAATGTCACGCACTGGAGTGTCATACGTAACTATTGCTCTGTAGATGCAAGATCTGTTGCTCAATCAGCTTGTTATGTGGACAACAGTAATATTTGGATACACTCACTGGTGTTGTCTAGTAATTCCCCAATGCATCTGTAGTGCTGCCTACATGGGTAGTCCTTCACCTTTCTGCTGATTGCAATTTTAACTGTATACCTGGTATCTAGTTTTCCTTTCAATGAATGTCCCATGCTACAGACCTTATTATACTATCAGCTGTCCTGAGATTACATATCAGACAAGTATTCCTGGTGTCTCATGTGTCAGTCCATGTCCATGCACTGCACGCTTCCAAAGAGAAGTACTGACATATGAACAACCCCACAATCACACATGTGCATACATGGACACCCACACAAAAACACGAACACACATACACACACATCCTACTTGCACCAACCCCCTCCACTCCACCAGATTACACTTACAGACAAAATAACTCCCCCACTCCCCACATACACACACTTACAGGTGAGGTTGCACAAAGATAGTACACACAGATGTCCCATTACCCATATGTGAACATGCATAACATATGGTACTCAACAGCATGCAATGCAGCTAAAGTCAATCCATGCTAGCAACAGTATACATGTGTGTGATGCATAGGCTGTGTTAGTAGGTGATGCCCCTTCCCTGGAAAACACTGCACCCATGTACACAGTATTGCTGCGCAACTGTTAAGCACCCTGCCATGTACTGTGCACCACGCATCACAAGTGTACATACCATTGTGAATGTGTATTACTCTGTTAGTTGTGTCTGCTCTAATGCTCACAGCCCCTATGTGTTTGTCTGACACATACCTGGGATGATATGTGGACAGATGTCATTTGTGAATGCCTGATGTCTAATTTACAGATGTTGTCATCAGTGGTGCATGTATGACCAATACAATACTATTACACTGACAGCCATCAAACCTTGCAGTGGCTATGGGGAGTGTACACACCTTATTGATATGATGCCCTCTTCCTTGATATGCCATGGGAAACACATTACTGCATATGTTAACATTACAGGAGACTGATATGTGACATATGTCCTGTACAATCAAATGCAGTGTCAAACAAATGTGTTAGTTGTGCTGATGCTGATTGAGATGCATACACTTTGTGGGTGCATATGTGTGCATGCCCTTATCATGATGGTTTGTTGCACCTGCTGTTATGTGTAGTACAGCAGTCACTATTCCTGGCAGGGGAATACTAGCATGGGCCATCTGCATTTGCCAGTATATGGTCAGTCTGTCCTACACATGTGCCCCAACTCTGCATGATTGCAAGTTCAACTCATGTGCACATACCTTGGAGTTCACACACTGCCGTCACTATTGATGTGGAGTCAGAGTTATGCCTGCCACAGTTCCTGACCCTGACTGTGTGCAGATATAGCCATTCATAGCATCCTTTGGATCTCAGCTGCAGTGCACTGTTGTGTCATGATGACACACCCTCCCCACCTTCAGCCTTTTTGCAGATGCTTGACAACTATTGCCTACACATGTGTGTCAGTTTGCAGTGTCCCAAACACTGAACACCACATGTAACAGCCTAGTCCCAGCTAATGAATGGTAAACCTACAGGTGTACACTGGCACTGACATGGTACAGATGGGGAAGATGGGCCTGAGGTGGGGTGAAGTATTGGTTGTGCAGCACATGTATCTTACATGATATTGTCTGTAGGTTTCCAACGTGGTCTTGGTACACCAGTACACATTGCAATGCATGCCTTTTGGGGACCTCTTCTGTTATGCATACGCTACATGTAGAGAGGCCTGGCTGATGTTTCCTGTGGTACAACTGTCACATCTGATTACTCTAACCCATAGACCACATGTTTGCAGAGTCCAAGCAATTGCTGACTTGGGTACTGCACAGCCAGTACTTGCTAGACATTCCTGCAACCCCTCAGTGTTGTGGCATGTTACTAGGCAGCCCACATGACCAGTTTGCTACATGTGACATCATCTGTGTTGGATGGCCATCTGTTTATTTCCTACATCATTTCTGTCCCATACATCTTTGCCACATAAATGACTGTCTGCACTGTTTGCCATGGTATATGGAATGGTGAGGTATGGCTACATGTTCAGCTCATGGATGCTACCTGTTAGGTATGGAGCCCATGCCATGTCATGTAAGATGTGTGCAAGCCACGGCTGCCTCTGTTGCAGGTAAGTGTGCACATTTGATGGCGAGACGTCTTGGACAGCAGACCAATACTTTTTGTGAAGGTATGCATTTCCCATACTTTCTACCCTAACCTATGATTCCATATTACACACTCATTGCTCATGTTGGGACCACATTGCAGGCTGTAAGGGTTGTGGACTGCAGTATTATGATAAGCCAAAGTTTAGATCTGTAACAGTTGCCATTGTAAAACTGGTATATACACTGTTGTAGCACTGTATAAGGGTGATGTTTCACACATGTCCCTACTCAAGGCCAGTTGTCCCACCATTATATTGATCTCTGTGGACACATTTTGCAATGACAGGATGTTAGTTATATTGCAGGAGTCTGACATACCCTTCAGATACACCATCATGGTGACCACTGTGATGCAGTGCAGTTAACAGCAACAATACATGAACATGTATGGCATGCATTATGGGTAGGTGTGTTAAATGTGTACATGGAATACACCATAGCCATAACATGACTGGTGTATTGGCAAGCCTGAATAAAAAACTATACTCATGAGCTACAGGCTGCTGCCTTGGAGGTATACCAGAGGGACCTACATAAGTGTGTGAGAGATGTGATGTCAGTAGCCAAAGCTGTGGCATTGGTACAGGGAGGGTGCAGCATTACAGTACATCAACAGCACAAGCTCACAATACTACAGCTTCTGCACATCTGTTTATTACTACTATGCAGCAACAGACTATATATATGTCATCTCACATATGCATGATCTACCTGTACAGATGTAGATGGATATGCAACAGTAGTCTACTGATGTGCCCTGTGGTCTTACCTGCACACTCCTTTGCCGGTGTGTGGGAAGCACCCACCTCCACTATACTCTCTGCCAGTTGTGTGAGCAGGTGGGCAGGTGTGACTTCCCCCTGTTACGAGGTGATCCCCCCTGACAGCAGCAGCACGCCAAGGGGCATTGCGAAGTAAATGAGTGCAATGATGCCGGACCTGCTCATAACTGCGGTTATGCAGGCCGTCATCATTTACCCTGTGGACAAGATTGTTCCACGGGTGGTCTGCTCCTGCTGTACATGGGCTGTTCTGCCGAACAACACCTGGTAGTGCTGCACCAAGTGTGTGATGATGACCTCATTTTCGTCCGCTGTATAAACAAGGAGTCTCTCACAGGACGTCTTGCCTGAAAGATGGAAACAGGTCTGAGCAACTCATACAGCAAGGTTACTATATAGTTCTTAATACACATCTCTGTCTCCCCCCCCCCACCATATCTGCAACAGCAATCTGATCACACAACGCAATAGTATTGCTACAAAATAAATACCTACCACTGGGACATATATCATATTGTACCACACTTTGTACTATGTGTTTGTAGCCATGTTCCCTGTGAGGACATTATCATTGGTGGCCTGTTACAGACAATGTCATCTGCATGCCATTGTAAGAGCCACTATGGTTCCATATATGCATGTGGTCTGTTTGCTATGTGATTGCTGCACATCTGTTGTTTTGTGTTATTGGGGATATCTATGCATGTTGCTGGACATGATCCGGGAATGTGTGGACTATTACTACCCACACATGTTCTATAACAGTGGCACAATAGCATGTTTATCGACATTTGCCAGCAGAACCACCTCTCCCACTTCATCTGGACATGTTACCAGGCCAAATCACATGTGGGACCCACCCTGGTGCCTCCTCATCTACTGGTCCTGCACTACCTTCAGGTGGAACCATATCAGGGATGATGCCCCCCCCCCGGGAGCACACACAGACATGATCCTGTCACCCGAGGTCAGATCCGGGGTCTGGTGCATAGGGTGCTCCCCAGAGACTTGGGGGATGTGCTACAGCACCTTGAGGCCCTCAGTACACACTCACAGGGTCCACATGCTCCTCCTGCTTAGCCTCCAGCCCAGGAACCTTCGGGGCCGTGAAGCTGATGTTGTGACTAGCAATGGGTGAGGGCCTTGTTCCCATTGTTTCCATATGGGGGCTCATGGGGCTTCCACATCGCAGATGACACTCCCCATCCAGGGTGTTTACCCAGCACATGTGTCATATACCGCACCTGTAGGCTGTCTTCTCTATCTTACAACCTAACCCACCTCCACAAATATACCTGCTATCCTTCCCCAAATTCCCAATCCCACCTTCACAAACAAGGGAAATGTGGTCCCAACAAGGGGTTCACATGTGACATAACCATCAATCTTGCACACACTTACTGCTGTATATATATATATATATATATATATATATATATATATGTGTGTGTGTGTGTGTGTGTGTGTGTGTATTGATATGTGTGATGTTCCCTCACACATAGCATGCAGCACTGTGATGCAAAACTAGGGGATATGTATTTATATACATATGTGTGTGCGTTTGTATATATGTAGTCATACACATATATATCTATATATATATCTATATAGGTGTAGATATACAATATGAGTTGTGTACATATATATATATAGGTTTATATATATACTTATATATATATATATATATATATATATATATATATATATATATATATATATATATATATATATATATATAGTGCATTTAGACATCAGGTCCACACTCTCTAACTCTCCTTCATGCACAGCTGCACTGTTCTGCCTTGCTACATCACAGACAGGTGCCACATGTGGACACAGCCCAACATAAGGGGTATATATAGGGGCAGATTGCTGGTAGGCCTATTACACACCTATGGCATTTCTGCATGCTACCTTACATGTTAACTTGAGTACCCTGCAAGTGGTTGGCTCTGGAACACACGTGCCCATCATAATGGCATTATTTTCACCACCAGCTATTGGCCACACTAATATACATGTTTTCTATTACACAACACACACTATGATGGCTTACATCTTGTCAGTCAGTGTTGATCTGTACAGTTGATGGGTATGGCCCACTACCCACAGGGACAGACACTAATGTCCATAGCAGTTGTTCAGCGGGACATCATTATGACAACACCACCTGATGGCACATATAAATCATTCCACATCATCTATCCCATTATTATGGACCAAGTACTCTCTCTCTCTCTCTCTCTCTCTCTCTCTCTCTCTCCTCTCTCTCTCTCTGTCTCTCTGTCTCTCTCTCTCTCTCTCTCTCTCGCAGCATGGATTTTGTAGGTGATGCACATGATCAGGTGATGTCCTATCCACCAATCAGTCCTCCACTTGCTACCTGCATGCAGCATGCTGTGTAGTTCCAATTACTATTGTCATGGCAACCCACCACTATAAATCCCTACATCATGTGGGCGTGGTCCCTTTACTTTTCCTGTATGGTGGACATCCTTCCTGTGTGTGGGCAGCAGTGTTACAGACAGCAGGTAACAATACCTCTTACAAGAACACTTGTAGATTCAGGTCAGCTACATATTTGTGTAAGGTTCCAAAACTACAGACAGAGTATAAGTAGTGTTGTTATGCGCATTGTATAAAACCACTGTTACAGGGTTTGTGTGTAAATACTAGTTTAACATGGAATGTAGTCTGTCTGCATAGCTCTCAACTGTGGGCCTATCCACATGATGGCCAAAGGTGTGCCTGTTATGTTTTGTCTGTCCACCATACAGGTCTTGTGTCAGATATATCACTGGCATTGTGTGTGTTGAGTGCTATCAGTACATGGCTATATCCATTTGTATTTCTGACTTCATATTCCTGACTAAGGGTATGTCGCAGACTATCCTGTAACACCAGTAACTTACTCAGTATATGACAACACTATTTCACATATGGGCCTGTGTTCTGGCCTCTGTCCTCCACCTACATACCAGGCTTTGTCCATATGACATGCAGTAAGGGGTTGTTATGTAGTGGCCTGTGATTATGTTGTGCTGCCATTCCTGCCATCATTCCAGTGCTGTTGTGGCCCCCACACATATTGTGAGGTAGGGTCCATATATATGTGGGCTTTAGCTGCACAAAACATGTGTGCCCTTCTGCAGTACAGAGGTCAGTGTATGTAGCAGTGGTATATGTCCCTGTAAGTCAGTCTATGGGGGGTATGCACCATATATAACCTAGGCTGCTACAACATATGAGGGATATCAGTAGTAAGCTGCCCTAAGGTATACGGCTGTACATTACCATACATTTCTCCTTGGGAACATTGGTGGCCTAGTGCTTACTGCCATACAGACTGTTCTGTTTATCAGTTTGATTGTGATGTTTTCAGTTATGCATTGTTATATAACAGATACATCCCATTGTGTCTACTTAAGTCTTTTCCCCCTAGAGATAGAGTACAGAGTGTGATTACAGGCTGCTAGACTATACATCTGCATTACTTACTGTTGATTGATTGTTATCCTGTGCCCAAGTCTGTCTTTACTGGTGTACTACTTGAAGGCCTTGTTATGCTTTCAGATTAACATATAAAATGATCTGCTTGACAGTTGCATTAATCAGTTAGTATGTATTTCAAAGTCTAAACAGCTATATGACATGGCATATACAACTGTAATAGTACACAAATAAAACTT
Source organism: Protopterus annectens (assembly GCF_019279795.1). NCBI lineage: Eukaryota > Metazoa > Chordata > Ceratodontiformes > Protopteridae > Protopterus > Protopterus annectens. Next base: position 190,868,832 of record NC_056727.1, read on the forward strand.
TCTTATGTATGCAAACCTGTGTGTGGTGTCATATCCATTGACTTCTCTGTGGGTATATGTTTCAGGCAACAATTGTCTTTTGCATGAGTGACTCATACACTGTCCATTTGAAAAGGTGGCAAATGTAGGAATACTGGTTGCTCAGTATGCTGTGCACCCTCTAAATATGTATCTTCCTATGCATATCTGTGTGTGTGTATGTGCAATCACATATATATCTATATGGGTCTACCTGATTTAACCGAAAGCTTCAAACGCCGACAACGAGAACACCAACACCGGAGGATCAACAACGGAGAAGACCGACAGTTGAAAATCCCAACGCTGAGAACACCAACATGTTAAGATAAGTGTGCAGTAGGGATGGACTTTAGTGTTAGGGGAGGATTAAGTGAGTTAGGGTTAGGGTGCAGGTAAGGTAAGTGTGCGATAGTGACAGACTTATGTGTTAGGGACGGATTAAGTGAGTTAGGGTTCGGGTGCAGGTAAGATAAGTGTGTGATAGTGACAGACCTTAGGGTTAGAGTTTGGGTTAAGGTTATTGCATAGATAGTTGTGTATGTAAGGTTTAGTGTAGGTTTGTAAGGTGTTTGGTGTGCTTGTGTTGTGTGTGTGTTTTTCGGAAAAGGTATTTGTTTTGTTGATTGTCGGGATTGTGGTTTGTCAGGCATGTGAAGTGTCGTGTTTTTTATCTTTCACTTTTGTGGTGTAGGTTATTTCATTGTCAGTGTTTTGGTGTGTCGGCATTATCACGTAGACCCATATACATATATATATATATATATATATATATATATATATATATATATATATATATATATATATATATATATAAGCTCCCAAACACAAGCGGATACCAACTGCACGGCAAACAGAGATAGTTTCAACTCCAAATATTCCGGCTCCAACAGTGATAGCAAAAACGGTCAAAGCAGTCACTCTAGAGCATGTATAAGATAGATAAACAATTGGCTTCTAAAAACTCCTTTAATGGAACGTAAGCGCTTTCGCGACTCAGGGGTCGCTTCATCAGACGTTAACAAAATTAAAAACTCATTACTTCCTTTTATAAAAACACATCACATCCTAAAATCACGTCATTTCCTGAGATTACAAAAACCTAATGTCAATCCCGTCCAAATAAATTCACACATAGATTATTACATGGCGCATTCCACTATCCAGATAAAGCCATGTTGCGGCATGTGAAGGTTAGAATGCCCATTCTAAGGTATAGTAGAACAAATAGCATAAAATAAAATAAAATAAATAGTGGGATGCTTAGACAGTATCCCCTATTGAACTCATTACATCCGGAGTGTCATTCTAAGTCTCCAAGTCAGCGACTGCCCAGATCCATATCATAGATTGTAGAATTATAAAGTTACCATGACGTCTAGGGCATTCATAAAAAACTGGTTCACTCGGTATGAGATGACACATTCAACTGCCAAAATAAACCGGCATGTCAAGTCCATATTTTTAAGTCAACATGCCTTGCTATATGTAAGGTCTTGCTTCAATAATATCACTTTGCAGCAACACTCCCAGATTATTCCTACATATAGGTGGTACAGCAACAGCAATAATTTACATCCCCAATATAGATCTAAAAGGCATCGATAGATTATCAAGAAATGTAGATATCTATAACTCATAATTAAATAAGGAACTGTAAACATATTCATGGTGCACAAACAATGCGCCCTATTGAACATGGAGCCATCCAAGTGCATATAGGGTCAAGCGGCTGCGCACAATTGAACAATATACACGTTGAAGCCTGAATGGCAAAAAACGGAGTTAGACTCAACTATGTTGTAGCAGCAACAAACAATAGACTCTAAGCCGGCCATATGCTGTGTGTGCAGATCAGATCTAGCGAACTACCGCAACCCAGCGTGGAGAGGTGGTGGATCCAGTATATGTGTTCAATGGGCCATACACTGCCACAGATGTGACATGAATGAAAGTCAGGTGTGGTTTATGTGTAATTATTACATATTGCCAAGGGAAATGTCAGTGGTGCTACTGTATGGGTCTGGCTTTGAGAACAGGTCTGATGGATACAGATTCATTCAGACCTAGACACCTGTGTGCACCCAATCTAAAGATCCATTTAAGCTCCATCTCCTCCGTTAAGTTGGTGATATCACCTCCCCTTGGCTTGGGATATATCACTTGTAAAACTTGAAAGAGGAAGTCATGTTGTGCTCCTAATGCGAGCATGTGTTTCGAGATTGCACTGTAGTTGTCACCCCTTGCAAAAGCATAGTGATGATCCCGTATTCGTTCTCTCAGTGACCTGTTTGTCTTCCCAACGTAGAAGGAAAAACAGGTCCGGCAGTGTGCAACATATATCACGTTCCTGGTGTTACAGTCAGCTGCGTAACGCAACTCCCATAATTTACCGTCATTAGGACATCTAAAAAATCTGGAGTTGTCAATATGAACGCACTGTGCACATGAGCCACACCTCCTCGTGCCCAACTGCCATGCTTGTGCCTTGGTATGACCGGAGTTGGACAGATTGGGAAAGCACAACATCTGCTTCAAATTAGTACAATTCCTAAAGACATATTGAGGACAATTGCCCACAATCCTTCTAATATGAGGGTCTACCATCAAAGAACCCCAATTCTCATTGATGACCCGTTGTACATAAGCTGTGTTCGTTCCAAGTGGCATGATCACAGGTACCAGTGGTTTGTGATCTGGTTTATCCTTCTTAGCAGGCTGTCCACCCATAAAAAAGGGTTTTCCTCGGCTCTGCCTCAGGTCACTGGCTGATCTACATTGTTTATCAACGGCCCCCGGATCATACCCTCTGTTAATGAAAGTGTCTTTCAGGTTGTCCAGTTCTCGTGCAAAAACAACATCATTTGAACAGAGACGTGACAGTCTAAGTGCTTGACCCTTAACAATGTTTGGAAAAATTTTTGGATCATGCATGCTGTCAGTGGAGAGGTACGAAGGTACATAGCAGGCTTTCCTGTGCACCCTGGTCGAGAAATTATCACCAGATTTGGTGATGGTTGTGTCCAAATAATCTATGGAGGTTCTAGAATGTTCCATCGTAAATTTCAAAAAACTAGAAGAATTGTTGAGAGTTTCATGAAACATGGCCAATGATTGTATATCGCCTCTCCAAAGGATGAACAAATCATCAACAAATCTTCTATAGAAGATGACATTTCTATTTGGCAAAATATAGTCTCTCTCCCAGGTTAGCATGACTAGGTTTGCATAAGAGTTCGCACAACTGGTGCCCATTGCAGCCCCAGTGGTCTGTCTGTACACACCATCATTAAAGGTGAACAAATTGTTCTCAAGCACAAGCTCCAACAAAAGGCACACCAGGTCTGTTTCAGTCACACTCCAACGTTCTGCCAGCAAGCTCTTAACCATCTGTATACCATCCATGTTCGGTATGCAGGTAAAGAGCGATACCACATCCATTGTGGTCATCACTATATCCTTTGTGTCAGCAGTGGCCACGGTGCAATTGTACAGATCTCTCAAAAATTGACCAGTGTCTCTCAAAACATGTGAATACTCAGACAGTACCAGTTTTAGCTTATGATCAAGATAGATGGAAATAGGCTCTGTCAGCCACCCCGCTCCCGCTACAATGGGCCTCATAGGTGGCTTGTAGGGGTCCTTATGTATCTTTGGTAAACCATTGATACTAGGTAAGAGCGGTGCATCTATCCGGAAATAGTCATGCAGCTCCTTTGTTAGAATGCCCATTTTCACACATTCATCCAATGTGTTAGATATAGTCAAGCAACACCTTTGTATGGAGTCCGGGGTGATCCTCTCATAGGACGTTGAATTTAACATTTCAGACATACTCTCCACATAGAAGGACCTGTCCATCAGTACAAGACGACCCCCCTTGTCCGCTAACTAATCTGAAGCAGATGTTGTGCTTTCCCAATCTGTCCAACTCCGGTCATACCAAGGCACAAGCATGGCAGTTGGGCACGAGGAGGTGTGGCTCGTGTGCACAGTGCGTTCATATTGACAACTCCAGATTTTTTAGATGTCCTAATGACGGTAAATTATGGGAGTTGCGTCATGCAGCTGACTGTAACACCAGGAACGTGATATATGTTGCACACTGCCGGACCTGTTTTTCCTTCTACATTGGGAAGACGAACAGGTCACTGAGAGAACGAATACGGGACCATCACTATGCTTTTGCAAGGGGTGACAACTACAGTGCAATCTCGAAGCACATGCTCGCATTAGGAGCACAACATGACTTCCTCTTTCAAGTCTTACAAGTGATACATCCCAAGCCAAGGGGAGGTGATATCACCAACTTAACGGAGGAGATGGAGCTTAAATGGATCTTTAGATTGGGTGCACACAGGTGTCTAGGTCTGAATGAATCTATATCCATCAGACCTGTTCTTAAAGCCAGACCCATACAGTAGTACCAATGACATTTCCCTTGTCAATATGTAATAATTACACATAAATCACACCTGACTTTCATTCATGTCACATTTGTGGCAGTGTATGGCCCATTGAACACATATACTGGATCCACCACCTCTCCACGCTGGGTTGCGGTAGTTCGCTAGATCTGATCTGCACACATAGCATATGGCCGGCTTAGAATCTATTGTTTGCTGCTGCTACGGAATAGTTGAGTTTAACTCCGTCTTTTGCCACTCAGGCTCCAATGTGTATATTGTTCAATTGTGCGTAGCCGCTTGACCCTATATGCACTTGGATGGCTCCATGTTCAATAGGGCGCATTGTTTGTGCACCATGGATATGTTTACAGTTCCTTATTTAATTATGAGCCATAGATGTCTACATTTCTTGATAATCTGTCGATGCTTTTTAGATCTATATTGGGGGTATAAATTACTGCTCTTGTTGTACCACCTGCATGTAGGAATAATCTGGGAATGTTGCTGCAAAGTGACATTATTGAAGCAAGACCGTATATATAGCAAGGCATGTTGATTTAAAAACATGGACTTGACATGCTGTTCTATTTTGGCAGTTGAATGTGTCATCTCATACCGAATGAACCAGTGTTCTATGAATGCCCTAGACGTCATGGTAACTTTATAATTCTACAATCTATGATATGGATCTGGGCAGTCGCTGGCTTGGAGACCTAGAATGACACTCCGGATGTAATGAGTTCAATAGGGGATACTGTCTAAGCATCCCTCTATTCATTTTATTCTATTTTATGCTATTTGTTCTACTATACTTTAGAACGGGCATTCTAACCTTCATATGCCGTAACATGGCTTTATCTGGATAGTGGAATCCGCCATGTTATAATCTATGTGTGAACTTATTTGTATGTGATTGACATCAGGCTTTTGTAATCTCAGGAAATGACGTGGTTTTAGGATGTGATGTGTTTTTATAAAAGGAAGTAATGAGTTTTTAATTTTGTTAACGTCTGATGAAGCGACCTCTGAGTCGCGAAAGCGCTTACGTTTCATTAAAGGAGTTTTTAGAAGCCAATTGTTCATCTATTTTATACATGCTTTAGAGTGACTGCTTTGACCGTTTTTGCTATCACTGTTGGAGCCGGAATATTTGGAGTTGAAACTACTTCTGTTTGCCGTGCAGTTGGTATCCGCTTGTGTTTGGGAGCTTATATCTACTATCTTTTGTTCTGTTGGGCTTGGTTTTTGGAAATATATATATATATATATATATATATATATATATATATATACTGCATATATGTGTGTGTGTGTGTGTGTGTGTGTGTGTGTGTGTGTGTGTGTGTGTGTATGTATCTTTGGAATGTTTAATGCTTCACAATGGTGAAAAGGAAATATTAAACATACAAAAAGTAAATTCTACATATATATGTGTGTGTGTGTGTGTGTGTGTGTGTGTGTGTGTATGTGTGTGTGTGTGTGTGTGTGTGTGTGTGTGTGTGTGTGTGTGTGTGTGTGTGTGTGTGTGTGTGTGTATATATTTTTATAATATATATATATATAAATATACACACCACATACATCTACATGTATAAATACATTTTCTGTACTGTTGAATGACTTTGCTGGATGATATGTTTCTGAAAACATCAGGGTTATTTGTATCTGACATGGCTTATTGGTAAATTGCTTTGGCTACGGTGTGTAGCGTTCTGGCTTTGAGCGTTGCAAAGGCTGTTTATTTTGTTGCTGGGCAAAACAAGGGACGATAGATACAGAGTGATTAAGGCACTTTTAAGCAGTTGTAAGTGGGTTTGCGTGGATTTGCATGGAGGTAAGCACTGCTAACTTCCAGTTACAGTTTCTTATACTGATTTAGCTTTTCAGTTGCTTAACCTGTGTAGGCATTGCTTCAACCCACTTATTGCTGCTTAAAAGTGCTTACTCCCACTTACCCCTGTGCTAATTTCTTTAAAAGAAATGAAAAAGGGTTAATAGGAAATTGATAAAAAAGGGGACCAAAGACAGAAAGACAGTAGGGAAAATAGCTAGGGATGTGCATGGCAGGTGTAGGGAAGGTCCATAGCTGCCAATTTCTTCTACAGCATCAGCTGTGCATATACAATGATTTGGAGGTTGATTTGGACACTCATGCCCCTAAGAGAGGGGTGAGAACAGCAATAATATGTTGTGAATCCAATTAGACCAGATTATATGTGTCCAGCGGATACGTGTGGAAAATGAAAAGCTATGTTTATGGCGAGATTTTGTTGGGGAACAAATTGCCCTTTTTTTTTTTGAGGTGAGAGTGGGATGTTGGGGAGGGATAGTAGGTATATTTGGGGAGGTAGGTTGGGTAGGATAACAGACAAGACAGACAAGACAGCATACAGTGGCAGTGTATGGCACATGTGGGGGGTAAACCCCTTGGATGGGGATGGATGTTTGGAAGCCGGAAGCCCATGAGCCCCCTAGTGGAAACAGTGGGACTGAGGTCCCCACCCATGGGCAGTCAGCACTGCACCTCCATGGCCCTGAAGGTGGCTGTGCTCGGGGCGGAGTAGGATGGCCTGGCTGACCTTCTAGTTGTGCCACGCGGTCCTCAAGCTGGTGTAGCAGATTTCCAAACTCCCTGTGGAGCTCACTACACACTACACCCTGGACCTTGCGAAGGGTGACAGTGTCCTGTCTGCACCTGCTCCCAGGGTGGTGAGCCCCATCTCCTGAGGTGGTTCCACCCAAAGGTGGTGCAGGACCAGCTGACGAGGAGGTCCCAGGGTGGGCCCCTGATATGCTGGTGCCCGGTGCCATGGCCAGCTGAGGTGGAAGAGCTGGGTCTGCTGGGACCGGCCTTCCCAAACGTGCTATGGTGTTTCAATTTTACAACATATGTGGGTTAGTAGTAGTCAACACATTCCAGGATTAGGTATAACAGCATGAATAGATATTCCCATTTACCCGAAACACCAGATATGGAACATTTGCATAGCAAACAGAACACATGCATATATGGAACCACGGTGACCATTACAACAGCATGCAGGTACATTGACGGCAGCATGCCACCAATATGGGAGTATTTCAACATGACACATGCATAGAAACAAATTTAAATATTTATCAAACAATAGGACATATGTCCCAACAGTAGATTTAATAGGGCACATACCGATTGAGTTGTGTATTTAGTTTATTGTTGCAGATATGGTGGGTGGGTTAGAGAAAGATGTCAATTAACAACTTGTATATCCCTGTAGTTCTCATTACTTTCTTAGTCAGTACTGTGATCTGTACCTTACAGGTATTATTACACTACCATATGGCATTAGTTTGGACAGTGGTATGGATGGTGACAACTATATACATGAACTGAAGTTTACCTGCAGTAGATACCTCTTACTTGGTATACCTGTGGAGGTATTGCTTGTTAACACTACCTGACTGTTTCTACACATATTCCCAGATTCCAGATTGATGTTATGCACATACCTGCCCATCTCTTATGGCACACAATCTGGTCATGTCTTGACAACATGCAGCTGAAACCAGGACATATTTTGACTATTGCCCTCATAAACATTTGGTGAGTTGTACAATGACATGTTTGTTTTCATTGACATTTTCCAAATATGTACAGGCCTGACAGTCAGTTATATGACATTAAATGCTGCCTACATGTCAGAGAGTAGCACGCTGATATGCCAGGGGGACAGGGGAACAGCCAGCAGATATGGGCTGATTAACTGGACATTCTGGACAATTCTGTACACTTGTGGGGTATGATTCTGCATACAGCTTACTATCATTCTCAGGATTTGAACCATGGCTGTGTCTGCTAAAACTAAAACAGTGTCCATCACAGTTGAGTGTGCTATATAGATATTGCTGTGTATCTCTTCTCTGTTTGTGTCTCTAAGTCTCCTGTGGTTTTACAATCTGTCCTTGTAATTACAACACTCTTATACAGGGTTTCCTAGAGAGTTTTATTATGTAGCACAGTGTGGATGACAGTGATGAGTAATACCTTATTATTCAGAGCAACTGCAACACTAACAATGCCATACAATATCAGAGTAAACAGTACCAGTCCAGGATTTCAATCTTTTATTTCTAGACACAGTTTTCATATCTAACGGACCTGTGGGGGGAATGTTTGTTAGCACTACCTGAATGTTGCCACACATATTACCAGATTCCACATTAGTATTATGCATATACATCTCATTCTGTTATTGCACACACTCTGGTCACAGCTTCACAACATGGGGAGGAGATGGGACATACTTTGCTTATTACTCTCGTAACATTTTAGGGAGGTGCTAGAATGACAGGTTTGTTCTTATAGATGTCTGACAACCAGTTGTATGTCATTATTTGCTGCCTAAACATCTGGGACCATCCCACTGATTTGCCAGGGGGACAGGGTGACTGGCAGCAGATACGGGCCAATTAACTGGACATTCTGGACATATCTGTACAGTTGTGGGGTATAATTCTGCATACAGCTTACTACCCCTCCCAGGATTCGAACCATAGCTGTGTGTGCTAAAAATACAACACTTCACGTCTCATTTGAGTGTGCTATTTTGATTATGCGATTTATCATTTCACTATTTTTTCTGTCTAAGTCTCTCTCAGTTGTACAATATGACCTCTTGAGATTACAACAGTCATATACAGACATTCCTACACATTTTATTTATGTAGCACAATGTGGGTAACTGTGCTTAATACAGCAGTACCATTAAGAGATTGCAGTTCTGCATTACCATATGATACCAGAGTAAACACATGCAGTCCAGCAGTTAAACCTTTATTGTCAGGCTGTTAACGTATTATTTACATACAACCTATATGAGACTCTTCCTGTCATATTCTCTGGTTTATTCAGTACATGCCTTAAACAATGCAGGTTTTATACTGGCAATTAACTTTCTACTACTTTTAAATTTATTTCTTATGATAGTACATGCAAGAGTATTACTAACCTGCCTTGCAATGCAGCCTCTGCAATCTACAGGTATGGGCTTCCTGGTTCACAGCCTGCTCATCTGCCGCTGTCAAAGACATAAGAGGAATATTTAGCCATACTTATCCATAATATACATGAGCTGGCAATTATTAAACAGGTAGTGGACTGATACTTACACAAGGCTGGGACATCCCCCGTCCTCCTAGCCTCTTGGATCCACTGAACCAAGAGCTCCCTCTTTCTCTGCTTCAGGTCGGCATAGTGATGCCTGACCTGCTCACCAGTTTGAGGTATGCCAGTGGCACTGGTGATGTCATGAGCAAGACGGTCCCAGGCTTCCACTTTATATTGGGAACCCTGGTACTGGCCCTGCAGCAGTCTCTGGTCATGGTCTTTAACAAGGAGTCCTACCATGACTTTGGACTCCTGGATGCCCCAGTGCTGCACCTGAAAGTGCACTCCCTCTCCCACACTGGTCATAGGGCCTAGAGGAGGAAGCTGTAACCAGATATGAGATGTATTCCCGCCTGTTCGGTTTAAAGAGGGCCAATTTCCCTCACTTTGCCATGATTAGACAGTTTTGAGAATGCTAATCTATGGGCAAACCTGCTTAACTAAGGTTGGCATTGCTTAAATGGGTATACCAATGGGCAAACTGATTTAGCTGGCCTGCACATTGCTTACACCTATAAGCAGGGCTGTGCAAAGCTTAGCGTTGCTTAAATTTTAATTTGCATACTATTTGGCATTGATTTATTATTCATTACATGTTATATATGTGTTTGGTATCCATGATTCATGTGTATGTACACTGTATGGGGTCCTTGTGTTTATTAGGGGATTTCAACACTTTATCACAATGACACCTCACATCTGGACTTAATGCATTACTCCAGTTCACATATTTATGTTATGTAGGAGGTTATAAAATATAAAATTGTATATAGATTCCTTTCATATGTTAAGTTTAATATTCCTATAGTGAGGATCTGTTTGGTGATACCTCAGTCTTATGTATTGCTGTAATGGCTTATTGGTTAATTACTGTGACTATAGTGTACAGGGTCCTGGGTTAAAGACCTGAAAGAGCTATTTATTTTGTTGCTGGGCAGAAGAGCGGCTGTTGCATACAGAGTAGTTAAGGCACTTTTAAGCAATTATAAGTGGGTTTGGTGATGGTAAGCAATGCTAGCCTCCGGTTAAATATGCTTACATAGAGTTAGCTTCAGTATTGTTTAACCTGTGTGTGTATTACTTACCCCCACTACAACGGGCTTAAACCCACTTACTACTGCTTAAATCTGCTTACTCCCGCTTACTACTGCTTAATAGTGCTTACTCCCGCTTACCCCTGCACTAATTTAGACAGAAATGTAAAATGGTTCTTGGGAAGGTGGTGGATTTGGACACTCTATGGATTTATCATTCATTGCACATTATACCTTCAATTTGTATCTCTGATTCATGTGTACATATACTGTATGAGGCGCTTGTGTTTATCTGTGGATTTTACAACATTATTACAATGACACCTCACATCTGCATTTAATGCGGTACTCCAGTTCACAAAATTATTTAGTAGGTTATATGGCAAAAAAATGTTCAAAAAGTGATTTGACATGGAAAATAGAATATACTACAGTGAGAATCGTACTGGGAATGACTGCTTGCAAGGCAAATGCTCTGACCACTACACTATTGCAGTACTGCTTCATTTGCATGTATCTTGATATTTATCTTCTTGTGCCACTTAAGCTACGGTATGTGTAGGTAAGCAAGGGGCAAACCCGTGCACCTATGGTTAACTTTTATCTGTTTGCTAAAAATAAAATTAACTTGTTTATATTATTATATTTTAACTTTTGCTCTTATAAACTTGAGGGGTGTTGCTGGGGTCTGCAACCCCTATGAGCAGTCTCGCTCATTGTTATTCTTGATTGCAGGGGTGTGTATATTGTGAGAGCTCTGCTCTCAGACATGCCCCCTGCACTTGTCCATGCTCCGTGTCCATTTAAAAGCTCAGGCAGCGCACCTTCATTAATATGCATGGTGCACTGCCGTGCTGCTCCTAAATGGTCTCTTCCATGCAGGACTAAGCTTGTCCTGCAAGGAAGATTAGTGAATCTGGGGGTTTGTCTTACCACGCTTTATACATACAAAATGTCAATCTTCTTGATCAGCCTGCCTGTCTCTGTAGATATGCAATCCGTCCTTCAAAAATCCTTAATGCATGGCATCATATGAGGCTGCTGCACTCCAGAAATCCTCAGACTGTGCATTTTAACTCTTAGCTGTGCTTTTATCAAAATGACCCGAATGTATTACCTAAATTCTCTTAGCTGTTCTCATATCTATCTACTAATTTAATTATTTATGTGATAATCAGGTAGAATGGCCTCAGACCCTTTTCAGCCATAACCCAGGCCTGCAAGGTAACAACTGTAGTAACAATGCAGAAAGAACAGTGGAGTAAAAAACAAGATACTGAATAACTTCTAAAATGATAAACAAATGCCAATTAAAGCAAATTATAAAACATTTGCATTCTCAAAACTTACAGCAGAGACTGTATAAATAAAACATGAAACCATTCTGGACATTATATTTATAATATGTACCTGTGGGAAGCTATTTTGCATCATATGATAGCAGATGGAGTGAAAAGGGTAACATTTTTATTTACACATTACCCCACAATTTGAATAGAACTCTAGAGACTGTATTTACACTCATAGGTGCTATCAGTTGGCTTTGTTTCCTACCTGCTTGATGAGATATGTGATTAGTTTACCCCTTTTCTTTGTAACAGAAGCATTGTGCTGCTTTGAACAAGCTCTCTTTCAGTATATTTCTTAAACTGTCTAGTGTGCCTTCTTGTCTGTTTCAGTTGGCAGATGACTCAATACTGCTGGGGCCAATTTAGAGATTGCTCTTTTACTAAGAGTAGTTTTGAATATGGGTCTAACTAGGGATATTGCATTATAGGTATCATCTCTTAGGGAATAACTTTGATGTCTGATTTGTTGTTTGGATCTCAGTGGTAGGCAGTGCCCTTGATTGAGAGTTTTAAAAACCTGATAGGAAAGAGAAAAGCTGGCACTTTCACTATCCAGTAGCCATTTGGAGTGTTCTTGGGTCACCTAGGAGATGAAATCTGCATAATTTATTCATTGCTGATTGCAGTTTCTGAGTATTTGTGTAAGAGTGGAATGTTACTAAAGGTAGACTCTATTCCAGATTTGGTATTAATACGTTTTCATCCAAGACTTTGTGGGTTGTTGGAGTTACCAGACTGGAGATTGTATAGCAGAGTTTGAGATGATAAAGGTTTTGGTATTGGTGTTGGGAATGTGCATGCTGAACGAATGTAAGGTATCTAGGAAAAGATCAATAATTATTTGTTGCAGGACAAATGGAAGAACATTGCTGTTTAGGTCAGCTATGCACAAGTGGATATTTTTGAAAGCTTTTTTGATGTTCTAAAGATGACAGGTGGATTTTATAGCGTTAATGGGTAACCTATTTTCATGGGTGTGAGTGCTGAATTGTGGAAAAGTGGTTTGAAGTATATGTTCAAGGATGTGTAAGTAATGACTAGATTCTTGGTTGAGGATGTCATCAGCATATATGATAAGGTTAAGGTGTCTGAGGCCTGTGGTGACATCACTAATGAAGGAAAAGAATAGCAGTGGACCAAGAATGGAACCACGGGGAACCCCCTGTATTAAGTATACTTTCAGTAAAAGTCAGGAGTTAGAATATACTCAAAATGATCTATCCTGTAGAAAGCTTTATATTCATGCTACTGTGTACTTCCCAATATTAAATTTACTAAGATGGAAGAGCAGGTTGTTGAAGTTCAAAGTTTGAAATGCCCTAATCATGTCTATGAGGATCTCTCCTGCCCATTTGTATTCATTCATGTTGTTGTGGGTAGGGTTGTTAAAGACTTTTCAGAAGCCATATCAGGCATAACACAGGATGCCATACTTATTCATATAATCAAATTCTTGCTTCTCTGTCTGTTTTTCAAATATTTTGCTAATGGATAGAGATTTGCAATCAGTCCAAAGCCTTAGTTTTGTTTGGGATGGTCTTTTTTATGGAACATTGTTATGATGGCATGTTTAAAGGATTTGGGGAACATATTTGAGGTAAGAGTGTGTGTGTGTGTGTAAGAAGATGTGGTATCTGTGCAGCAGACATTTTTATTAATGTGGGGTACAGAGTGAAGAAAACATTGTCTTTAATATGCAGTTTCAGTTTAACTTTCTGAATATTTTTTTTTAGAAATTTGCCTGAGGTAAAACATGGGAGAATGGTATGTTAATGTGCAGAGCTTAGATGAGAGATCTTGTGAGACATCAGAGGAGCTAACAGAAGGATACTGGAAGGGGGACTTGTCTAGCTATTTTATGTATTGTGTCAATTTGAAAATTTATGTACTCATTTGTAAAGTTGAGGGCATTGTCCATTTGTTGAGTGGAGCTTGACAGAGTGGAGTCTGTAAGTGTTCTAGTCAGATGCTTAATCTTAGACCAAACCGTTTTGGACTTTTAGCAAGAATATTTTGTCTCTGTCTAGCAAATATTGATTGGGACACATTAGTTGGTATTTTGGGATTTTTACATATGTTGAGATATGTGCCATGCAGCAGTTTGCTAGAATCATGTTGCCTCTAGTCATTCTCAAGCTTTATCTCCAGCCTGGAGTAGTTTCTAGTGTCTTGGTGGATCGGGGAGGGGCGGCTTTTGTCTTCTTACTCTCATTTTAATCTGTACAAATACTGTCTTTACAGCAGTGAGTCTGTCTAAGAAGGAATTGTGTGCTGGTTTGGGGTCTGCTTGTAAATATAAGGGGGAACAGTCTATATTTGAAGTTGAACATTTACTAATGTACTTCTGTTGTGAGGGCTGTGTCAGTAGGGAATGATGTGAGTTGGTGTTATATTTCCTTTCAGGGTCCAGAATGACATTATGGGGCAATGGCCACTTATGTTTCTGGTAAATTGTGATATTTAGGCATATATGCTTTATATCAGTGATGATTAAATCAAGGGTGGGATTGTTGCCTGTTAAAAGGCTGGGTCTTTTGGCTGTTTGACCAGTAGCTGTAGGTTGTGGTGTATTAGAATTTTGTTTAATATGTGGTTAGTGGGCTTGGAAACATTTATTTTGAAATCACCTAGAATAATTTTATTATGTGGAGTACTTAGTGGAAAGATATTTTGGAGCAAATTTTGCATAGTGATTATTCAGTGTGTGTGTGTGTGTGTGGGGGGGGGGGTCTTGTATATATTATGCCAAGGTGTATTTTGGTGTGACCATCAATACTTATGTCAGCTAATATCCAGTTTACATAAAATCTATTATTGGTTTCTGTTGTATTTACTTGCTTGATAGTAATTGGTAAATCATTGTGAGGCAAGTCATCTGCACCACCTCTTGGTCTGTCTCCAGATTTGCTGATGTAGAGACAGGTAACATTTGAATTATGTAATGTGATGGGCAATATGTATCTTTAATCCCTGTTTCTGTTATTCCTAATACACACTGGTGGGGAGGTCATCATAATCCAAACCTCTATTTCTGCCCATTTGTTGTTTAAGCTTCCAATATTCATGCATGCAGTTTCTAAATTTTTAGAGTTAAACATTGCTGTGATTAGATGTGACATTTAAGTGGTATGTGTATTTGAATTTGAGCATATATTTGCTGATTAGGAGTCTGGAGAGTTGTTAGTTATTCCAGGGACTGGTTGAATTTCTCCAACTAACACTAAATTTTTATAATATCAAAGGACATCATTTTTTTAACAACGGCATTAGGTTTGAGGTAGTTTTTCAAAAGACACATCATATAGTATACTGCCTTTTATTTGTGTGATTTAGAAATTTGGAGTATGCTTGAAGGTGAGATGTGGGTCAGATGATGTAGTTATTGTGAGAGTTGCATTGTTTTGCATCAATGTTGTTTTACAGTGGTATAGCGTCAGAGAGGAATGGAAAGAGAAGCAAGATCAGAAATAGGATGTCATTACAGGTCAATGTGTATGTTTTTATTTTGTATGGTTTTAGTTTTGTAGATGAGAAGATTTGCAATGTGGTTGTATATGGCAATGTGTAATGTGGTAGTTAATATGCTACAAACAATGGATTTGCATTTATTAATATATAAATGTAGATGTTTGAGGAAGATTGAAGTTGAAGACCTAGTTTAGGGAAGGGAAGGTTAATTAATATAGTTTTGCTTTGGTTTTTGTGACTGTTGGTGTACAATTATTGTGGGGTAGAAAGTTTGATATTTATGAGGTATGTTGGGTAGTTGAAAGTAAATTGATTTGGGGGTGTGGTTGGTGTTTTGGGGGGAAGTGGAAGTGATGAAGAGGGGATGTGTGCGTAGGAAGTAGATGTGGTTTACTGAGGAAGGGGATTAGTTTGTAATGTATACATTTAGTGATATGAAGGTGGGTGATGCCATATTTAATGACAATGGGGTGGATAATGCCACATTTTGCACTGTGGAACAAACAGTTGCTATCCTCCACAGTAAATAACACACCACAGTAAGACTTGCAAATAAGATCTGTAGTTGCAATACAGGCCAGTCTTGGCTAAAAGGAATAGCAACTGTAAACTTTAAATACTTTTTTTGTAAGGAGGACAAGCTGCTCATGGGTAAAAAAAGCCACTAACTGTCAATAGGTAATAGCTTTAATAAGCCTCAGCTACATTAAGACATGAATCTGGATGATCTGTGCCATAGTCACGAATGCATATTTGCCCAATATATTTGCTTGTTTTAACTGAGAATGAACTATAACTACTTGAAACAGCTGTTTGGTAATTTTATTCATATATGCCCAGATCACCGAGATTTGCACAGCAGGCTTTAAGCTGTACGCACAATATAAACAATAGCACACATGCTGATTTACTTAACTTGTAATTTTCTGACAATGTTATGAATGTAGACCTAGATATTTTGATATACTATACACCTATGTCAAGGTTAAGTACTGTTGATTGGACATTTATCCACATTTCAGCAGTCCAAGCTTCTTACAGATTCTGTTGGTGCTCTTTCTCAACTCTTTCATTAGTAACTTTTGCCACACAGCTCTTTTACATGAAATCTGTATCTGACATTTGGTTGCATAGTATACACAACTGTATTTCTACTACATCAACAAGCATTTAGTCTTTTATTTATATATTGTCTTAACAATATTAACATCCTATTGTATTGACTTCTCAAATGTAAAACACATTTTCATAAAATGGTCCACAACATCAGACATTCAGTAAACTTGATCGTCATGCCTGTAGTCATAGCATTTACATTTAGTGTGGTTATTGGCTTTATTGGGTAACAGTAATTATTGTGGTATATTCTATAGCAGACGTGCAATTTTTCCTTTTAGTTTTATTTTTTTTTATTTTTATAGCCTCTAGGATTCAGTTTTATTCTCACTCCAAATATCACACTTACATAGTTCTAAGTCTTCAATTATCAATTGCATTTATTGGGACAGCATACCAGTGGCTTTGTTCCTGTGATAAATCAAATTCCATCAACATAATATTTCTTCTGTGCTCGTGTTTATGCCTGAAACCATACTATTTATAATAAGAAATCACTCAAATGACCAAAATTATTATCATGTACTGTACTTCTCAACTCAGTAATGAATAAATTAATTTTTTTCTAAGACCTCTTGATCTTTGGTGAAAAACAAATGTCTTGCATAAAGTATATTTTTTCTGGGTTTGTGTTCAGCTATCAAAAAACATATCCTCAAATGGCTAAATATCAAATGTAAAACATCAAAATTGAAAATTATTGAACACATATAACTTTGAAAATAAATTCATCAAATGGCCATAGTTGACCAACAACCAAGAAGTAACGCGATGCATAAGGTAAGTGAAGGAACCCCTTTAATTTGCCCTGTTCCCCACTGTAATGCGATCTTGGAGTGAATATATATAGTTAGGGGGGTATGGGGATGCACCCCCCACCTTGGTTGGTTGTGTTTGCGATGTTGGCAACCTATGGCCATTTGATGAATGCATTTTTGAAGTTATACTTGTTTCCTAATTTTCCATTTGGATGTTTTATGTTTCATACTGGTGCTGCGGTAGCATTGTCGCCTCACAGTAAGACGCTGTCCGGTTCGATTCTCAGCTAGAGCGTCTTCTGCGTGGAGACATGCGTGAATGGGTGTACGTTCATTGAAGGTTGTGCGTCAGGGCTGGTAACTTGGCACGTAAAAATCAACTACCAATCATTAGTGGATAGGAGTTCCGCTGTAGTGACCCCTAACCGGGAAAAGCCGAAAGACACAACAACAACAACTTAGCTGTTCGAGGATCTGTGTTTTCGATAGCTGAACATAGACCCTGTTCTTCTTTGGCCCTCAGTATACTTCAAAATTATTCTTCTGGGCTGTCAAACTATGTCTCTCCTTCTTATTAGAAGACATACTATTAAATATATAAATAGCTTCCCTGCATGTAATAATAATAAGAAAAAATGGCACAAAGAAGTTTCTCTGTTTTTTCAAGGACCACTCACCATGAAGAACAACTTGAATCTTTGTAACAAGGACTTCTTCTCTGACAAGCTTCACTGCTACTTTGTAGTTGCTGGTGGTTGATAATACACCTAAATAAAGAAAAAATATATAGACGTGTCTTCCCAAAATTGAAAATATAGTCTTGTGCACCACATCCAATAAAAATACATACTGTTTACAAAATTGTACACATGGTTATTCATTATGCAAAAAAGTCATTGAATCAAATTTTAAACTAAAATAAAATAATAAATAAGAACAATAAATAATACATTTTAGTTGCATTTTTTGTCATCTTGTTTTGAGTATAAAGCAAAAGACAGCCATAAAGCAGTAGAATTTATGTGTAGAAAAAGATTATTGTCATGGTTGTATCATTTGTTGGAGAAGATGCTGATACCACGTTTGACATTATTTTAAGATCTGTATAACAAATAAAAACATTTCCTTCATCAGTGAACCTTTACACACAAATGGTGAACCCCAATTAGTCACATCTCTAAAATCTCCTGATACTTTAAACTCTTAAAGCCATGTCCCCTCACATTTCAATTATGTGATAGCAATGGTGGTCAATGCCTGATTGCAAATTGTTATGTTTATGCTGTTATAAGGCTGATTTATATGTAACAAGTCTTGTTTTAATTAGGTTCATATGTTAGTAGTAGACTAACTGCCCTTATGGGCCATTTTAAGCCTAGCCAATTACCCATATCAGAATCAAACCCTGCACCTTGTGTTTCTAAGGTAAGCACCTTAACCATTATGCCAAACTCAATTCTGTGGTAATCTTCTGGTCTGGTGTTCTGCAATGTTTTTTGTTCTTATAGGAATAGTATATGCAACCTGCAGTAACAAAAAAGAAATATTGAAAATAAATTGTAGGCAGATGCAGTTTCCCTGCAAATGCTTTCTGTAGTTGTTCTTGGCAATCCAATCAAAATTATCTTTAATTGCTCAGTTTTCATTAATGCACTAAATACTTCCTGTTATGTACACTGCGTGAGTGTGTGTGTGTGTCTGTATGTGTACAGGCATGCAAGTCTGTATGTGTGTGGATATGTGAGTGTGCATACATCTGTATGCATGTATGTGTGTGTGTGTGTGTGTGTGTGTGTGTGTGTCGTCTTTTGTGCTGTTGTGTGTGTGTGTGTGTGTGTGTGTGTGTGTGTGTGTGCGCATGTGTAAATATGTGTGTGCGTGTGTGTGTGTGTGTGTGTGTGTGTGTGTGTGTGTGTGTGTGTGTGTGTGTGTGTGTGTGTGTGTGTGTGTGTGTGTGTGTGTGTGTGTGTGTGTGTGTGTGTGTGTGTGTGTGTGTGTGTGTGTGTGTGTGTGTGTTTTTTAAATGGTTGTGCATCTCTGTTGCAGTAATTGATATGGATTACACTAGCACAGTTATCTGTAGATGGACAATATTCCATTCAGAGACATGATGATAAATAGCCACCAATGAAATGCTACTCCCAGTGGCTTTAACACACTTGAATTACATTATATCACTGTAATACTATGGACACTGTGGTGTTGCCCACATAGTACTGACAATGATATGCTTTCTGAATCCCAGCCAGGATGGGGAATGGGAATGAATGCCTCACCAAGAAGACATGGATACTGCAACATTTAAGTGGTCAGACATGTGTTCTCCAACATGGTAGCATAAATAATGTGGTCATACATATTTCCTCCAACATGGTAGCATAAAGTACAAATTCCATTTATGTGCATAATTGTTCTTGAATCAAACTGTTATAGTGTGTATCAGCTAATAAAGACTCCTTATTGTATTAGGCAGTATGGTATGCTTGACAAAAAACTGTATAGTGACTGTGGGTATAAAGGAAATAAGCACTAAAAGATCAAACTAAACCAAAGTAAAGTACATCTCTGCTATATAGCACAATATGTGTGCTCCATGAAGATCTGAAATTAAAGTTATCTCACCAAATTTATAAAGCTGCAGCAAATATATATAAAAATGCACAGAGTATTTCTGAATCATTTCACAACAGAAACTATGCTAAAGTGATTATTTGCTAGGTTGAATATGACTTTGATTAGATCAGGTTATGTGACACAGAAGGATGGTGTCCCTCTTTTTTAATGTGATGTGTTTGTGAATTAGCCTGAGGCACAACATTGGGAAATGCAATAAAGCAGTTGCTAATATGTTTTCCTGTTCAGGTGTGAGTACACAGGACTGTTAAAACTCTTGTTGTGACAAGAGGTTGATTAAGGAGAACACAGAAAACTAAAGTGGGAGGGTGTGATACAGCTCCACATTAGAAATGTCAGGAGCACAAACACCCCTGATATTGTACATAGCATACTCAGAATAAGAGCCATGACTACTTTGTTTGTATGTATGTCTCTATATTTATGTGTAACACAGTTTGGTTTAATACTCTGAATTTAGAAGTGCAACTACGACTCTTGCTGAGGGAAGGAATAAATAATACAAGAACAGATACAACATTGCTGTCTTCTAATGTAAAACCAGTGCGCGCACACACACACACACACACACACACACACACACACACACACACACACACACACACACAAACACTGCGTCTTGGTCTTGCACACACACACACACACACACGCACGCGTGCGCGCACACACACACACACACACACACACACACACACACACACACACACACACACACACACACACACACACACACACACACACACACACACACACACACACACAGACCCCCCTACACAATCATGAGGATAAATTCCTTGGGTGTCAATAGCCTGCAGTAAAAAATAAACCGTAAATAGCATAAGGCCAAATGCTTTTCTCCATAGCAAATCATTACTAGTGCAATGTCTAATTGTGCACCAGCAGTCATTCATTTTTTAGGGAAACGTCCCCCTTCTTTGGGTGGGAGTGACATTGGAATTGGTATATATAAGATCAGGGGGTGTGGGGACGTGTGCAGGGGGACTTTCTCCCTGAAAAAATAAATAAATAATAAGTTTTTTTACCCTCTTGTTTTTCTGGCACTTTTTTCACTCTTTTGACTGTGGACTTTCAGGAAGTCAGCATTTTATAGTAGAACCACACAGGCATGCATACATTGGGTGATAAAGTCATTTGAATATGGTCTGGACTAATCTGGCTTCATCAGAGACTTACTGTTAATGTTCCCTTTGTTTACAATGTATTGACAAAGTGAGAAACATAATTCTGCCCAGTTTCTATGAGTTCTCCACCCCCCACCCCACACATACACAAAACAAACAAGACATTTGGCTGATACGGGTCTGCAAAATACTATTATGCTTTGCAGATTTCCTGACAATCTTTAAATATAAATCTAGTATTATCTTTTGAAGACTTTCTAACTTATTACAAACATATATTTTTACTTTGAAAATAGTTTTCACTTTTCCTGATAATGTCATATTAAAAGAAAAGGAGCAGGTGTCTGACTTCAGCGAACCTTATCAATTCACCTCTCATACTGAAGAAAGCAGTCTACCCTCACAATCTCATGCACTTCACACAGGTAAATAATTACTTATGGATATGAAGAGCACAGAGAATATTAACCTACAGCTGTATGGTTCTTTCATCTAGTTGTCACCTGCACAGCCCATCCAAAACATTTAATGAATGTGATATAAACATTTATTTAGATGGAACTTTATGGCCCATCCCATTAAACATGAAAAGCTGGAATTATCATTATAATGTAAAAAAAAAAAAGAAAGAAAGAAAAGAACTATAAACAAAGGCCCCATGTTGTCTCCATTACAAATCACTGGTTAAAAACAGACAATAATAAATCATTTTATATAGATAATTCAGTAAATACAAATCATTCATAGGTTCATAGGAAGGTACTAGGCTATCGGCCCAATGGCCTACGTAAGCCTAGCCAACAAGGTTCCCTGGCTTACACCACCCAAGAAAGTTATTTTTCTGTGCCATTGTCGAGCAGAGACACAGAAGTGATCCCCGGGGTGGAGTTCCTATTTCCCATCCACTCATCAAAATTTTTCTTGAAGAGTGCTAATGAAGAACTATGCTTGACATAGATGGGTAGCCTTTTCCAGAGTATGGGAAGTCTCTGTGGGACAGGAATCTATCCCTCCAGCATGTCCTGTGTATTGTGGTGACAAGGTTTAGGTCCCTAGAGCATGTAGTTCAGAGGGATTGGGATTTCTCTAGGTGTAGCATGTTCAACAGCTCTGGGTTTGAAATAGCTTTATATGTTAGGCAGAGATCACCTCAGAGTAGGCGATATGCTATGGAGTAAAGCTGGAGTTTTTTTAGGCGGTCAGTGTAGGGCATTTGTTTGAGGCCAGTAATCCTCTTTGTGAGGTACTTCTGTGGCCTTTCCAACTGCTACAGATGTCTTGTGAGGTACATTCCAAAAGGGGCATTGTACTCTATAATGGGTCTAATGAGTGTCGAGTAAAGGGGAACAATGACCTCTTTTTTCTTGGATGAGAACCCTTTTATGATGAGGTTTGCCATGTAGAAGGACTTCCTGACTACTGTGTCGATGTGACTATCAAAGGAGAGACTACTGTCCACCTGGGTCCCAAGGTCTCTTATTACACATTCAGTGTTAAGTAGATTGCTGCCTATGTGGTAGTTCATGGGTACAGAGTTTTTACCAAAGGGGATGACACTGCAGTTTTTGGCATTGAGCTTGAGGCCATGGCTCTGACACCAGGCATCTGTCTCAGCGAGGCCCTTTTGTAGGATGTCCACATCATTTAGGGACTTGACTATGGCTCCTAGTTTGCAGTCTTCTGCAAACTTCATTAGCCAGAGGCCTTCTGTGTTAGCCTGTACTTCAGAAAAGTAGATACCAAACAGGAGAGGTCCCAGGACAGAACCCTGTGATACTCCACTTGTCACTGCTTTGAGGTCAGATTTGGAGTCTGCAACTTTTACAGTGTGGGTTATGTCAATGAGCCAGTTGGCAACCCATCTTGTGATGTAGGGATTTATACCTAGTTTAGTGAGTTTAGCTATAGTTCCAGAATGGAGGATGGTGTCTAAAGCCTTGGCAAGGTCAAGATAGGCTGTGTGAACCACCTTATCCTCATCTATGGCTTTGGTGACTGCCTCAAAGAAGTCAATCAGGTTTAGGAGGCAAGATCTGCCATTCACAAACCCAAACTGGGTGGGATCCAGAGTTTGGAGGTTACCAATGTCTTTGTTTATGAGTTCCATGATGATACGTTCTATGGCCTTGCAGACAAGGCTCATCGGGCTAATAGGTCGATAGTTCACGGGATCAGTGGTGGCTCCCCCTTTGTGGAGTGGGATAACTATTGCTGTGCGCCATTCAGTGGGCACAAAGCCTGATGCGAGGCTATTATTGAACATGGTGCTTAAGTGGGGAGCCAGTTCGTTCTGAAGTTCATGTAAAACACAGCCTGGGATGTTGTCTGGTCCAATGGATGCTGTGTTTTTGGCTTTAGAGAGTGCAGCTTTTACCTGCATAGTTGTGATTACAGGGACTCTGCATTCTTCCTGTATAGATATGGGCTCTTTAGGGGGTGAGAGGGGGGTAAAGTTAGCAGTGACCCTATCTGCCAGGATGTTGGCAATATCAGTTGGTTCTGTAATTTTTGTGCCTTTGTGCTGTAACTCAGAGCACATTTGGGTGTTGCCATCGAGATTCTTGACATAGCTATAGATTGCTTTGTGGTTGTCCTTGGAATTAGTTGTGATTTTGTTTTTGTAGCTAGCTTTGGAGGATCTTATAAGGGATCTCAGCTTCTTACTGAGGCTGACCAGGGAGCTCCTCCACTCATGAGATTTTACTCTCTTTTGCAACAGTTTCTTCCTTCTGTTGTACAGTTTGTTTATGGCAGGGGACCACCAGATTGGCTTCCTTTTTTTGGAGGATAGTGTCTTGGTTCTGTTTGGGATAGCATGATCCATGCACTCGTGTAAGTGCTTATACAGTGCATTTGTGTAGGATTCAGCAGTTGTAACTGTATTGTCCATCTGCATGGGTGTCATGAAGTTCACCACTTCTGTCTTAAGAAGCATGAAGTTGGCTTTGGAGAAATTTTTTACTGTGGTTTCCTTAATGGGAGGTGGGGGCGGCATGTGGATATCAAGGGTGATTAGCTTGTGGTCGGATCGGACCAACGAGGAGTTGACTTCAGGTGTGGAACACCAGTCACTCATGTTGGTAATGACTAGGACTTGGATATTGTTTCCCCTGGTGGGGGTGTGGATAAGTTGATCCAGGGCATTGGAGTTTATGAATTCCAGAAAGCATTGAGCTAAGGAGTTGGTACACGAGTAGTTTTCCCAGTTAATGGTGGGGTAGTTGAAGTCACCCATTATTAGGGTGTTTGGTTGAACCCTAATATTTTTCAGTACATCAAGAAAAGAGGAGTGGGAATCCTGGGGCATGGTGGGTGATCTGTAGCAAGTTACAATTTGGATTGCAGTTTTGCCGAGAGTTAGTTGCACTTGGATAACCTCAGATGCATTATGCTGAGCAACTAGCCTGGAGGTGTGGATATCTTTAATGAATATGGACACACCTCCGCCTTTGGTGTTTCGGTCCAGGTTACATGGCCGAAAAGTGTGGCATGACTTATAGCCTGGTAGTGCAGGGATGCTCTCTGGAGCCTTAAACCAGGTCTCAGTCACTGCACAGATATCGATGTTCTCCATTTTAAGGAGTGCCTTGAGTGAGTGCATTTTGAGATTTAGACTTCTAGCATTAAGTAGCATTACCCTCAATTTCTGCTTGCCTGTTCCTGTTATGGTGGTAAATTTGTCATTTGAACCTTGCCTAAAAAGGGCACTATAGGAGCAGCAAGAGCCTTTGCCAGTATCTGAAATCCCAGGGGCAACAGGTGCAGGCCATCTGTGTCAAAACATTGTGGTCTGTCGACCATGTCATCCCAAGCCCAGATTCATCAGATAGACAGGAGAAAACACTGGGAGCTGACCCTTGGACATGCCTGAATAAAAAAACTATTTTCCTCTAGATAAGTGAGGAAAGTGAGTACAAAAGCTGTTTTTTCTCTAAGCAAGTGAGAAAAGTAAGTATAAAAACTGTTTTCCTCTAGGTAATAAGGAAGACTTAGTGCTATAGTAATTAGTAGCTTATTTAGTGCTTACAAGTTCTGAACAATTGCTGAGCATGAATAAGCAAATTTAAGTGCTAAAACTAAGAATCTGTATCTGCACTAGATGAGTTACAGGACAGAAACAAGTGCAAATGCAAGCTTTCAAATCAGAAAGTTGAGAGAGATGGAAGAGATTGCCCAAACGGCCAATAACTACAATTTCTGGGCCAGAACCACTCCTTATGTGTTAGACAGGTTACCTAGTGCTTACCACTCCCACTGATAAGCTAGAAGGCTTCCCTCCAGCACAAAAAGGCTTGGGGGGCTCAGAACTTACATACAGTCCTGGATACAGAAAATCTGTATCTGGAACACTAGTTACAGGAAAGGTAGGAAACAGGCTTACAGTTTATTTTTTTTTTACAGAAAAGTAGCAAAAACAGTAGTAAAAACAATTCACATGCAGTGCAAGCTAGCACACTTGAGTATGTAGCAATATTAGACCAAACACAGTTTAAAAAAGCAATTAAATTAAAAAGGACTAAAAGCAAATGCAGAAAGAGTTTATTAGGTAGAATGTGGTAAAGAGTTGCGACTGGGGGAGTGTCCCAGATCAAATCTACAGTGGGGTGGGCAACTGCAAAAGCCACCAAATTTAAACTACAAACCAAAAATAGGGAGGGTGGATGAGACAAAACAGTTTCAACAGAGATCTAACCAACAACTAACAGTACAAACTCTAAAACCCCAAAAATATACTCAGCTTTGTATATTTGCAGATAGTCTGGAAGGCAGTCTTTCAGAACACAGGTTCCTGCAATTAAATGCAGGCTGTTACTAACAAGTCAAATTAAGTGATCCTTGAGTAAGATAACACACAAGCTATAAAAAACAGTTATACCAACTGAAGACACGGCAGAAAATGTGGGTGGGGAATATAGTTTCAACAGAGATCTACACAACAACTAACAGTACAAACTCTAAAACCCCCAAAATATACTCAGCTCTGTATATTTGCAGATACTCTGGAAGGCGATCTTTCAGAACACAGGTTCCTATCAGGGTTACTTCTTACCTGTTCTTTGTGATTAAGAGATAATCGAAGAAAATGTGGAAAAAGAAATATTATTTGTATGTGGTGAAAAGACAATATGTAAAATCCTTAACTTTTTGTCATTCATTCCTATTGCCATCACTTCTTTTTGTCTTTAATAACAGACTGTATCACTCTGTTACCTATGTTTTACTTCTTTTCAAATCAAAGAAATGGCTACCATTAATATAAATAAACAATGTATCTATTTTGAACAAGAGGAATAAGGAAGTCACATTGCATGGTTACAATGCAGTTACCTCATACTCCCCAGATTTGTAGGGTGCTGACAACAGCTTTATTATACATCTAAAGTTAAAGGAAGAACTGAAACGTCAAAGGTGGTCTTAAAGAATAGACTGTGATAAGTATTGTTGCATTAATATCCAGTCTGAATATTTCTGAGAAGAAATAGCACACGTGCCTGTAATACATGGATTATGAACATATGGGTATCAGGTATGAAGGATAGAATTTTCATTCCCCTAAGAATAATCCTTGTCTCTTGTCAGTTAAAAGAAGTAACCTTTCCATTTACTCAAGCAGCTGCTGGGGGATTATGTGTTGTTCATTGTCTCATAGCCTAAACATGCATTTGTGCTATTTAAAAATAGTCTTTGTGATTGAATTAAACATACGATCATGCTTTGTATAGCTGAGAAATAGATAAAGGTGTTAGGTGAAAGAAAAAGGTAAGACACAGTACAATACAGTGCAGTACTCTGGTGGAATCTGTAATAAAAATGCTTAATTTTTAGAGTATTCAGCACAGTGGATCTCATTATATCAATCATTTTCTACAAGGTCTGTGTAACTATTAATATCAAATCTCGACACACTTATTCACTGATTGTGAATAAAGTACATAGGTTTGTTGTATGCCTTTTTGCAGAAGTCACTAGGCCTCATAATATTTTTTCCTTATGTGGTAAATTGCTACCATTTGTAGTACTCAGTCCAACGGATCTTTGCTTTAGGGTAAGATACTCTGTAGCTATTTAAAAAGCTCAAATCATGTTTTATGAATGTGTCTAGTATTTTCTTTTAACTTAGAATGACATACTAAAGAAGGAGGCATGTTCCACTTTCAATGTACAGAGAAAGGGCATCTTTTCAAGAATATTTACTGTATATTCTGATCCAGTCAGATTTTTAGATGCCTGTAAAAATATGTGTATTTCTGTATTCTCACCCGTTATTGATAAACAAAACCTTTGTATAGATAATGCATATTTCACTAGTAGAAAACATGCTGTATAGAGTAGTTGCATTCTGCTATTCTCATTGAGTTAGAAAAATAAGACACCATTCGTACTGTCTGTAAGCTGCCTGACTAGTAATGAACAAATAGTGCATTGTTCAATTATACCTATCAACACCACAAAATCACTGTTGAATTAAGTGAAACAGAACTTACCCAGAAGCACTACAGTGAAATGTAGAAGGCAGAGCTTCAGTGGTCTGATCGAAGCACAATAAAACACTCCACAGTTTACTCACCAAGTATTTCTATTATACCCTGTTGGCAGGCATTTTTCTTTATATTTTATTTTCTATTTCTTTAACATATTTCATAGTATATGTTCATGTATACATTTCTGAAAGTAGGTCCTTAAAGACTGTGTAAGTGCTGTTAGAAAATTCTTATACTCCCCCTTATTTTTGATACATTTTCACCATATGGTACAATACCACTAATACAATTTAACATAGAGGTAAAAATTCCATAACTGAAGCACAGCTGAGTTATCATGTCAGCTGAGAATAAGCTGCTAGGGGTTTATAATATTTTAGCAATTGCTTTTTTTTTTAAATTGCAGGATTGTTTCTGTTTGCTTGCTGCAATGGCGTAGTTTATTTTCCCTTGCTTTGAGGCCTGCAGTATAGAATGATTGCTTTTTTATATAAACAAAATATTTGTAAAAGAGTTTTAGATAGATGTACACTCATTTTGCAAGCTTTGATTAAGCTGTTTTGATTTTGGTCATTTTATGTCATAAGCACTTGCACTGGAAATCATTTTTGTGTAGATGGATGGAACCTTGAACCCTGACTGAAACTGAGATAATCAAAAATCAATCAGCAGCTCAATTGCTGAAGAAGCCAGAGAGTATGGGGTAGAAAGGAATGGGATTTTGCCAAGTAGCCCACACAGGGAAGGAGGGGAGGAGCTTCTGTCTCCAGTTTGCCAATGTCTCATTTCTGGGGGGGGGGGGGGTCATGAAAGCAACAGAGATTACCATTAAGAATTTGACATTTGATAAAAGGGATGGAGCTCACAAACATTAAGTGTGGTGATGCACTTGACATCATTAGCTCTATCCAGTTATGGTATACCAAAACAATTAACGGCATTCTTAACATCATATATGACACTGCTGGAGGCTCCACTTCACATTTATCCATCCCATTCCCAACCTGCCTATGACAGAGCTGGTCCCAGCCTAAAGGAATGTACTGTGGACTAAGGCTGGGAGCAACAAATGGTAGACTGTCACCTGGAAGGTATGTGTTGGTGGGGGGGGGGGGGGCAAATATATTTGTTTATTTATTTCTATAAAGGCATTCCTTGCAGACAGTTTATTTTAGTTTTTGGTAGTTGGTTTTAGGTCTTCAAATGAACTGGAACTACAGTAAGCAGTAGTTGCAATGCATATATATGCTGGGCTTGCTCTGTACTTAATGGTAGGACACAGGCATTATTACTACACAGTGACATTTGTATTCTTTAGAACCTACTTCTCATTCTTTAGATGGAACTTTAAGGCCCATCCTATCAAACATCAATGGTGGTTTAGGTCTGCTTTAGGGGAAGCCCTATCATCTTCATGTTCAGGCATAGTGGTACCACCCCAACACCAAATGAAACTATGTTTAGGGACTTCTCAGTGGTAAATCTACTTCAGCTTGTTGTGTATCTGTTCCAAATTCTCAACAATCCTTGAAAATGTTCCCATTTGAGAGGGCTGCTACACTCAATTTTTACCAGCACCTAAACAGCTGCATAGAAAAGTCTGTACCCATTTGTCTTAAACATAAGGGGAACAATTTATAACAAAAGAAGGAAAATCATGAAAAAATGTGAGAAATCCCTCTGACTCTACCTCAAGACCACAGTGAAACATACCAGCAAGGAATTTAAGTGCACTATTAGAAACTGTAAGAAGGAAGAAGAGAAAATTGAGTTGAAGAACAGCGTGTGTGAGGACTCTAGGATAGATCTGCGGCTGAGCCAAGTATGAAAATAAAGTACATAAGGAAATCTGGTGGTGGAATGTCCAGGAAGTTAATGAAAGAAAGAAGGAGTACAGGAAAAAGCTGAGCCAGATAAGATGGATCAGACTAAGAAAGATTACTGGTTGGATAACAAAAAAATAAAAACTAAGAGAACAGTTGCAATAGCAAAGAACAAGGCATCAGAGACACTCTGCCAGCTTCTGGAAAGTAACTTAGCAGATAGCACAAAGAAAGTATCAGGTTGCTAGGCAAAGATAGGAAGAAAAAGAAGATAGTCACCAGGCACTTTCACAAAGGACATCAAAACAACCTTCCCAGAGTCCATAGAACTCCACAGAAGCTGTATTACTCCAGACATGTTCTATGAAACAGGAAGAAGAGACAACCTTAGAAGCCGTAAAAACAGCACTAAGGAACATTAAGTTAGGGAAAGCAACAGATTAAGAAGAAGTCATTGCAGATATGATCAAGATGTTGGGTGAATAAGGGGAGGAATGGCTCCTGAGGTAAACATAGCAGTATGGAGAGAAAGGTGTATTCCAGATGACCAGAAAATAACCATTCTAGTAGTCAAAGCAGCTATGTCTATAGATAAGCTCAAAGAGAACAGATTATAGTGGTTTAGGCACATGTGCAGGGAAGGACAAGATGACCTGATGAAGAAAATTTTGAGAGAGACAGGAAAAAGAAAAGAGGAAACAAGTGCACATGAACACAGATGACACCCGCAACTGTGGACAGAACAGAGGTATCAAAGTCCTTTCACATTGCATGAAAGTGCTGGAGAGAGAGTGATTGATAAACAAATGTATAGACTAGTAGGAAGTAAGATGGAAGATGAGCAATTTGGATTCAGATCAGGCATCAGCAAAACTGACCTGATGTTTGCAGTGAGACAGATAGTGGAGAAAAAGCTAGAGATAACAGAAAGAGTTCTATTGGACATTCCTAATGCCAGTGTATATAACAAAGGGGACATTCACAACTGTGGGTAGTACACAGGTATCAAACTCTTGTCAAACTGTAGGAAAGTGTTAAAGAGGATGATTGACAAATGAATGCATAGACTAATACTGAAGAAACTAGTCATCAGGAAAGAGTCCAAATGGGCATTTCTAGACTTAGAGAAAGCATTTGACAAATTCTGGAGAAGAAATTTGGGCAGTCCTGCAATGCTTCAAAGTCCAGAAATATTAGTAGAATTACAGTAGGCTATGTCTAGAATACAGTGAAAAAAGTATGAATACTGTTCAAACTTCCAGAGGGTTCCCAGTGGGAGTGGGTATGCAACAGAGTTCATCTCTGAGCCCACTGGTGTTCACACTGTTGATGGACTATATTAGCAAACAGGTTGGAGGAGACAGATCAAGAGAGTAAGCAGATGATGTGGTTTTATAAGCAGACTCCAACCAGGGATTTTTAGCAAATAAGGGGCTAGAATACAAATCTGAAGGCACATGGGGATGGAACTGAGTACTGACAAGACAGTGGTCATGGCAGCAAATGTGAAGAAATCAAAAGAACCTGAATATTAAGATAAAAGGGGAAATGGTAGAAAAAGGTAACAGCTTCATGTATCTGTAAGGGCTGGTTGAGGAGAAGAGAAGGCTGAATGAGGAGGTCAAAGCTAGAATCAGAGGGGCTGCAGCCAACTGGCATGGAGTGTCATGGATAGTCTGTCATAGAAGAAAAACAAACAAGCTAAAAAGTAAGGTGTACTAAAGTGCTGTGCAACCAGTAATGCTGTCTGACACAGAAACCTAGGCAATGAAAGAAGATTGGTTAAACAAGAGAGAGATGAATGAAATAAAGTGTCTTGATGGGTAGTAAAAAGAACCCTATGGGACAGGCAAATAAATGAGGACATTGTAGCAGAAGCCAATGTAGCTCTAATTACAGAGAAGGTCAAAAAGAACACATATTGGTGATTATGCAGGATTGTAAAGGTGATCTAGTGTAGAAGATTTAGGAGAGACACAAAGAAGGCAAGAGGAAACAAGAAAGTCTAGCAAAGAGATACATGTATTAAGTGAGAAAAGGCCTATGATGGTCATGCATGATGTGATGCCCGTGCCCTGGCCCAGCAATCAAGGAGCCTCAATCATCACCACTAACACCAGTGAGGGGTGTTTCATATAGGAGGAAAGGATAACAAATACACACAGTAAAGTACAATTTCCCTTAAGAGCACACAGAGATCACAGTCAGTCCGGGGCTGGTCGCTCCCTTGGTCTCCAGGTCCCCAATAAGACTCCCCACTGGCACAGCTATAGGGCACAGATCTCAGCCTAGTGGGCAAGCTAAAACATCCACCATCCTCTCTGTCCAACCAGTGCTTCATGTCCCTGCCCAGGTATCTGACATACACACAAACACGCATGCACACACACACACACACACACACACACACACACACACACACACACACACACACACACACACACACACACACACACACACACACACACACACACACACACACACACTTTGAGAAGAGTTTATACAACCACACAGACACTCCTGGGGAAGGCTGGCACAGGTTCTCCAGCTGTGACCCTTTTTCCCAGATTATACGGTAGTACCAGCTGCCACTACCCACTAATAATTATCAGCTACTCAAAGACTTTTAAAAGGGTGTCCAGTTATTACTGTGCAATATTATTATTCAATTGGTAGTATAGTCCAGGGCTAAAGCTATTGAAGTGGCTTTGTACAATTTTACCAAAGGTATGCAAGTACTCCAAACAGCTTAAATTATCTCTACAAAAACAGCCACAGTTGAAAGGGTTTAAAATATTTAATAACAAATAGTCAAAACACAAGGCAATACTTTTTACTACACAGTGCTAGTAAATCCATCTTAGCAACTTGGCATTTTGCTGGCTGGCTCTGTTTAACCATGTTGATGTTTCTGCAGTGCCCACACTATGGCTAGATATTCCTTTTCTACAGCTGCATAGCACCCCTCCCTTGGTTGGAGCCTATGACTGAGATAAACTACTGGGTGCTCTTCTCCCTCTGAAGAAATCTGGATAAGCACAGCCCCCACCCCATGGTTTGAAGAATCCACATGCACAACAAATTCATTGTTGTAATCTGGACTGGCTAACACAGGGGGTCCTCTCAAAGCTTCTTTAAGCTTCTGGAATGCCTGCTCACATGCTGGGCTCCACACTACCTTATCTGGCCTGTTTTTCCTTGTCAGGTCTGTGAGGGGAGCAGCTATGGTACTATAACTGAGGATGAACTTTCTGTAGTACCCTGCTGTCCCTAAACATGCCCTCACCTGCTTTTTAGTAACAAGTGCAGTCCTTGCCTTAATGGCTTCCACTTTGGCAAGTTCTGTCCTTATCTTACCACTCCCCACTCTATGTCCTAGGTAGGAGACCTCTGCCATACCCACCTGACATTTGCTCGACTCAATGGTCAACCCTGCCCTCTGTAGTCTGCTCAGCACCTCCCTGACATGCTGAAGGTGCTCTTGCCAGGAACGGCTGTAGATGGCAATATCATCTAGGTAAGCAAGGGCAAACCATCCTGCTCCTGCTAGGATATGATCTACCAGCCTCTAGAAAGTTGCTGAGGCATTCTTCATCCCAAAGGGCATCTTTGCTCATACAAGTCAAAAGGAGTCACAAAGGCTGACTTCTCTCTAGAACTGGGAGTCAAGAGCACCTACAAGTAACCCTTGGTAAGATCAATGGTGGTAAGATACTTAGCCCCACCCAGTTGCTCTAGGGCATCATCTGTCCTAAGCATAGGGTAAGCATCTGACTCTGTGTGACTATTTAATTTCCTGTAGTCCACACAGAACCTGGTGCTGCCATCCTTCTTTGGCACCAGCACCACTACGGAGGCCCAGGGACTGTTGGACTCTTGAATCACCCCTAGTTCCAACATCTCCTGTACCTCCACCCTCAGAGTCTGTTTGACTCTCTCAGGCACTCTATAAGGGGCCTGCCTAATAGATCTTTGGGGTCCTGTATCCACCTGGTGCTACCCCAGGTGGGTGCACCCTGGTTTCCCAGTGAGCATGTCCTCAAATTCCTGCAACACTGCTCAGATTTCTCAAACCTGGGTAGGAGATAGCTGCTGGGACATTGCTACCCCTTCCACTGAGGTGTCAGTCTAAGCCTCACTGAGGAGATCAGTCACCAGATCTCCCTCAGACTCCTCCTGCAATCCACTGCAAATGCTCGGCACAAGGGCCTCCCTATCATGGTAAGGTTTCATCATGTTAACATGGCTCAATTTGTGCCCCTGCCTTCTGCCTAGCAGTTCCACCATGTAGTTAAAATCACATGCCTTTCTTACCACCTTGTAGGGTCCCTCCCAAGCTGCTTGCAGCTTGTTGTGTCTGACAGGAATGAGAACCATTACCTTCTGTTCCACAGCATACTCTTTAGCTCAAGCATTCCTGTCATACCACACCTTTTTCTGTTGTTGGGCTTCTGCCAGGTTCTCCTGAGCCAAGACCATGAGTTCCCTTAGCCTTGTCCTGAGGTTTAG
Organism: Protopterus annectens; assembly: GCF_019279795.1. NCBI lineage: Eukaryota > Metazoa > Chordata > Ceratodontiformes > Protopteridae > Protopterus > Protopterus annectens. The sequence continues at coordinate 190,902,720 of NC_056727.1, forward strand.
GATATATGCCACAACAGACTCCTTGTGAGACTTGCACTCTCCTTCCCACTCATCTCAAATTAAATCTAGAGGTCTCCTCACCCTATGCCCATACAGCAACATAAAGGGTGAAAAACCTGTGGATTCCTGGGGAAACTCTCTGTAAGCAAACAACAGATGGGGCAAATATTTGTCCCACTCTCTCTTAAACTTGATCTCCAAATGCCTGTAGCATGGGCTTGATTGTAGAGTTTAAGATCTCAACAAGACCATTAGTCTAGGGATGGTATGGATGGTCTTCATGTGCCTCACCCCACAGGACTTCCATAGACAAGCCAGCAAGCCAGCAGGTCTGACATGAAATTGGCACCTCTGTCAGTCAGTATTTCTTTTGGGAAACCTACCCTGCTGAAAATCTCCAACAAAGCATTTGCTACCTTCTCTGCCTCAATGGAGGACAAAGTCACTGCCTCAGGGTATTGTATAGCATAATCCAACACCACTAGAGTATATTTTTTCCCTGTGGAACTTGGGGTACTCAGAGAACCCACAATATCCGTAGCTACCCTCTGAAATGGCTGATCAATTACAGGCAAAGGCATCAAAGGAGCTCTCACCTTGTCCCCTGCCTTGCCTACCTTTTGGCACTGATCACAGGTCCTGCAGTACCCTGTTACATCTCTGGAAATTCCAGGCCAATAGTAGTTCTGCATAATATGCCTCTTTGTCCATTTTATGCCCATATGACCTGCAAAGGGAATATCATGGGCTATGGCTAGAAGCACCAGATGGTAGGGTCTAGGAACTACCAACTGCTGTACTCTCTCACCTTATAGCCCTCCCTCAGGGGTCCACTCTCTGTATAGTAACCCTTTGTCCCAGTATACAGATTCCCTCTTTCCTTGAGAATCAGGTGCCTCCCTAGCTACATGCCTCAGGCCTTGCAATATAGGGTCTGACAGCTGAGCCTGTCTCAACATTCTCCTTGTAACCCTTCCCAGCTTCCCTTCCACAGGAAGTCTGGCATCCTCTGACAGTGGTGCCTCACTGTCAGCCTGGGTACTACTACTCACCTTTACCTTTGCCTTTGCAGTCACTCTGTCCAAGGGACCATCAGTACCCACAAGCAGCTGTGTCTCACCTTCAGTCTCACTGCTACAGGGTAGCTCCCTCCCTGAAGTAACCACCTCACTAGTCCTCGCTGCAAATATGCAGTCTGTCTGGGTCTCCCCCAGGCTACCAGGCCCACATGCTTGTCTCTTAGCCTGACTGCGTGCAACTGCACAAACACATGGTACTGCCTCATCCAAATCCTTCCCTATCTGGACACCTGCATGATGGTAGTTTGGCACCATTGCTGTCTCAAGACAACCTACTATTGGCATTTTGTCTTTCCCACTTACTGGCTCCCTCACCTTTTGTTCCTCACCTTGCCTCCATGGACATCTGTATGCCACATGGCCCCACTGGTTGCATTCAAAACATTTAACCCTAGCTCCTGGATGTGTACCTGGACTAGTGGCTTTTCCTGCTACTGGCAGATTCTGTTGGGGCAGTCTGTGCTGCCAATCATGGGTTTCTTTAGACCCATGAGCAGTACTGCGGGTCCCTTTCCTGTGCAGGGCTGTCCTGCTTGCCAGGTATAGGTCTCCCTTCTTCCCCAACTCATCTGAAGTGGCACATTGTCTATTAGCTAACCAGATCCTCATGTCATCAGGCAATGTGGTAAGGGCTTGTTCTCTTACCAAAAAGACTGCCATCCTTTCACAAGTGGTGACATGACATCCACTCACCCACCTATGGAAATAAGTGCTCAGTTCAGCAACATATTCACACACTTTCATCTGCCTTGCGTCTATGCTCACAAAACTTTTTCCTATATGTTTCAGGTGTTAGCTGACACACACACACACACACACACACACACACACACACACACACACACACACACACACACACACACACACACACACACACACACACACACACACAAACACACACACACACACACACACACACACACACACACACACACACACACACACACACTTTGCGAAGTGTTTATACAACCACACAGACACTCCTAGGGAAGGCTGGCACAGGTTCTCCAGCTGTGCCCCTTTTTCCCAGAATATACAGTAGTACTGACTGCCACCACCCACTAATATTTATCAGCTACACAAAGGCCCTTAAAAGGGTGTCCAGTTACTACTGTGCAATATTATTATCCAATTGGTAGTATAGCCCAGGGCTAAAGCTATTGAAGTGGCTTTGTACAATTTTACCAAAGGCATGCAAGTACTCCAAAGAGCTTAAATTATCTCTACAGAAACAGCCACAGTTGAAAGGGTTTAAAAATATTTAATAACAAATAGTCAAAACACAAGACAATACTTTTTACTACACAGTGCTAGTCAATAGTTTAGAGATCACAGATAAATACTTAAAATAGTTCAGTAGTACAGTTCTGACATCACAGGAAAGCACTTAGTCTAATCTTTCTAGTTTCTAGCTATTTCTAATAGAAAAACAAAAGTCTAAGATAAACTTACATATAGAGCAAGACAGTGCTGATGAGTTGGGGGGTAAAGACAAAAATGCTTAATGCTCTCTGATTCTCTCTGTTTTTAAAATCACATTCCTCGTTCACATTACATCATTCTTCACACTTCCCTGGGGTTGCCAGGCTAACAGACTACATTCTTTAACAAGCTCACACCAGGTCAGGAAGCAAAGCCATTAAGGACATTTATACATACAAATTCTGGCCATTAACTCTGGCCTTAAAATATTAGCAAGAATTCCTTCATCTAGACCGGCTGGAGCCATGTTTACATCAAAGGGTTATAACATGCTTTACTTGGTCAGCAGAGTGCACTGTTGTTACATTTTTTCCAGTTCCACATGTAACACTATTTTTACCATTTAAGACAACAAGCCTGTGGTTTACATTAATATGTACAGATGACAGAATTATGTCCAAACTTCTATCTGGCTAGGCTAGCAGCCTTCATCTATCTTCACCCAATCTTCACACATGACCATCAAAGAAGGTAGGAGAGTGACACTCAGTTAAGAAAGACAGTTCACTTGCCACCCCAACTCCATGTAGAAGATGTGGAAAAGAGTGTGGTGATGATGGTGATTATAAAATGCAAAGCAAAGTATGAACCTAATGTCATGACAGCTACCCAAGAAAACTATAAATATTTATTCAGTTATGTCAAGAAATTAAGGAATAATATCCAATAATACAATGAGTTCATCAATAATAATGTCATATATTTGGATACTAAGGATATAGCCAATATATTAAGCAAAGCATCTTTTGCTAACTTTATCCCACCTAACCACATTGTTGCCTCCATTATTCTTGAAAATTTAATTTCCCCTGAAATTACCTTAGAACAAGTCTTAGAATCCCTGTAAAAGGTTATAGAATATACTTCAGTGGGATCAAATAACATACCAGTCTGGAATCTCTTCAGTACCAAGTATGCCATATCTGAGCCTCTACATAAACTGTCAGCCTCTACCTAGCCAATGTGTGTCTGATGCATGTATTTCAGCCGCTGTAACACTTCCTACAATACACAAAGATGTTCAGGTAATTATGAGCTCCTCAGCCTCACCAGCATTATATGCAAAGCCATGCAATGGACCATAGCAGAAGTCATTTATGCAAATCCAGGTAACTTTAGTGATATAGACCTGTTTTTTTATAAAGGGCAGGTCCTAGCCCTTGAATATAGTAAACATCTTTGAGAAGGTTACAAAGTCTGTGAACTGTGGCCAGTCCATGCATGCTGATTATCTTGACCTGACCAGTTGATGCTGGTCCTATTCAAAAATTTAGACAAACTTAATATAAATGTAGCATAAAAACTCCATGCTATCATGACTTAATGTGCACAGACATTTTATTCCAACAGTGAGCGCTTCCGCGATTATACCACACCACTTCATCAGACCATTTTAACCATAAACAATCCACATATTTAAAATAAAGGAAAAAACAATCAAGTTAAAATAATCAAATCACATGTTAAAACTATAGATTATTTAAAACAGATTAGCGACAAGACCAATGATAAACATTTAAGAGCAGCAATGTAAAAATGTCCAATCAATAGAAAAAAATCCATAGTATATTCAAACATCAAAAACATTCTTGTCTGTAATATCGGCCAGTCAAATTGACATATCAGACAAGCCCCCCAATATAGACTACTTGATTGGGTCAGAAATTATGAGTGATGGTCATTTAGCAACTACTGATAGAATACTGAGAAGTGAGCATGTCCCAAGGGCATCATCCAATAGACGCTCATAACATAAAAGAAAGAATTCAACCAACCACCTCTCAGTATTGAATAGACCTATCGCCACCTAATTCTGATATTAAATGAGTCAACCAAAAGCATCCAATTATTACTCATCCAACAGGGACTAAGAAATATATATATACCCAATAATCATATACTAAAAACATGTACAAAAACGTTAACACAATCCCGTATTGGCATACTGAAAAGCATACAACCAATCATGTTTTAAGAAACACTTTTCTTCTCCAGTGAAAGGGGATGCAGGATGATTCCAATAAACATCAACATAATACAGTGTTTACACCTATAAGGGGATTAAAAAAGGTAGCCAACCACCTCTCAAAAAACAGTGATTACCGCCAATAAGGAATACATACTAAAATGTATGCAGAAGCGATAAAGCAATGCATTACTAGCATAAGTAACGGAGACAAACAACCAGTCATGTTCTGAAAAACATTTCCCTCTCTAATGAAAGGGCAGGCAGGGTGAACCTTTCATTGCATTCACCTTAATGCTAATTATGTTAAAGGAAAAATATATTATCCAATCAGATGCCTTTGTAGTGCTTTCAATGTCAGTTTCAATGACACCCTATCATTAAGGCCAGGTTAAGCAAAGGCCTTCAAAGACATCTCTGTTCCATGCATTCTGTCTTATTTTTAATATCACCTCCTCTATCACTGACAAGAATAGTCTGCAAAACAAAAAATTAAAATTATGCTGTGTCCCATATTCAAGCATGTGCTGAGCTAAAGCATTCATGACCTTTCACTTAGCTATGTCACTCTGATGCTCCAAAATTCTATCTTTAAAGGGCCTATTTATTTTGCCTATATAAAAATCATCACAGACAAGGCAGAATGCATAGTACACCACATTTTGAGTTCTGCAACTCACAAAGAAATTGAACATAATCTGAGCCCCAGTGGACTTATGTGCATAAGAAGTGCATGTAAAATTAAATTTACATGCAAAGCAAGAGGTGCATTTAAATATTCTTTTACATTCCGACACTGTACCTCCACGCTTATTATAGTTCCTATACCAAAGCTGAAAACATAGCATTGGGAGTTCACTCATAAAACGCTGCAAAAAAACCCAGACTAAGATGACCAATCACCAGTGAAAGATCGACAAAAGAAACACAACATAACAGCAGAAGATCCATCAAAAACATACTTAAAATGAAACATTATCACTTAGAAACTAAAACTATCAACCTTTACTAGCAAAATAGAAACAACCGAATAAAAATAAAACTATGGCCATAAAAACAGCGTGAAAAAATGAAACCATAAAGGGAAACAAACAGTAATGAAATCAACAATGCTTATATTAAAAACAATACACTCCAAGAGGACAGCCTCGTTCAGACTCCTGAAAACCATTAAACAGCCAATCACAATTTGTGGCTAATTATGCTAAATTCCTTTGTCATGTCCACAAATGGGCCTGCCAACACTTGTCCATTGTTTAATGAACTCCTTATATCATCAGCAAGTGTAAACAGAGCTGTAGTGATTAAAATGCCCAAATCCATACTGACATTTACTTAAAGCATTATTGGCTACAGTATAACTTGATGATTCAGTGAATTTTGCTATCAAATTTAAGATGATATTACCTCTGTAATTGCTGAGTTTGACATGTTAGCAATCTGTGAAAGGTGTAATATGAGCTTCCTTCCACAAGGAAAGTACACACCATCCTGTATACTACTATTTACCACAATAGTCAGATGAATGAGCAGTTAAATTTGGCAAAATGCCAACTGCCTTCACAGACCCAAAGTTTTTAACTTAGGATGGAAGTTTTACGATAAGAATATATATTCTTTTCTAACAAATATTTGTGTTGTCATACTTTGCTGCCAGAACTGATGTGTATGACCGATGACATTTGGTAATATTTTCAACATTATTTCTGAGCACTTCATAAGTCTTCCTATTTGTAGACATGGGGAGCAGAAGGAGAAAGACTATTTTTCCACAGTATATCAGTCGTCTCATGAGGGTAGAACATGGGGAAGGGAAGAATAAGGAAAAAAAGTTATCCCTGAGTACTTCAACTGCCTCATTTATTGGTAGAGAGTGGGGAAGGGAAGGAAACATTTTTTTCTCTGTAAATCAAGTCTCCCTACTGTATATCAAGGAGAAGGGAAACAAAATAAATGTGTTATTCCTGAGTAATCCAGCAGTCTAAAAAGAAACCAAGCAGCATATAAATAACACAAATGTCAATATTTTAAATATACCTACAAACACATTTTATTTATCACTTTATCGGGTATTTCATAATCAGGAAACCTACCCAGTTATTCAAAGTTCAAATATCCATATGATCATTAATGACATTCCATGAATTTTTAAAAATGTAAAAATCAAGTATTATGTTGATTTTAAAAATAGGTACCTTGTATATTTGGGAAACTGCCAAGTGTGCACAGCATATTATACAGGGAAAACCAGTGGTAGTTTTAGATGGATCTATATTATAACATCGAAGTCTTAAAACTTCAAATGTTATAATATCGAACCCTATGCACCGAACGCTGAAAATAGCGAAGCTGTAGATTATCGAATACTTTCCTAGGGAAAGTATTTGGTGGGCTGTTTCTACAGCTTTGCTATTTCCTCGACTGTGGAGCGAAGGTTATGGACCGGGTTAAGGTAAGTGTGCGAACATATCGGGTTAAGGTGAGTGTGTGATAGTTAGGGACCTTAGGGTTAGGGAGCGGGAAAGGTGAGTGTGCGATAGGGACCTTAGGGTTAGGGAGTGGGTAACGTGAGTGTGTGATAGACACTTTAGGGTTAGGGAGCAGGTAAGGTGAGTGTGCGATAGTTAGGGACCTTAGGGTTAGGGAGGGGTAAGGTGAGTGTGCGGTAGTTACGGACCTTAGGGTTAGGGTTGGGTTAAGGTAAGTGGATAGCTAGTAGTGTATGTATGGTTTAATGTAGGGTTTTGTGAAGTTTATTTATTTTGGTGTGCTTGTGTTGTGTGTATGTTTGTCGGAAAAGCAAATTTTTTCCCTGGGAAAAAATTCGCTATACTGAGTGTTTGATGTTATAGTCTTTTGATCTAAATGGTTCGATATTATAACATTCAAAGTTTTTAGACTTAGATGTTATAATATAGACTCATTTTAGATAACACATCTATGAACATATATTTGATATAAAGAAAAAAAAGAATACTAATTCATTAGCTAGAGATGTTATGGAAAATGATGTGAATCATGTATTTGTGTTTCAAGTATTGGAATTAATATGGATAAATTAGTGAGGAGGTGATGTAATGATCACACAGAAACAACGGCTCAATTTGCTACGTAGGGTATCTATATCTACACTGTTTAGGAATCCAGTCCCTGTTCTGACTGCACCTAGTGCAGTACCAAGAATACCTGTAACATCACGTTTATTTCTTCTATATTTGTAATGTTTGTACTTGATATGCAAAGAATCAACCGGCCATAATTGTACAATTTTACAATGTGGATACCTGGTGGTAATATCAACTGCTGACATGTTAACTATCATTTTAATACGTTGTATAACTCTAGCACTACTTACAGTTTTACATCCTCTGGTATATCTTACCACATGTCCCAAACCATTAAATACAGTTGAACTATTGTCCATGGCATATATCTCCAAATCCGGAGATAGGGTTTCCGCGGTGTCATTTTCCCTTTGAAATTCAGCTATGCAGGAGGAATCTAATGGAGGCTTGGCTAAAGGAAATCCCAACTCGTTTAGCCTTTGGTACAAACCTCCAAAAGGGTTGGAAACACATTTTTCAGGATGTCTATCACAGTTCAGTCTACATACAGTTGTAATGTTTTCCATCTGAGTGATGTTCCAAGTTAAGGCAGGCTTGGGTGTCACCGCATATAGATGGTCTCCCAATTTCCAATAAAAGTCACAGTCAGCTGTAAAATTTGCAACATCTTCCCCTTCGAATAGAGGGATAGGATCAAGACAGTTATGTGGCCCATCTAAGTGTTGTTGTCGGAAAAGGTTGGCTCCTTCCCAAACAGTGGCAATAATCTATGGAGAGGAAAGTACAATGGTTGTTTAGCAGAATCAAGTAATACTAAAACAGTATCACCAGGTCCATCACAAATTACTGTCCCATGTTCATTTGGCTGATTGGGTGTGGTCACTATAACTTTCATTCCCAGCCATTTGCTTGGTTTAGTATCACAGTCTTGTAGTAAAATGACAGCATCTTGATGCATACAAATTTCTACTAAAGGTTGTCCTTTCTGAATCATTTGTGTCTTGTTATCTAAATTGATAGCCTTTACTATCACTTCTCGTTCTGGCTCCCATAATGTAAAAACCTCTCAACTATCTCCTAATAGCCCTTTTTGCCCCCAGTGCCAATTCTCTGGGATAGAGAGTTTCCAGCCTGTCTCAACTAATGCCATATTTTGTGCTGGCACCCTTTGTTCAGTCAATGCACATAGCCAGAATCGAGTTTGATCAGTATTTGTCAAAAGAGGGTATATGGCATTCGGATTCAGCTTTTCTATTTTCAAAACACAGCAGTTGGATCGAATGTCATTCATATGCATTTGCAAGGGAGTTCCTTGATGCTTCCGGGGTCTGTTATTCAGCTGACTCACAGCTAATTCTAATACCTTTGCCCAGCCTCACAACGTTTCATCATTCGTGTTCTTTCGAATTTGTTCTTTAAGGAGCCCATTATACCTTTCAATTAAACCAGCAGCTTGGGGATGATATGGGATATGCAGCACCCATCGAACTCCATTTTCCTTTGCCCATTCTTGAACCTCTGCTCCGGTAAAGTGGCTGCCTTGGTCACTTTGGAGTTCAGTGGGAATCCCATATGTCACACATAATTTATTCAATCCTTTTAACACTGCTTGCTGGTTTGCCTTTTTGCATGGGGACACCATTAATAATCCTGAATAAGTGTCCACCATCGTCAGGCAGTATTGCTGATTTTGATCCAGTGGTAAAGGACCAATAAAGTCTATTTGCCAGATTTGTGCTGGGCGGCTGCCTTTGTGAATGTGTCCGCATGCTTCTGCTTGCAGTTGCTTTTGTTTATTTCTTTGACAAATTTCACACTGCTTTATAACGTCCATAGTTATTTCCTTATTCAACTGCATGCCATGCCTCCATGCCCATTCTATTGTCGCATCTCTTTCCAAATGCCCACTCCGATCATGGGCCCATCTTGCCATACTAGCACTTTCGGCTTTCTCTTCAGTAACACGTACCGCGGCCATCTTATCTACCTGCTGGTTATGCCTCCTTTCATTTGTTACAAGTGATGCATGAGCATCTACATGTCCAACACTGATTTTGCATTGTTGAGCTTTTTCCCAAATTCGTTGCCAGTCTTCTGAACCTCCCCATAGAGGTCTGCCATGGATCTTCCAATCCTGTTGCTGCCAGGCAGGCAACCAGGTTGTCAGTCCCTTATAAACTGCCCAGCTGTCAGTATAGATGTACGCTTCATCCTCAGGTGATAAACTATCGATGACCAGGGCAACAGCTCGTAATTCTGCCTGAATATTTGAACCAGCAGTACCTTCGTCAAATAACACAGTTTCTGTTCGTGGGCAATAAGCCACTGCAGTCCAGGTCCTACCATTTGATCCAATTTCGGCAGAACCATCAGTAAACCACACAAATTTCTGTTTTTCTGCATCTAAATTATCAAATGGTAATGCTTCAGTTATTGGAGACTGTGGAAGCTCATGTCGCTGTTGTTCTATCGCATCAGCATCATCCAGAATTACCAGTCCAGCCAACTGTTGTTGTACCTGAGACACTCCAGCCACGATGTTGGCCCTTTCCTGTAAATACCACTTCCACTTCTGTATGGTCGAAGATTGTGCTATCAGGGTTTTCATCATAGTATTGTCTCGTAACCACCCCTGGATTGGGTAGTCTATCTTAACTGTCACTGTTTGTTGTTTAGTTATTCCTTCCACATGAATCAATGCTGTGTACACCACTAGTACATGCTGCTCGAGGGGGCTATATCTCACCTGTGCTCCAGTCAGGGATTTGGACCAAAATCCCAAGGGTCTCTTTTTCCCAGTGTCATCCTTCTACCACAGCCCCCAAAACATAACATTATTGGCAACTGTTACTTCAAGGACAAAAGGTTGTTGTGGATCAACTGGGCCCAGCCCCACGCTTTGCTGTAGAGCCTTTTTTGCTTCTTCAAAAGCTGTTTGTTGCTTGGGACCCCACTGAAAGTCACATTTTTTTCCTAGTTACATAGTGAATGGGTCGCAAAATCAGTCCAAAGTGAGGTACAAATGCTCTCCAAAAGCCCATTGCTCCCAAAAAGGCCTGTGCCTGCTGTTTCATTTTCGGGACTGCAATTTTCTGGATACTCTCCAGTGCTGCTGCAGGAATTTCCCTTTTCACTCCATTCCAAATCATACCAAGGAATTTTACTGATGTCCCTTGTTGTGTTTTATTCTCATTTATAGCCCACCCTCTGTTCTGAAGGTGCTGAATTACAGTTTTTAGTGCGATATACACATCAGATTTTTCTCCAGTAATCATTATGTCATCAATGTAATGAAAAATAGTCACTTTGTCCAGTTGTAACTTGACTAGGTCTCTAGCCACTAGTCCATGACACAGGGTAGGGCTGTGCAGATATCCTTGAGGTAACACTTGGAAGGTATACTGCCTCCCCTCCCAGGTAAAAGCGAATTGGGCTCTGCTTTCTTCTGCTATCGGAATGGAGAAGAAGGCATTTGCTAAGTCCAAAACTGCATGATATGGTCCAGCAGATGAAGACAATCTTTCCACGATTGTAACAATGTCTGGAACAGCTGCCGCTAAGGGTGGGGCCACCTTGTTCAGACCTCGATAATCTATGGTCATTCACCATGATCCATCAGGTTTCCTTACTGGCCACACCGGACTGTTGAATGGACTCACTGTTGGCTCAAGTATGCCAACCCGAAGCAGTTCTTGGATCGTTTCAATGATCTCAGTGTGCCCACCTGGGATACGATATTGTTTGATGTTCACTATTGTTTTAGGCATGGGAATATAAAGCGGTTCCCACTTAGCATTGCCTCGAACTACAGCCTTAACTGCGTTGACTGAACAATGGCGCACTCCAAACCTAAATGGCCCTACAGTGGTTTCCAAAGTTCTACCCTTTAACACATCTATTCCTAAAATGTGTTCAGGTACTGGAGCTATTGCTGCTTCAATGTAAATAGGAATACCATCCCCAAAAGCTATCTTAATCTTGGTTTTGGTACCTAGTGTCTTTGCCCCTCCATAACCATAAATTTCTACATACTGTCCACGAAATCTACGGGGGTTGCCCGCAAAAATGGTTACTTCTGATCCTGTGTCTACCAGAGCCATCACATGTTGTGGCCCTCCCCTCCAAAAATTGGTAAGGGGTACGAAAGGGCGTCGGTCCCCAGGTGTAATTGCTCTTACTGTACCCCTAGCTACTGGGGACCCACCTACTAGTCAATTTGTCTCTGTTTTCTCGACCGGGGTTCTCCATTCCTTTCCTCCCCAGTCTCTCTCATCATTAAACTCCCCCTTTTGCCACTGTGCTAGCTCCTCATCAGTAGGGATGTCAGGATATAATTGATTCCATCCTACCTTCCCTTCAGTGGTACTCCTGGTTGGACTTTTTATAGGGGTTTGCTTTTTACTTTCAGAACTTGAACCTTTTTCTTTTTGTTTTTGCTTCCACTTTTTATATAACTCTTCAGTAGCTATCCCATCTATTTCCGCAGCTTCAACCCCCCACCTTAACAGATACAGAAGCATTTGCTTTCTTGTAACTTTCTCTCCAGATTTATCTTTTGATCTCTCCGTATTTGCCTTTCTAGCTCTTCTCTGTTCTTTTTCTTCCACTAACTCTGCCATTTGATTTAGAGTGGCTATTATGTCCCATATCTGCTGACCTACACAGCCTGCCGGGGGGGCCATCAGCTGCCCTTTCCACCACTGTGGTGCATTTTTGATTAATTTGCTCCTCATATTGCTAGTCATAATTTGTGCATCTGGTCCTCTCGGAAGCACTAATACCTCATCCCTCAATTCCATTGAGTAAACGGTAGCTAACATAGCCATTTCTCTTAACTGCTGTATTGCCTCTGCTATTGTTTTCCAAGGCTTATGTTCATCAGCTACTGCTGTAGCATCGGGCCAAGTAGCGCGGAAAGCCGAGGCTAACCACACCACCAGTGTATTCACCTGGGAATCACCATGATCTACATTGTTTACTATTTGCTTTAAACGTGGGTGAAACACCAGACATGCACATTGGTGCATCTCTTCAGCATTTAGAGACACCGCTTCTCCCCCTGTATCCCAAACCCGAAGGAACCATGCTAAAACAGTTTCCCCTGGCCTTTGCTTATAGATTTGGATTATATTCAATAATTCAGCTTGAGTATAACTCCGCACCTCGACCCATTGTTGTGGCGCTGCTCCCCCAGTCCACTGTCCCTTTTTCTCAATAACTGGGCGCGCCTCCACTGACGGAGAATTTACTATTTCAAAATCATTATCACCCTCATCCATAGAGGGGAGATCACCTTCCCACTCCTCAGGATCAAACTCTGCCTTACACAGCAAAGCACGAACCCGAGGCCTTGAGGGCGGATGGCATAGTTTTCTCCCGTTTCGTTGTCTACGCTGTTGAATTATTCGAGTAGCTAGAGTCACTGAATTAAATTTCCAGTGTTCAGCTTCCTCCCCTACTTTAATAAGTGCCATGTTTGCCTTCTCCAAGGCATCTCTATCCAATCTATGTGTGTGTGTGAGTTCTTTACATTGCTCTTCTAATTCTAAAACTTTTTTTTTAGTGAATCTACATCTCTGTCTAATTCCTGAATTGCTTCAAAGAACAGCCATCCGGCTGCTCCCACCCCTTCCTTCACCTTTTTTCCCTTATCATCCAATTTTAACCCCTCTAAAGCTCTAGCTAGACTATCAGGGTCTGCCTTAGGTCTTCCCTGCAAGGGTTTTGGAGAAGGAGGAAGTGAAACTTGACTCAATACCTTAGCAAGAGGATCCCACTTCCCAAATAATGCTGTCAAAGTAGCATCAACGCCCAACTTATTTGGGGTGCCTAATGCGGCATCCTTCTTACCTATGCCTAGGTGTTTTAAAGGAAAAAACATTGGTTGTTGTTGTGACATTTCCACTGTAAACACCAGATCCTGCCGACTACGCCAAGTGTACTAGTCCGTTACTTTAAAATCTGAGGTTAATACAGGAGTAGAAATGACACAAGACACCAAGGCTCAAACTTAACAATTTATTAAGCAAAACTTTTCTAAACAGTAAAGCTAATACTAAATAAACAGAAAAACTAATAGATCATGTACTTACAAGCATATGCATAAACAAAATCATCTTTGCCACTGATAGGGAAACTTCAAATCCTATACAGTGCAGCTATCTGTTCAGTCAAGGCAAGGCCAACACTGGCGAAATGTCTCTAAGCTCAGTTCGGGCTGGTGCTGTGATCAAATCCGGATGCTGATGATGATTTTCATCTTAGCCTTTGAGCTTTTATAGTCTTTTTGAGTTGATAGAATATTGTAGAAAGATCTGACATTACAGGCTCATCATGAGTTGATGGAATATTTTAGAAAATTACAGATCATTTCCTAAGTTGTAAACAAGTCTCGTAATGTCTGGTCTTGTGCCCTACTTCCCTTTTTCAAAGAACAGTTAGCTCACAACCTTGTGATATAGTTCCTCTTTGAAATCCCCACATTCTGGTAAACATCTTTTAAGCTGATAAACAACTTATAGGTTAACAAAAGGTCAGTAATACCAGTAATCAGTGAGCAAGGCCTGCTCTTAAGCATATTGTACTGTTTCAATATTAGCAGCATACAGTGATGTAGTGGCATATCAAGAACTAGCAATAATCAATCTAGCAATTGTCAAACATACACAGTGATATGTGGCTCGAGGCATAGCAAAAACTGGTAGACTGTGTGGATCCGTCACACTTCCCTGGTCTCCTGTCTAACAGGGCAATTGACGTGATCCCTGGGTGAATTTCCTAATCTCCCATCCAATCATCAAGGTTCTTTTTGAAGAGGGCCAAAGAGGTGCTCAGCTTGACATGTATTGGCAGTCTATTTCAGAGTATGGGGAGTCTCTGGGTCAGGAACCTATCCCTCCAGCATGTTTTGTTCATTGTGATGACCAGGTTTAGATCCCTGGAGTGTGTGGCTCTAAGGGACTGGGATTTCTTTAAGTGTAGCATGTCCAACAGCTCTGGGTTTGACATGGCCTTGTATGTTAAGCAGAGATCGCCTCTGAGCAGGCGATATGTGACAGAGTATAGCTGGAGTTTTTTTAGACAGTCAGTATAGGGCATCTGCTTTAGGCTTGTGATTCTTTTAGTGAGGTATTTCTGCGGCCTTTCCAGTTGTTGCAGATGTCTTTTGAGGTACATACCAAATGGGGCATTGTACTCTATAATGGGTCTAATGAGGGATGAGTACAGTGGGACAATATCTCCTTTTTTCTGGATGAAAAGCCCTTAATGATGAGGTGTGCCACATAGAAGGATTTCCTGACTGTTGTGGTGATGTAGTTATCGAAGGTGAGACTACTGTCCACGTGTGTCCCTATGTCCCTTATCACACTTTTGGTGTTTAGTGTACTGCCACCTATGTGGTAATTTATGGGTACATGTTTTTTTTTCAAAGGGGATAACTATACATTTCTTGGCATTGTGCTTGAGCCCATGGCTCTGGCACCAAGTATCGGTTTCTGTAAGGCCCTTTTGTAGAATATCCACATCATCTGGGGATTCAGTAATGGCTCCCAGTTTGCAGTCATTTGCGAACTTTGTTAGCCAGAGTCCCTTAGTGCTGGCCTGTATGTCAGAGAAGTAGATGCCAAACAAGAGCAGTCCCAGGACTGAACCCTGAGGTACTCCGCTTGTTATTTGTCTGGAGCTGCATTTTGAGTCGGCTACTTTTACAGTGTGGGTTCTGCCAGTAAGCTAGTTGGCAACCCATCAAGTGACGTAGGTATTAATGCCAGCTTAGTAAGTGTATCTATGATTCCAGAGTGGGGGATGGTGTTGAAGGCCTTGACGAGGTCCAGATAGGCTGTGTGGACTGCCTTGCCCTCATCCATGGCTCTGAATACTGATTCAAATTAGTCAATTGGGTTGAGGAGACAAGATCGGCCCTTTACAAAACCAAACTGGGTGGGGTCCAGTGTTTGAAGGTTGCCAATGTCTTTGTTTATAAGTTCCATGATAATGCGTTCCATGGCTTTTTAGATCAGGCTTGTCAGACTGATGGGACGATAGTTCCCGGGATCCAAGATGGATCCCCCTTGTGGAGTCGGATAACTGTAGCTGTGTGCCATTCATTGGGCACAAAGCCTGAGGTGAGGCTATGATTAAACATGACACTTAGGTGAGATGCCAGTTCAATTTGTAATTCATATAGTACACAGCCCGGGATGTTGTCTGGTCCCATGGATGCTGTATTCTTAGCTTTGGAGAGTGCGTTTTTTACCTGTGTGGCCGTGATTACCAGAATTTGGCAATCTTTCAGTATTGAGCTGGACCCTTTAGGGGGTGAGAGGGGGTGAAGTTGGCACTGAATCGATCTGCCAGGATATTGGCAATATCCTTGGGATCAGTATATTTAATGCCATTCTGTTGTAGCTCAAAACAGGTCTGAGCATAGCACACTATTTTGACATGTGCAGTTCCAGTGGTGTAGAGGGATACATTTCTGACTATGGCAGGGGACCTGAGTTAATTTTATCATCTTGGGCAGCTGATGGAGTGACAGGAAGTGATGGGCATTAGCATCCAGGAAGGATAGGTGGTAATGTGTGTCTTCTGCAATGATCCGAGGTGGAAACTGGGGATGTTGTATAATGGAAGGTGTGGCTCTAAGCATTGTTAGGTGGGTGGACATGGCTAAGTTGCTGCAGAGGAGGAATGATATGCTTGATTGTCCCCTACTATACACCTATCCTTATGGATGTAACTATAGTCACCATGAGAGGGGGGTCTTGAGGGGGTTATAATAGAAAAAAACCTGGCTTGATAATTGTCAGTGCAACCCAAACAGGACATCCTTAGGATCCACACTGGACCTGGCAGAACATTGGTATTAATCAGGGGATGGATTGGAGCAGCTGGTAGACCCAGTAATGAATCTGGAACACTGGGGATGTCTGTACAAACAATGATAAGCAAACAAACAAACAAACAAAAAACATGTTGATGTGTTTCTGCTTATAGGATGACATGACTAGAAAGAGTCTTATACATCTTCCGGGATTATAATGTCTGTCTATTGGTAATTTGAGGCAGTATTTAATCAGTATTTGTATTACATTATATTACATTACTTTTGAATAAGAGAAGAAGAAGGCAAGAACACTGTCTACTCTGCCTTTTTTAGTGTATTAACATTCTAACTCCCTTCTATCCCTACCTTTCACTTATTCATTATTCAGTTGTCACATTAGTCACTTGAATGCATCTATGGCTTTTTCAACACTGTCTATTCTGGTAATGTATTTCATGAAACCACAACCCCTTCTGGAAAAAACTACTTTCAAAGATCCATACAGGGCCCAGTTCCTATAGTTTTCTGGCTCTGTTCCTTCTTCCTCATTCCTTCTTGTTCAGAATTGCCACTTCACATCTTCTTGACACGATCTTGTGCCCAAATATCAAGTCCTCTTGTCTTTTCTGGTCTCAGGTGAGAACTCCAGACTCTGGTCATGTTCTTTCTATTCAGTCATAAAGATCTTTCTAGTGGTTTTCCTCTGAAGCCCTTCCAGTAGTCTGACATCCTTTCCAGACATGGTTTACAAAACTATACTCAGTACAAAAGGTCAGGTCTGAACAAGGCACTGCAGAGTAGACCACAATCTCTTTGATCCTGGAATTTGTCCCCACAAGGATACATAGCAGCACTTTTGTGTGTGTTATACTTGAGAAAATTACTTTCAATATAAAGAACATGAACTCTCTTCAAAGAACAAGGTGAGCAACATTTGTTTAATTATGACTACGAAGACATGGCTACACAGTAGTATCAGTGACAATGCAGTTAATTTAGAGTTTCACACTGTATCGTGCAGACAGAAGCCAAGCACTGTGCAGAAAGGCTAGGGGAGGAGGACTCTGCATTTGTGTTAATAACAGATGGCACAGTAACTGTGTGGTCATTGTCTCACTGCCTAGAGAATCTGGAGTTTCTGTTTATAAAATGTAGACCTTTTTACATTCCTAGAGAGCTAAATGGAATCTGCATAACAGTGGTATATCCCGCCTACTGCTAACACAAATGAGGCACTAACAAAATTGTACCAGTCTACCTGTGGCATGCAGAATAAACACCCTGAGTTTGTTCATGTCATAGCTGCTGATTTTAATCAGGCTGGTCTAAAGTCAGTACTCCACCATTACAACCAGCATGTAAACTTTTCAACAAGTGGTAGAAGCATATTGGGTAAAGTGTACACCAATATAAAGCAAGCCTACAAAGCAGTGCAGCATCCACACCTCAGCGGCTTGGATTATCTGTCTATCATGCTGATGCCTGCTTATAAACCTGCTCTGATCAGGGAGAAACCCATGGTGAAACAGCTCATGTTTTGGCCTAAGGAAGCATTATCAGCTCTCCAGGATTGTTTTGAGATGACTAACTGGAGCACTTTCAAGGAGGCAGCCACAACAGACCAGTACATTGACCTAGATCAATACACCAAATCAGTGATGGCTTACATCATGAAGTGTGTGGATGATGTCACAGAGATCATAAGCATCATCACAAGAGCTAACCAAAAGCCATGGCTTACAAGTAAGGTCTATGATCTGCCAAAGGCACAAAATTCAGCATTCAGGGCAAATGACAGGGAAGCCTTAAGTGTGGCAAGGGAAAACCTGAAGAAAGGCATAAAAGAGGCTAAGATGGAATATGGGAAGAAGGTACCAAACCACTTTAAGGACAAGAGGGATACCAGATGGTTGTGGCAGGGTATGCAACAAATTACAGCTGTAAAACAAACCTGCACAATGTGACGGTAACACTGGCTTTTTAGACAGGCTGAATACCTTTTTTGGAAGATTTGAGGAGAGGAACATCACAACTGTGCAAAGGTAACAAACACACAGTACGATGCAGCACTGTGCCTTATCCCAGTGGAATTAAAAAGGGTGCTACAGAAAGTCAATCCCAGAAAGGCGGCCAGTCCAGATAATATCTTGGGTAAGGTGTTAAAGAGCTGTGCAGACCAACTATGTTCAGTACTCATGGATATATTTAACACCTCACTTGGCCTGGCAAAGGACCCTTTATGTTATAAAGTAATGAATATCATCCCTCTACCCAAAAAAGCCTCACCCTCCAGCTTGAACAACTTCAGACCTGTTGCACTAACATCTACAGTAATGAAATGTTTTGACAGGCTAGTCAAGAAACACCTGTCTGCAGAGCTACCATTGACTTTCAATCCGCTGCAGTTTTCCTACAGACAAAACAGATCCATGGCTGATGCAATAGCGGTCACATTGCATCTTGTTCTTGAGCATCTGGAGAGCAAGGACAGCTATGTGAAAATGCTATTCATTGACTTTAGCTCAGCATTTAATACAGTTGTCCCTATGTAATTGATCAATAAGCTAGAAAATCTGGGCATCGGCAAACACCTCTGCAATTGGATCCAGGGCCTTTTGATTAACAGGCCACAGAAGGTTTGTGTGGGCAAGAATACCTCTAGGAGCATAACACTCAATAAAGGTGTTCCTCAGGGTTGCATTCTCAGCCCCCTATTGTTTACTATCACTGATGATACCACAGTCATGGGTCTCATCAGGAGAGAAGATGAGAGTGCATACAGAGAAGAGGTTAGCACACTGAGTGTTGTGCAAGAAACAACCTGAATAAAAGTAAAACAAAAGAGATCATATTAGGAAGAGGCAAGCACCCCATATACTGCTCCTCATCAAAGGAGAGATTGTGGAAAGGATACGCAGTACCAAGTTCCTCGGAGTTCATATCTCTGATGATCTCTCTTGGTCTGGGAACACCTTCCCACCACCATCTCCACTTTTTGAGAAGACTCAAAAAGGCAAAACTACCATTGTCAGCATTTTCCATCTTCTAGAGAACAGCAATTGAAAGCATCCTAACATCCAATTTTTCAGTATGGTATGGGAGTTGTTCTGTTGCAGATAAGAAATCCATGCAGACAGTGGTGAGGGATGCCGAGAGGAGAACTGGCACTAGTCTTCCCACAATCCAGGATCTTTATATATCGAGAAGCATAAAGAGAGCCACCAAAATACTAAATGACTCAACTCATCCTGCAAACAGACTGTTTATGAGCCTGTCATCAGGTATTCGATGCAAGACAACTAGATTCAAAGACAGATTTTATCTGAAGGTGATCAGACTTCTAAACTCCAAAATTAGCTCTGATCATTGACAGGTCAGGATGTTGGGACTTCCCATTCACTGTGAGATATTATTTTATCTATTATTTATTAATCCCAGCCACCATTATAATTTATACTACAAACCCAGGTGCAATATGTTTTTCTTCACCCATAATGTGGTATTTGGTTCATGTGCAATACATTACTTGAACCTTGCTGCTAGATGTGTGTTTTTAGCATCTTAACAAGTGTGTATTTCTAGGACTATATGTAGCTATATAGTTAAGTGTAGAGTTGATTTATAAGATGGTGGTAGTATTATTATACTTTGTTTTAAATGATGTCTTTCTATGTATGTGATTTCTTTTTCCCCTGCCCCATGATAAGATGATTGCACAGAATCTCATTTAATCTACACTTGTGTAGATCTAAATGACAAAGTTACTTTTGACTTCTTTTTTTGACTTTTATACATTTTATTAGCAATTGTGCATAGACTTCCTTGAGTAGGATACAATACTGGAAGTTAGAATAATCATGTATTAAATCTCACAGCCATGGATCATATCTGCTGCAACCACATCCGAGCTTGATACTTTCCAACTTCATTTTACTTAGTGATTTTCTTACTTCTTCTAGGGTTGGCTCCTCCTCTTCTCTCACCACAGGTTGTGTCTGCACCAGTACAGCTTCTGTGGGGTGTTGTTCATTCAGAAGCTGCTGCAAGTAGTCTATTCTGCGTTTGTTGGTGGGATCCCTTATGAATGGTGTCTGACTATCTTCTTTATCTTTGCCTTACAACCTGAGTTTCTTTGTGCCATCCACTAAGTCACTTTCCAGATGTTGGTAGAGTGCCTGTCATGCAATGTGCTTTGCTATTGCCACTCCTTCATTAGCCTGTTTTTTAGCCATCTAGCAGTCCTTCCTAGCCTATTCTGTATTTTCTAACTCTCACTACCAGCTTTCCTTATGTGCTTTGCTTCCATACCTGGCTTGGCTGCATATTTGTTCTGTAGGCCTTACATACACTGTTTTGAGGTGCTCCCATTCTTCTTCAACTCCACCCATGTCCTCCACTTCTTGAGGTGCTAGAGCCCTGAGTAATTCATTTAATTGTTTTGCTTGCTCCCCAATGTCCTCCACTTCTTGAGGTGCTAGAGCCCTGAGTAATTTCCTGAATTGTTTTGATTTCCTCTACTTCTTGAGGTGCCAGAATCCTGAGTAATTCATTTAATTGTTTTGCTTGCTCCCCAGTCAACTTCCAGGTCTTCAGCCTGGTCTCTGTTGACCTTAGAACCTTTTCTGACCAATGCTTGCAGCTGATTGTGGCAACCAGTCATGTATGCTGCAGGCAGGCTGCTTCACTGTGGTTGACTTTGCAATCGCTGATTCTATCCCCACTGCCTTTTCCTTACTAGGAGCAAATTTACCTGAGTTGCATGTTGGCCACACTTGTATGTAATCTTGTGACTGTCTCTTTTTCTGAACCATGTGTTGGTCGACATCATGCCATTTTACCAGACAGAAGTCTAGAATGGCCTCTCCTTCTTTATTCTTGTTGTCCTACCCATGTGAACGCAGGCAGTCTTCATATCCTGTTCCAGATATCTGCATTCAGGTCACCCATTATCAATGGAAATTCTTGTTGCCTTGCTTTATCTAGTAGGCCCTGCAACTGCTGTCCAAATGTGCTATTTTCACAACCCTGCTGTGGGGCATAGGCGCTATCATTACACCAGAGTCTGACTGCCATGTGTCTGTCACTAATTCTGATAACATCCCTTACTGTCTTCTGTGGCTTCTCCTTCACTACAATTCCCACATCATTTCTAGCCTGTCCTCCTCCTGAGTAGTAGTTTCTGTATCCCTGACCAAGTGCCTTTGCTGGACTGCCCTTCCGCTTTGTCTCTAGGATACATAGGATGTATAGCCTATGTCATCCACTTGTTAACCTAGTAGCTTATTGACCCAGGGCTGCTGTGCTTTATGGGGGGCACACACTGGTCCCTGGCATAAATCAAAGTATATTCTCAACTGTCAAATGCCTGTGCCATTTTGGTGACATTAGTCAACATGACAAAATCACTTAGAGCCGTATTTCCACCATCAAGAGTGGCTAACCCTGCCACGGCTTGCAGTCTGTGATCCATGTTCTCCTATCTAGAGTATACTGTGCAGCACTGTAGATACCCACAGTGATTGGTCTATACAACACTTTCCCCTATAGGGGGCCATCTAGAGTCTGTGCTACTGCTCCCTATAGCTCAATTCTTAGGTGAGTTTGAGATGGAAACACTCTGTATGTTTTTCAGTGGTGGGAAAAGTTGCACAGAGACACAGGGAGAACATGCATTGGTTGGAGGTTAGGATCAAACCTTGTACCTTGTGCATAGAATACAAATACCTTAACTATTCTGCCAACTAGCCTCCCTGAAAAGGGACTGAAAGTTACTTCTTTTTAATTCATCATCTTTTTTTTCCCTGAGGGTTCATCAATCATTGACAACATCAGCAAGAGGGATTCCAGAGTTTAATCTTCCTCTTTGGAGGAGGCTATACTTATCAGTCACCAATTAAAATCCCTATATTAGCTAAGATGTACTTGGAGCAAACTTTAAAGCTTGTGCCGGTTTCTTTGAGGGATTAGCACATTCTCGAAATGCATTTTGACGATTGCTATTCTTTGACATGGCCAAGCCAATGTGGTGTACATTTATTTTCACCACATTTGAGAAACTCAGCATGGACCTTCACTGGTGCTGTGAGCAGTTCACCCTGTAACATGTGGCCCATTATATGGATAATGTTTTGATTGTAGGTGAAGTTAAACAGGGTGCTACAGCTGAAATCATTATATTTCCAGGGCCTTTGCCATAAGATAGGGCTACCTTTTTTTAACAAGAAACATCTTTATTAAATTATCACTTATGACTTAGGCAATCATACATTTATGTAAATGAAAAACAAATCATATTGACATCATTTTAGTTGGAAGCATTATACATCAATTATAATATACCAAATCATTATCAGTCAAACATTACATAGTTAATGTAAATCCTGCCTTGTTTTAAACCTCATTTCACCCCTGTATGTATTTTCCCACAATTTCCATTTTTTCTATGTAACTTGCTCCTACCCTTTTCTAAAGATCCCAATTCTGGTTGTTTTATCTCTGTTACTATATTCACTACTTGTATTACAGTTGCTTTAGACTTTGATTTCCATTTTCTAGTAATGGCTTTTTTTGGCAACTAGCATAATTAGACTAAGCAAGGCCTTACTATGTTTAGGCAATTCCAGTTCTGTATCATAGCTTAGAAAAATCATTTCCCTAGATACACCAATTTGCGCACCCAGTACCCATGACACAGCAGGCCCCAGAGAACTTTTAAAGTCTACCAACTCATTACACTCCCAACAATATGTTCCCAATTAACTCTTTCTTCCCCATCGCACCTCCAGCATTTGCTGTCTACCTGAGGAAGAATTCTCTGGAGTCAACTTGGGGTATAGAAATACCTATGTAGATTTTGTTGCATATTTGGGAGACATACATATATCCCTCCATTGTTTGACTGTGAATTGCTTATACAATCTCTATTCACAATCGTTTCTAACTTTAAAACAACAAAACTGAAGATAGCATATAATACAATATGACAGCGAACAGTGCCCAAAGTAACTTAAAATATTTATTTAGAACTCTAGCACCTCAGCACCAAAATGCCTTCAATGGAGTAAAAAACACATTAAAAACTCAATTTTTTATATACCACAATCAAATACTTAATTGTATTCATTAAACAATCAATTAATTCATATTAAAACCTTCCAATTATAATCTAAATTCATACCAGCAGGGGCCAGTGTACCATATTTAAGAATAAAGATAGCTTCTTTATACAAAAGCTTTCGCTTCATTTCCATAAAAACACTGTTTTTCTTAATTTTCTTTAAAATTGTACCCTGCAAGCCCTCTGGACAACCATTGTGACACTGCAAAATTGTTTTGCAAGAGGACTTTCAAGTTTACCATTTTTTATGTTTCTAACATATTCTTATAATTGCAACTTGAAAGCCCTCATGCTCTCCCCAATATAAAACATATCACAAGGACATTCTAAATCATACACAGTACATTCTGTATCACAATAAAATCTACCAAGCACATTAAAACTGTGTGCATTTACCTTATCAAAAGTATTAACTACAAACGTGCACACTATACATTTACCACAAGAGAATGTATCCATTTGTATAGAAACTGTATTTATTTTACTAATCGGGGCTGAAAATGTGTTATGCACTATTCTATCTTTTATACTACTTCCTCTATGGAATGAAAACAATGGAAATGTATACAAATCAACATATTCTTTAAATTTAAAAAGATAATCCCAATAATATTTTATAATTTCTACTATTTGTTCACTTAAGAGGCCGTAAGTAGTGACTACATACATTAGATCTTTTGTTTCTTTTCACTTTTTACTATATTTCTTCTGTGGCCACTAAAGGTCATGTTAAATTCAACCTTTACTACCTTCTGTAAGGAAGCCTTCTCTATTTCTTCATTATATCCTCTCTCAGTGAACATTGTCACAGTTTTCTTTAGTTCTTTTTCCAGTTCATCACTGTCATTACACAATCTTTTAATGCTTACTAATTCACCATATGGGAGTGACTTTATTAAATGGGGTGGATGACAGCTACTTCCATAATAAGGTTTGTCAAATTGTCCTATGCATCCTAGTTTTGATTCCTCCATTTATTAACCCTTCTAGGCAGACATCCAAAAATATAACCTGACTTCCATAATCCTCTTTACAGACAAAAATTAGATCATCTATGTATCTATAATACTTAATAACATATTAAAAAAAATTCATTGGTGTATACATATATATATATATATATATATATATATATATATATATATATATATATATATATATTTAAACCTAAATAAACTCATCATAATATTTGAGTACATGGGGCAAAAGCTGCCTCCATGGCCGCTCCTTGCAATTGGCAATCCAGTTCTCAATTAAACTCAAATAAATTATGTCTCAAACTAAAATCAACTAATTCAATTATAGGCTACTGGACTATTTCCTAATGCAAACATCAAAGCTTCAATTCCATTTTCATGTTTTATGCTTGTATACAAACTCTTAACATCAATCATTAACCAATACATGTCCAGCTCCTATTGTAGATTAATTACTTTGGCAAAACAATAGCAAAAACAAGGCTCCAGTTTCATCAGGAACTACAGCTGTTTATTAACACAGTACACAAGCGCTTTCACGAATGCTTCTTCAGGTGTATCCATACTGCTATCAAATCACCTGTTTTAAACTAACATTATAGATCACATGACTCCATCAATTAACAACTTAAAAAGAAAATACCTTCTAAAATGTTAAAATACTGAAATATATTCCTGTACATTAAAATACATACAAATATATATATAGAAAGTTAATGCAAAAATACAAAGTCATATACAAAAATGATACAAAACTTGTAATGTTTAAAATCACCTACGTTTTGGTCTGTTTTTTTAAAATGGGTCTTAGGGGAACATGGTCATTCAGGCCATGTCCCACATCAGCACTCAACCTAATCATCCAATTGGCTTCCAATTCTTCGGTTCTAGCTCTGATATCACCTCCCCTCTTATTTTCTTTACATCTACCTATAACCATAAATTTAAAGCTATGTCTCTCATTTGTCTCTGAGACATGTTTTGCAAGGGCATTAAACATATGTTTCTTTTTAATGTGATATATGTGCTCCCTTATTCTATCTCTCAGTTGCCTATCGGTCTTACCAACATAACATTTATTACATAACTGGCACAGAGCTAAATAGACTACATGGGTTGTACTGCAAGTTGCACTCACCCTCAGGTGGAATATATCCTGTGTGTCTGGGTGTTTAAACTCTGTCCCCATATTAATTAATTCACAGTATTGTCAGCTCTTGCATGGTTTGGTCCCTATGCCATTAACCTGATCAAACTGTTCTCTTGTTGTACATAATCTTCTCTTTAATGATTTTTTTATTTTTAAATGTAAATTGGGGATACAAGTTAAAAACCTACCCACCTGCCTATCTGAAGTCAGGAGATTCCAATGTGTGCTAATAACTTCCATATATTTCCTTACATCTCTAGAGTAACTCATACACATTCTTAACTTATTATTTTGTTGATTCACTCTAGTAACATGGAGTGGTTCTGAAAAATATGGTTTTGCTCTGGTATTCCTTGGTTCTTGTATTTTCATCATATCCTTCAATACCTCATCCTGATCATAACCTCTTTCTACCAGCTCTGTCCCAATCACTTCTACTTGTTGGTTAAAATCATCCTGTTTCACATTAAGTCCTGATGCTCTGTATAGTTGGTTGCGTGCAACATTTATAAACACTTATTTGGGATGCATACCATCTTTACTCAATAATTTGTTGACATGACATTCCTTCCTAAACATACTAGTACTAATCTCTCCATTCTCTCCCTTCCTTATACTGACATCAAGAAAGTCGATCTCCTTATAAGACCAATTTAATATAAATTTAAGAAATGGTGTAGATTTATTTATAAATGCTACAAAGTCCAATAGATATTCCACTGACCTCTTCTAAATTAGGAAGAGGTCCTCCACAAATCTCCTGAAAAACAATACATTCTGTTGGGCCCTTCTCTACATTTTCTGTTTCCCATACTGACGTTACTGCATTAGCATAACTATTTGCACACAATGTCCCCGTCACAATGCCATTTTGTTGCCAGTATATCTTGTCCTTAAACAGAAACATATTGTTTTCAAGTACTAATCTCAAAAGGATCTGTATTAACTCTGTACTTTTTTGTGTATTACCTCCATCTTTGTCTAATAATTTCATAATGCTACTAATGCCAAAGTCATTTGGAATAACTGTGAAGAGGGACACCACATCAAGTGGAACAAATATAACTGATTCTGACATATGCCCCTCCCTGGTGAATTTATACAAATCCCTAATGAAGTGCTCCATGTCTTTCAAAATATAGATTGACTTCCCTAATAAACCTTTAAGATTGTTTTCTATAAAGACGGAAACAGATTCTGTGCACCAATCCCTCCCTGTCACAATGGGTCTCATAGGGGGGTTCTCTTTACACTTGTGCACTTTTGGAAGTCCTTGAATGTTAGGTGTAGTGGGATTTTTTATTATAAAATATTTCAAAAGATTATTATCTATTAATCCCCCTTTCTCTAAATTTTTAAGTTCCTTATGTACCCTTTCCACCATTTGCTTCACCTGTAAAGGAGAACTATTCTGATAAAATTTGGTGTCACTCAACAACTCATTCATTTTAACATCATAATCCTCTTTATCCATTAAAACTATCTGCCCTCCTTTGTCAGCTGGCCATATCATTATTGTAGGATCGGTCTGGAGGTGTATCAGGGCTTCAGACTCTTCTTTACTCATATTATGCCATTTATTTCTGCTACATTTCTTTTTTTGTTCATAATATACTCTGTATACATCTTCTATACAAACTCATTCAAAAGCATTAACTAACAAATTTTGCTTAGGTACAAATAAACTTGGCTTGCTAAAATTAAATGCTTTTTCATCAGAATCATTGTCAAACATAATTTTAAGCATAAGATTACATGTGAACATTTTAATATCAAATATAATCTTGGTAATGTCCATGTCCACTGCAGGGATAAACAACAGACCTTTTTCTAAAACATTAAACTCATGTTCAGTTAAGACAACTGACGACAAATTAACTATTAAACTCTTTCTAAATGCTTAAACACTTTCTTTATTGTGTTGTGACTCACCACTGACTCACCACAATACTGTGAATTAATTAATATGGAGACAGAGTTTGAATTATTAGTATTTTCTTTTTAAGTTGTTAATTGATGGAGTCATGAGATCTATAATGGTAGTTTAAAACAGGTGATTTAATAGCAGTATGGATACACCTGAAGAAGCATTTGTGAAAGCACTTGTGTGCTGTGTTAATAAACAGCTGTAGTTCCTGAAGAAACTAGAGCCTTGTTTTTGCTATTGTTTTGCCATTGGATTTCTACTTTTTTATTGCAAAGACACCTTGAAGTTGTTGGATCTTTTCCTCTCTATTAGATTAATTACTTTATTCAAAAAAAATCAAAAGTGTGTCTTACATATGAGAATTGTCTTTTGACTATAGTCAGTAAATAATTATGTAAAAAAATGCCAATTTTGTTTAAAAAATAATTGCATGCTGATACTATCAGTCTGCCTGGGGGGGGGGGTATACATATTTTTATGTACTTTATGGAGGCAATAAAAGGAAGCCATCTCATATCCCTCAGCATTAAACTTACTGTTTATGTCATCCTCTGAAAAAATAGCCGAATCTCCAGCCCTTAGTTAATAATTCCTGATATCTCTTTATTGCCTCTTTATATTGTTCCATATTACTTCTCCCATAAACTGTAGTGTTATTTAAGTGCTCATAATACATTTTAAGGTATTGTTTTTAATGTAACAATACAATTGTATTGCCTTTATCCGCTGGCTTGAATATTGTTTCATCATTATTACTCAAATTTTGCAAAGCTTCCCATTCTTGTTTTGTTAAACTATATACTACTTTGTCTTTATTTTTAAAAAAATCATTAAATACCAACTCAACTGCAAACTTCAACATCACAGAATATTTCTGTACTCTGTCATGTAAAAGGTAGAATAAATTGAGTTTTATAAGGCACACTACTAGTATAGAGTCGACAGTAAGCATTAAATATCTCATTTTCGTCAGTATCTGAAAAACATGAATAAAAACTTTGCTCTGTCTCATTCGACTTATTTAAACATAATTTATCCATAACATTTAAACTATTTTCATGACAGCAGGAATTCAACAAATGCAATTTTCTGACAACAAATATCTCTCTCTTGATCATATATAAACTAGGCATAACAATGGGAATAAATTTCAAACTGAGGTTAAGTACTGCTGTTTCATAATCATTCAGTAAATGTTCTGTTAGATTAGTAATATAATTGGCATTTACATTGCTAGAAAAAGAATCATTAGCAATGACTAAATGATTACCAGTCACTAAATTTCCTTTGAATGTTTTGTACCTTTGTTGTTGCTGGTACAGGTATTGTTGCTGTCCCTCCTTATTATTGCCGTTGTTTGACTCATTTGGATTTCTTGCTTGTTTCCTAACATATTCCTCCACTCTCTTTCCCTTCTGAAAAGTTTGTTGCATGTAATTGGATTCCTGTGCCAATGGTAATGCTGGATATTTGTGACTCTTCTGTTCTGTATATTCAGAAGATACTTACAAACCTCCATGCGGCTTTGAAACTCCTTCCGGTTCCTGGAACTGGACATCTTTATGCTGCTCATTCCTAGTGGTTCTCCACAAGTAAGCGGAACCATTTCTGTAGTCTTTGAAATCTCTCAGTAGTTTATTCTTCTTCACAGATAGCAGTTGTTTCTCTACATCAATTAATTTAACGTTAGTATCACTCAAACATTGTTCAAGTTTAGCAGCAGAGATAGCGGCTGACAAAGAATCACACTCTGATGAAATCTCTTCTCTCAGTCTCCGTTGTATAATTAAATCATGCTCTATTAAAATGTTCTCCCAGTCAATAGAGCATTGATGAGCTGCAGCCACCCATCTCAACTGGAATTTCTTGTCATCTTCATCACTTGGGACGAAGAGTGTAGAGGGGCTCCTTTCTAACTTCCTCTGATTGATTCTTATAGGGGTTAGCTTTGACTCAGGAGAAGATTATAAAACCATTGAAGGCTATTACATTTTTAGACACTGAGACTGATGTCTTTGTCAGTATTATTTATACTTCCGCAAAATAAGCTGGAGATTTTGAACAGTCAAATTCACATATTTTGATCCACCAAAAAAATTAAATGTTAATCAAGTGATGGAATAGGGCGGCCCCTTGATTTTTTCTTGAATGGAGATAATTAACAAACATGTTGTGACCTGGAACAAGAAGCATCATAGATCCAAGGAAACCAGAAGGTAAAAGAAGGGCCTTTATTTGTGGTCATTATCTTGAGTTGATTTTAATGACTGATCTTTCTGGCAGGAGGAGTGGATGTCAAACAATGCATTGCAATTATTCAGTAATGCTGCTGGGGACTTTGGACGTAATCATATTTTAATGCACAATGGTTCTCAGCTCCTTTGTCCCTTCTTGATCTCAACAAAAGAGAAAGGAATCACCTTATGCCAATTTTCATTGTATGTCAAGGTTAGTTGAAAAATCAGAAGGTTAACATGGCGATGGCGCAAATCATAAATATAAAAAAAAATCTTCCAAGTCAGTTTGGGTGCAGCCACTTTTGGAACAACTTGTGTTATAAAGCTTGCATATTAGTTTATCATTTTTGGATGAACACATACCAGGTAGTTACAGTGTATTGGCTGATAATCTTTGTCACCAGTTGCTTGGCAAATTATTCCAGCTGGACCCAATGGAAACTGCCCTGCCACAAGGATACCAGGCATGTTGGGGATTATTTTGCGGTACAGCTAGGAGTCCCCTGCTGTATTAGTGGATTTGTAAACTTGTAGTAGAGCTTTATTTGTTGACCAAAGACTTTGATTTGTGGTATGGGGATGGAGAATATTTAGAAGGGTAGGGTTTTTTCAGGTTGATATACTAGTTTGTGTGCTGAGGTTAATTGGTTATAGGATAGAAGTTGTAAGAGTTCTAACCAGGAGAATTTTTTTAAAGAGTGACAATGGTGGGTATGATGTGGGCAGTCAGTTGCAACTTTAGCTATTTTATTGTAGTATGTTTCAGGTTTAATTAAATCTGTCTTTTTAAGGTGGGTGAGAATTAGGGAAGCATACAAAAGTGTTGATAGAGGATGGGTTCTAGCAATGGCAACCCTAGAGGTGCTAGTTAGATACTTTTTATTTCTGTAAAGAGTACCCATTTTTTGTGAACTTTCTTGTTTGTGCTATATGTAGGTCAAATCTTAGGTCGTTATCTGTTATTAATCCTAGTAGTTTTGTTTGTGAATCGGCATTCAGTTTAGTATTATTCCTAGCTGTGATGTAGAAGGTGCTGGGGGGGGGGTAGGATCTTGTGGTTTGGAATATCATGAGTTTTGTTTTAATGGGGTTGAGTATGAGCTGATGGTTAGAGAGCCATAGCTCAGTATCTGAGAATGATTTTTGGGTTATATATCATGGAGGTGTTACAGGTTATTAGTGGTGCATATAGGTGTTGTGTCATCTGCATATTGGATAGTTGAAGCCAGTGGGGTAGCACTGTGGAGGTTGTTTGTAAAAAGAGTAATGAGTAGCGGCCCAAGAATTGTGCCTTGAGGTACTCCTAGTGTGACATTAAGCCATTTTACCGATTGTTGTTAGTCCTGTAGATAGCTTCAGAACCATTGAAGTGCAGAGGGGCTGAGGTTCATTTTGGAATATGTATTTAATAATTTGGGATGGGAGACCATATCAAAGGCCTTGGACATGTCTAGAAAGACTGCAGAGACTATTTTACCATAGTTTCTCAGTTGGTTGATGGTATTGGTGAAACTGAGGAGTATAGTTGTGGTACTATGATGGGGCCTAAAACCATGTTGACATGTTGCTACTATGTTGCTGAAGATAAGATAATGAATCAGTTGGGAGTGGATACATCCTTCCAGGAGTTTAGATGGAGAGAGAATGGCAATCAGTCTGTAACTGGTCAGCTCTGTGGAATTTCCGCCTTTGTGTAAGAGGATAATGTTTGTGATTTTCCATACTGCTGAGACATGTTGTTCTGCTATGGACCTGTTAATAAGGATCAACACTGGGTAAGATATGGCTTCAGATGCTATTTTTAAATATTTGGCTGGTAACTTGTCAGCTGCTATTGAAGAGGATTTGAGATTTTTGAGTAGTTTTTTAATGGTAGCTCTGGGAACAAGCTGAAAGGAAAATGTGTTGTAGTTAATATTGGGAGGTTTGAAGGCTAGTGATGATTCTGTGGAATTACTTTTAATTATAGCTAATACACTTTTGGTGAAGAGACTTGCCAAAATAGCATACCAAGAACATCTTGATCAGCCCTTTGTTTAGTGAATTATATAATATTTTGTTCAGCAAGAGGTGGAGTGCAGAGTACAGCGAGACTATACTTAGCTGCATGAAGCCTGATTACTAAAGTTTGTGGTCTGTGAGGTATCATGATGCATTAGTTAGTTAGTTACCAAAATCTTGAGATGCTGGGTCAGAATTCAGGTTATGGGGTATGCTTTGCTAAATCCCTTTGGTAAATCATTGGTCTAAGTCCACACAATTTCTCCTTATTATTATTATTGTTTTTTACAAGTTTGTCCACCCTTTTTAAGTGAATATATTTTTTCAGATTACTGAATTTCATGAAGGCTTATGATAGCACTGTGTCACACTGTTTCAGTTTGCAGTGCTGGTTAGTATTGCTCATCCCAAGACCAGCCAATTGGATAGGGGCCAGCAAGTGATACTGTAACTGATGTTCCCTTACTCTGTCCATTTCAATGTGCATTACTTTGCAGAAGCTTTTGTGTCCCTATATTGTGGACATTTTTTTTTTCATTTCCAAATAGTTCTCATTTACACCTCAGAAACCCTGATATGGGTTTTTGCAGGGTTTTGCTTTTTCAGGGTCTACCACTTGACAGTTATTCACCTCATTCTTTCAGGATGAGACACATCCTGCACTTTGAAGACAAATCAGTAGACTAATTGTGAAGACTGGTAGATGGTCCTGCTGTGCATTCTTATGTTATGTCAAATAGTGGATATTGTCTTTGTTCTTAGGTTTATCATTTATGTTTGTTTAAGGTATCCTGCGAGTGGTGATCTTGGGACACTTGTTTATATACTGGGCAGCTAGCAGGAAGGAGGGCTGAAACTGGGTCTTCATCCTAGTAGTAGCAATATAATCTGGAAAAGTTTTTCCAGACTTAATTGTTATCTTTTGCTGACAGTGTTACAACAGTTTTTTTTATGGAAGTAGGTCAACCACCTATTATAATATTCCATTTGCAGGCAATGATATTAGGAAGACTCTAGAATAATCTTTTATATTGTATTCTGAGATCTTGTGAACATACAGCAATTTTACCCTGACATACTGATTGCCTAGTACTGAGTTGTCTCAAGATTAGCATGGACAGGAGTGTTAACCATACCACTTCAGACACAGTTCCTAAATGCTTACACGAGACAGTGGCAGCTCAGGGTGCTTCACAGTTGGATTTTGGAATGATGCATGATTGGGACTGTGCAGATAAGGATCAAATTTCATTTTCGGATGATGGCATACACCTTTCAGATATAGGTCTGAATTTATTTAACTTCAGCATATCTATTTATTTGGCAAAGCTGCTACTACAATTATTGCACAAAAAAGGATGACATATATTAAAAAAAATAATTGTGAGTTATGTAGTTTCTGATTTATAATGAAGTTTTGCTCCCAATGATTTAAATTATTGTGCTAATAAACTGGTCACAAAGTCCATTTTTGAGTTTTTGGTATTTTGTAGGGAAACTATGGAAAGGAGGAGGACAATCTGTTATTGCGAGAGGGTGACAGTTCTTAGAGTTTCTAGCAAACAATGGTATGAATGCAATGTATGTTGATCCTATATGAAAAACAAGCCACAATGAAGTAATAATTAGGTAGTTAATACAGTCTGTGTCTATGGGCAGTGCACCTTAAATAGGATCCTTGCAATAGCTACACTGATGAAAAAAAGCACTAATACACACCCATAGGTACAGACACATACACATATCTACTTAACTATCTATTTACGTGTTATGCATGTGTGTGTGTGCGTGTGTGTGTGTGTGTGTGTGTGTGTGTGTGTGTGTGTGTGTGTGTGTGTGTATGTGTGTGTGTGTGTGTGTATATGTACTGCATTGATCTATATATATTCATATATACACACTCACACATGTACACACACATTACACTACTATAATGTATAATAAATAAAGTGCATTCACTAGCATGTTTGTAAAATTTCACAGCTGTTCAGTGTGGTAAGATCTGAGGTCATCTGCAAAGACATAGCTCTGAACATATTTGTTGAGATTGTTTTACCTATAAATATATATATATATATATATATATATATATATATATATATGGTCAAAGGACTGAAACCAAAATGTTATGAATGAAATACAATTAAGGTCACATTAGAACAAATGATGGTGTGCCCAAAGTGAATGAAAAAAAAAAGAAATTCTACTTTCTGGGACTTCATTTAAAAAAATCCTCTTCAAGGACATAATTTACAAATTCTGCAAAGGAAAATAACATACAAAGAGGTTCTGTCATGCACAAAATAATGAGTATTGTACTATACTTGGCAAGAAGAGGTGATGTATATTGACAATAAAGAGGAAGGAATTTTGCAGGGTATCAGATAATGGCAACTTGCATACCAGTATACAGGCCATCTTTGTGAAGGAATTAGAAGCTGCTATTAGGAAAGGCAAACAGAGCAGAATATGTCACTTCTTAAATCAAGGTTAAACATTCTGATGAGGAAAGAGGACAGCAAAGTTAATATCTTACTCAGGCCACAAGCATAAAATCTCCTGGATCATTCTGCACGTGTGTGTGGCAGTATCTGGTAGCTAGACATACAAGTAAATGGTTAACAAGTTATCTATCTCTGAATTGTTTGTCAGTAAGTAGGCAGTTGTCTTCCATTCTCATCTGGTTTTCTGGTGGGAAGTAATAACTGTTTTTAAATGGACAGAATCAGTGACTAAAACTGTTCTTCTTACCCACCTTGGGGAGCTGCTAAATGAACATATATAACAACATGATAGGTTCATTTATAAACTTAACATCATTAGATGACTGTTTGTGATAACAGGTTAATGATGTCGATTGAATGTTGTATCCCTGACACAGTCTGTAGGTGAGTGAGGTTACTCTTGCCTGATGGCTGCGTGGTTTGATAGGGAAGCTGTGCACAAGATTCCTGACACTTTGTGTCATGTGTGCTGTTTATCAGGATGCTGGTTATTTGAAGGGTGGTTATCATGTATGCATATTTGGACTGATCTATGTTCCTGTGTAATAAGATTAAATAAGCATTTAAGAAACAAGCTAAAATAAATGCAACAATCGTGCACCACTAATAACTACAGGTAAACAAAACAAGACACTGTGAAAATAAACTAAATAAGTCATGTGCACTTGAAATC
The DNA here is from genome assembly GCF_019279795.1 of Protopterus annectens. Lineage (NCBI taxonomy): Eukaryota > Metazoa > Chordata > Ceratodontiformes > Protopteridae > Protopterus > Protopterus annectens. Next base: position 190,937,725 of record NC_056727.1, read on the forward strand.
AGAAAAATGCATTTAAACATCAAACTTTTAGGCATACTGTGCCTTTTCGAGTTTAAAATCTGAACAAAATAATGCCACATCTTAGCAAAAGCATATTTTCAAAATTAAAATGTGGGCAATCACTATTATATATGTAACAGCTAACCATGCAATGTTCAATCCTTTTAACTGACTTTGTTTTCAGCAGTGGATTTGTAACATATTTCTTCCTGTCACTAATCTTATAATAGTAACAAATTGTTTAAAGTAGTGTCCCCTAATGGAAACTTGTTGTCCACTTGTAAAACCTGAAATATATATGAAGTCATGATCTGATTTAGCAAGATGTTTATGCAAAGAACTGGAACCATTTTATGTTCCTTGACCTTATCATGTCAACATCTTTCTGTCATAGCAAAAAAAATGACAAGCAAAATCTGTATACATACACACACATATATATATATATATATATATATATATATATATATGCAGTGGATATAAAAAGTGTACACGCCCCTGTAGGTTTTGTGCTATAAAAAAATGAGACCACAATAAATCATTTCAAAACTTTTCCCACCTTTAATGTGACCTAAAACCTGTATAATTCAACTGAAAGGCAAACAAATCCATTAGAGGAAAAAATAAATAAATAAATAAAAAGTACAATAAGCTGGTTGCATAAATGTGCACACCCTTAAACTAATACTTTGTTGAAGCACCTTTAGATTTAATTTCAGCATTCAGTCTTCTTGGGTACACACCTGCCATCAATTAAAAAAAACATTGATTAACTCTAAATAAAGTCCAGCTGTCCTAGTAGGATTTTCCTGACATTTACTCAGTTGCCTGCTACAGCAAAAGCCATGGTTCACTGAGTGCTTAAAAAGCATCAAAGGGATTTCATTGTTGAAAGGTATCAGTCAGGAGAAGGGTACAAAAAAATTTCCACAGCATTGGATATACCATAGAACACAGTGAGGACAGTCATCAAAAAGTGGAATAAATATGGGACAACAGTGATGCTGCAAAGAACTGGACATCCCTCCAAAAGTGATGTAAAAACAAGACAAAAACTGGTCAGGGTGGCTGCCAAGGGACCTATAGCAATACTGAATGAGCACATGAATTTCTGGCAACTACTGGTTGTGTACTACATGTGATAACAATCTCCTATATTCTCCATATGTCTGGACTATGGGGTAGTGTTGCAAGATGGAAGTCTTTTCTTACACATAAAAACATCCAGGCCCGGCTAAAATCTGCAAAACAATGCATCAGGTCACCCAAAAGCATGTGGGAAAATGTGTCATGGTGTGATGAGACCAAGATTAAACTTTTTGGCCACAATTCCAAAAGGTATGTTTGGCACAAAAACAACACTTCGCATCACCAAAAGAACACCATCCCCACAATGAAGCATGGTGGTGGCAGTACCATGCTTTGGGATTGCTTTTCTTTAGCTAGAACTAGGGCTTTAGTCAAGGTGGAGAGAATTATGAACAGTTCCAAATACTAGTCACTTTTAGCCCCAAACCTTTAGGCATCTGCTAGAATGCTGACGATGAAGAGGAATTTCATCTTTCAACATGACAATGACCCCAAGCATACATCCAAATCAACAAAAGAATGGCTTCACCAGCAGAAAATTAAAGTTTTGAAATGGCCCTGCCAGACCCCAGAACTAAATCCAATAGAATATCTGTGGGTGACCTGAAGAGGGCTGTGCACATGAGATGGCCTTGCAATCTGTCAGATTTGGATTAGTTTTGCAAGGAAAAGTGGCCAAATATTGCCAAGTCAAGATGTGCCATTCTGATATACTCCTAGCCAAGAAGACTGAATGCTGTAATTAAATCAAAAGGTGTTTCAACAAAGAATTAGTTTAAGGGTGTGCACACTTATTCAACCAGCTTATTGTATGTTTTTTATTTGATATTTTTCCCCTAACAAATTTATTTGTTTTTCAATTGAATTGTACAGTTTCTGCATCACATTAAGGGTGGGAAAAGTTTTGAAATGATTTATTGTGGTCTCTTGTTTTTTTATATCACTAAAAACTGGCATTTTAACATGGGTATGTACACTTTTTATATCCACTGTATGTGTGTGTGTGTGTGTGCGTGTGTGTGTGTGCGTGTGTGTGTGTGTGTGTGTGTGTGTGTGTGTGTGTGTGTGTGTGTGTGTGTGTGTGTATATATATATATATATATATATATATATATATATATATATATATATATATATATATATGGGTTTACTACATATGACCGAAAGTTCATATGACTGAAGCCCATTTGACTGAGACCAAATGACCGAAAGTTCATTTGACCAAAAACCCATATGACCGAAAACTCATTTGACCAAAAAATAGCACTGGCAGGTATTTGTCCTGTTCCCCACTGTAGTGTGACCCTGGAATGAGAATATAAAGTTAGGAGGGTGTGGGGGGCATATATATATATATATATATATATATATATATATATATATATATATATATATATATATATATAAAACTATATGGAACATTTCCAAAAAGAAAATATACATATTGATCAATTAAATCTAGATGAAAAATGTTCTAATATAAAAAAAAACATAAAAATTAAAACTAGATCTGTGAGCACCCATATCCTACAAAGAAATTACAGATGCAATAAAAGAGGATACAAATAATAAAGCTCCAGGTTTAGATAACATAATTATGGAACTATATACATTTTTTCTTCAAAGATACTATCCCTCTTCCATAAAACTCTATTAGAAATTCAGTTACAAGCTTTAATACCACCCTCTTGGAAATATTCCTTAATCACACCAATCCTAAAGGAAAACAAATCCCCAAACCTCTGTACCTCATATAGACCTATATCATTATTAAAAGAATATATATACAAATAATTTAGCATATGTTAAGCTAGGTCCTTTCACCTCTGAATCTATACATATAACAAAGGGTACTAAAAAAGGATGTCCCATGTCAAAAATTCTATTTGCTTTGGCTATTGAAATATTGACAGATTCAATATGTAACAATACAAAAATCAAAGGAGTAGATGTTTATGAACAATACAGTTCTAAAGTAATGCTCTTTGCTGATGACATATTATTAACATTATCCAATGCAAAAGAGACATTAGAAGAATTAGATATTTTAACTGACATATTTTACAGGACTTCAGAACTCCATTTCAATAAGTCAAAATCAAAAATTTTATTTTTAAATTATAGGGAAACAAGAATCTACCTTAAAACATCTAGGAATTGAGTTATGCAAGGATAATAATGAATTACTCTAAAAAAACTACAATAATATCCTCAATGCAATTAAAATCTCTGTGGAAAAGTGGAACAAAATAATATTAACATTTGAAGTTAGACTACAGTTAAGAAAAATTGTTTTACTACCCAAGATTTAATATATAGCTTTGGCAATACAACTGTTACCAGAAAGGAATAAACTCAAAGAAATAAACTCATGCCTAATAAAATATTTATGGTTTCCCAAAAGAAACAGAATAGCTTTAATACATTATATCAGACCATGGAAACAGGGAGGATTAAACGTTCCTGATATAGAAACATATAGGCTCATAGGTTCATAGATTAGTACTAGGCTAAGTGTCCTTGTGGGCCATTTTAAACCTAGCCAATTGCCCCATGTGAAAATTAAGCCCTGAACCTTGTGTCTGTAAGGTAAACACCTTAACCATTATGCCAACCTCCCATCCCCCATTATGCCAACCTCCCACCCATCAATGCCTAAAACAATCTCAGATAGGATAAGTCCAAATTATTCTGCAAATTGGAAGAAATTACTAACTGTAATATCAATAAATGTATTTTATTTACAAAAAAATCAAATAACAGATAAAAACAATTTGCCATGGCACATATTATGTATTAGTATGCAATATGACATAACTAAGCCCACTAAAAGTTGCATGATTAATTATTACTTTGACTCATTTAGGAAAATTATTAATGCAAATATAGATTTAAAAATTTGGTTTGATCTTTTAACACCATTCATAATAACAAAGAGCTATCCACATAAAATATACAGAGAAATAATTAATTCCTGGGAACAGAAAGGATTTGTTTGTTGGTTTCAATGTATCAAAGAACTAAAAGTTCTGGATATGAAAACAGTAGAAACAACATACAAAATTCCAGAACAAGATTGGCTAACTATGCAAAGCATTCTGAAGTATTCGCAAGATTTATGCAGAATAATTAGTAATTCTTTATTTAAAGAAATACCTAAACTTATGAAATACCTATATGAAATCATATATAATGATTATGACATGGGAAATAGTATTTCAAAATTGTACAAGATATTGATAAATTATAAAACAACACCCAAATCCTCATATTGGAATTTTATAACAAAAGGACACTCATTACAGCTAACTGAAGAAATGAAATCAAATATTTTATTATCAATAAAACATACATCCTTTACACAATACTGGAACATTTTTTTAATTGGAAATGCTTGCACAGAGCATTCTTCACTCCAGATAGAATCACTAAAATTAATTCTTCCACAAAGGGAATACGTTGGATGTGTGAGGAAATACATAATGCAGATTGGAATCACATTTTTTTTACTGTGTTAAAATTAAGCCATTTTGGAATGGTATTAAAACTTTTTACAAGCTTTATTTAATGAATCGTTTAACTTAACTAAAGCTCTAGTATTATTTAAATGTATACGAAGGTCCTCATTTGAATGTGTCAAATATGTATCTAGCTTGGACAATACTTGCAATCTCAAGGAAGTGTATAACAAGAAGATGGAATACAAGCACAATAGTGACTTTGGAAGACTTCTACAGCCTACTGAAGACCACAGCATTGTTGGAAATTAAAATTAAAGAATTAAGGATTCATCCTAAGCCATTTATTAACAATCCATAGAAAAAAAGTCTTATTATTGATTGACACTTTTTACAATAACTGAACAGATACACTCTGATAACTGTATTGTTATACCTATAAAGTAATTGTATATACTGAGCTCTGTTACAGTGTCAGGCTGATGTAAATAGTGTACATAGTGATTTAAGATGTTATATACAAATACTGTGGAATTTATTCAACTGTATTTGAAAAAAAAAAAGAAATGGAGAAAAAGAGGAAGAGCTTCCACTCCCTCAGCTGCCAAATGATTTACATTGCACAAGGTATCATCTATAATATATTTGTACCCCTTCCAGTCAGTTCCCATGATTCCTACTATATACTGCATGTCTATGAGGTATGAGATTCTACAGAATCATGTAATCAGTACTTGCATATGTACAGTGGCCTTTATATACAGTTAAAATGCAAAACGGCACCATTCCAAAAATAATGTTGCCACTGTTGTGTGTTTGTGATGATGTTGGTTATGTGTTGTAACATGTATAATAGGTATCAGCTATGCAATTTATACATAATGTATTGTATTTGCATGTTATCTTTCCTTCATAGACTGATAGTAGGCTACCAGTCTACAGGATACTACAAGCCTAGCCAATAATGAGAGGTTAGTATCAAAACTGTATATTGCTTGTGTGAGATAATGACCTTAACCATTAAGCCAGCCCCATCGCCAAATCCTTAAGCGCAGAGTCCTTGATAAGATTTGAACTTATGACCACTGATTTATAAGACTGGTGCTCTAACCCATGAGCTATAAGGTCACAAATAGTATCAGGGCTGTATAGGGGATAGAACCAGCAACCTTGGCATTATTAGTACCACTCTCTAACTGACTACTTTGTTGCTTATATACTTCTCTGTTTGCAAATATATAATCCCTCGAATGCCTCATACTTAATATTGTTAATGCAATTTATTTTCTGTTTGGAGCTTTTCTCCCCAGGCTCCTGCTGAAAAAGGTTTTTGCTGTCTCATTCCTGGTAACAAAATGCAATTAAATAATAATAAATGAATAAATGACCTCCCATAAACAACTGCCCAACCATGACAGAGATGTCAAGCAATACACACATGGAGAGACATGGAGCAGTGTGGCAAGAATTAATCAGTTCAAGGCAAGCTTCCATTACCTAGATACATCTGGTAGAGTACTGTAGTAGTCACCCAAGACCTGCAATTAGGTATTTGTAGAATGAAACATGATATATAATGTGTTATAATACCTATATTTCAAAATGTCGAAGCCTTAGGTTCAACCCTAAGCATAAATGACACAAAAACTATCATCATTCTCTGCTGTTATATTCCCCCAAGTAATAACTCTCCCATCATTGAAGAAATGTTACAAGGGGCCACAGATAATCTCCCCCAAGAAACCATCTTACTAGGTGATCTGAATACTGATAAGTCAGCCTGTACCTCTAACAACCCCACTAACCATATTAGTCTTTACAGTTTTACCCAACTTATCCAAGAACCCACTAGAATCGACAAAAAAAAAAAAAAAACACATCAGTCTGTTCTAGATTGGTCAATAGTTAACTGCCCCAAACAAAACTATCAGACAGGATCTCTTCCTGGTGGTCTTAGTGACCATCTCCCCACCTTCCTCCTGTAGAAACATACCAACATAGCCAAACCCTTTGTTTTTAGACAAGTCAGAGACAATGATAAACTAAATATACAAGAACTAAACAGTATTCTAAAGCATAATAACTAGAAACCACTACAAACCCTACATCTAGACCAAGCCATTGACTACTTCAACAGTATTCTCATCAATATCCTTGATAGACTCACACCAATTAGGAAAATAAGAGCCAAGGCAAACTATGCACCATGGCTAACTAGGGAAACTAGTCAAGGGGAAAGCCCTGGATAATTTGGAAGAAAGACAATACTAGCCTAGCCAGACAAAGTTACCTACAACTTAGAAATCAGGCCAAGAGACAAACTAAACTCGATAGACAAAATTACTTCCTCAGTATCCAAAACAAACATTCCAAGGATCCCCAAACATTTTGGCATGCCATTAACTCTCTCCTAAAACCAGGCAAAACTACCACTCCCACTCCTAACTCCATGAATGACAACAGGGACATTCTCTCCAAATTTAATCACCACTTCACAGAATCCATCTTAACACTATCCTACCAACTATCCAAAAACAGCCCTACATATAACCCAAACAAATGCCCTGACAACATCCCATCCTTTATGCTCTCACCCATTCCCACCTCAAAAATCAAAAAACACCTCCTAAAACTAAAACCTACCACCCTTGCCACTGAGAATCTACCAACCAACTAAAAAAGAAATAGCTGCTGAATCCTTATCCTACCCTATTTCTATTCTTAGCAATTGCTCCATACAAGAAGCATATGTCCCACAGCTATGGAAGGCATCATACATTATTCCACTACATACAGGTGGAAACTCTTACGAATACTCAAATTATTGCCCATTGCCATTCTAGCCCCCTTATCTAAAAGACTAGAGAAATATATACATTCTCAGGTAACACAATTCCTAAACTCACACCATCTCCTCTCCCCCACACAGTATGGCTTCTGACAACATCTTAGCACAACCACCGCTCTGCTCTTTTTCACCAATCTGATCAACCAACACAGAAATAATAATAACTTTGTATCTGCAATATTTCTAGACCTCTCCAAAGCATTTGACATGGTTTCACATTCCTTACTACTAGACACCCTGACATCCCTATCCTTTGCTCCTTCCGCTATAGCCTGGTTTAAAAGCTATCTGTCAAATAAGCAACAATCTGTCCAATGGCAAAGTGTACTATCCCTCTTACTCCCAACTACCATAGGTATACCACAAAGCTCCATATTAGGACCACTTCTTTTCTCTATATTTACCAATAACCTCCATACCACCACACAGCATACTTCACTTATGCAATATGCTGATGATTCAACTCTTATCTGTTCAGCTCCATCACTTCCCACCCTACAACAACTCACCCAGGAATCCTTTAGCTATGTGGAAAGTTGGATCACTCAGATCCAACTTATCGTAAATCCTAATAAACCAAATTACTACTTTTCACCCCCAGCAAAACCATTCCACCCCTCTATCCTTTAATATCTCTTCCAAAAATGGCACTATTATCTCTCTCTCTTACCATACCAAACTCCTAGACATTGAAATTGATAAAAATCTACACTTCGATGTCCACATTTCACAAACTATCAAAAAAGTCCATAAAAAATGGGAACACTATATAGGCACAGGAAATCCCTCTCAAAACAAACATGGATTACCCTAGCCCAAACTCACCTCGTGGCTACCCTAATGTATGCTGCTCCAATTCTTACCCAGTTTAGAAAACGTGATCTTGCCAGACTCAAATCATGTTATAATAAAATCGCCAAGTTTGCAAACAACTCCACCTTTAGAACCCACCATTGCCAGGCTTTAAGGAAACTTCAATGGCTGGAACTTTCCCAGCTACTAACCTATCACCAATTAATCATTGCCTACAATGTGATAACACATCCAGAAAAAAACTTCTTACCCACTATAATACAAATCATCCTCTCCAGTGTTCTGACAAATCCCTCCTTTGTATCACTAGGGCAAACAGTACTGCAGGAAAAGCACTGTTCTCCCACTCCATAGCTAGAACCTGGAATAATCTCCCTCCTGCTCTGATTTCTGCCCCTACCTCTTCTCGTTTTAAAAACTCACTTAGAACACACTTAAAGAATAAGTGGCTATGCCCATGTATTACATAAGTCCTCAAATTATTCCACTTATAAACCTCACTTCCTAATATACCTATTGTAATATATATTACAGTATAGGTCTTCTCCTAATGGTGATTGAATTTGTATACTTATTCTGTTATTAACCATGTGTAATTATTTTTTCCTGTATATATAGGTTTTGCTATGTTGTAACATATTGTTTGAAAATTCTCTGTATACTATATTTTAACATATTGTGTAAAATGTTACTTACTGTGGAACTTTTCTTCCCGGGCCTCTGCTGAAAATGGACCTGTGTCTAGTCAGACCATCCCAGTTAACAAATGTAAAATAAAATAAATAAAAAAAATAAAATTATGCAAAAAAAACCTTCTGTAGCAGGGAGCCAATTCAGCAGAGCTTACCATTCATTTTTGGCCAGCAGAAAAAGTGGAGAAAATTTGGGACAGGCAACAACAGGACCTTTTTTGAGGTAGATGTAGGTGTAATACATATATAGTGGCATTGGCAATGTGGACAGACAACACAGAATAAAATATTACAGGCATCATCTGGAAAAGACTACCCAAACTGTGCATCAGATGTAACCTTACACATTGTATGTTATATACAGATGCTACCTTTTTCATGTGGAGGAGACTGCAGGTAAGGTATATTATTTCTTAAAATGTCTGAATAACACTATAGTTGTTTGTACTATACCATGAATTTTAAGATGCTAGTATAGTTGTATACCATTCTTAGACATTACAATTTATTAAGTCCCACAGTCTGGGGATACCATTGCATGTTTGCACAGCAAACCATGTTATAGTAATACATTTTTGAGGTATGTTATTGTGCACCACAAATATATGATGTTGTACTTGGTGAAAAGCAAGCTATAATAATATAATCCTTATATTTTTATTATGAATTATGAACTTGTACATGGTATTATGTTACTGTCCACCAGATAAACATCTAGTCACAATCATCTCACTAAGTAACATAATATCATGTACAAGTTCATAATTGAGAGTGGTTAGTGAAGATGTTACCAACAGATATATTAAATATCCACATGTGCTTCATAATACTTTGTTATACCAAATACATACAGATACAAATATGATGTCTAATATTACTCATATGGGTACTGGTTTTTTTTTAATTTCTCCAAGTCTTTTGGGTTTCTAATACTGTGATGGGAATGTACCCCATTCCTAAGTCAAAGTATGATTAAAGTTCATGAAATTAGTATTGTTTCAATCTTTGATGCTAGCCAGAAGTACTCTTTGCAGCACCTGCAACGTACCCAGTAATGAGAAATTCTGGGCTTCTTGTGTAATAGTTGTGAAAAACTGAAAGGCTTGCCAGCCCAGCTAGATAGAATTTTATAGAAAATTCTATGTCATTGTAAATATTAATAAAATCCACAGGCTGTCTCACAAATGTAAAGAAAACTGTGTTAAATGTTGAACTTCAAAAATGTAACCACAGTGCACTCTGCTGGAAGAAAGCTGATAAAGTAAAGCATTTTATGACATTGATCTCAAAACTCAGAGACAGAATGTCTGTGCTAAGGAATTCCTTCTATTGTTTTGAGACCAGAGTTAATTGCTAGATTCTACATGTATAATGTCTTTTATTGCTGTGGTTTCCTGGCCATGTGCAAGATCAAAGGACTGTTAAACGTCTTGAGTTTCTGTTAGCCAGAAGTGTCAAGAATGATGCAATCTAAAATGAGTCAGCGGTGATGTATTATCAATTTAAGACTTTCTCAGAGAGAGAGAATTAGAGCATTTTGGATTTTGTCAGAAGAATATCCACTCACCAGTAATTTGCCTTTGCTCTGTATGTAAGTAGGATCTTAGACTTTAGTGTCTCTCTTAGAAATAGAAAATAGTAAGTTTAGTCTAGCTGTTTTCTATATTTATGTCAGACTATTCTACAGTATTATTTTAAGCATTTTCCTGTGATCTCTGAACTCTTGACTAGCACTGAGTTGAACTGAGGAGATGTCTCTTGTGTTTTTATTATTTATTATTAAATATTTCTGAACCTTTCAACTGTGGCTGTTTTGTGTTTTGTGCAGAGATAAGTTAAGCTCTAAAGTACATTGCATTTATATGGTGATGTGTGTGTGTGTGTGTGTGTGTGTGTGTGTGTGTGTGTGTTTGTGTGTGTGCGCGTGTGTGTGTGTGTGTGTGTGTGTGTGTGTGTGTGTGCGTGTGTGTGTGTGTGTGTACACACACACACACACACACACACACACACACACACACACACACACACACACATACAGAATTATGTAGTCTGTATTCTATGTAAATATAATACACACGTATAATACATATACACAACTTTATTTCTATCATTTAGCTAGATAGCTATCTGTCTATCTATGTATCTATCTATATTACTGTTGTATGAAAGCACAATTTGCCAGGACACATTTAAACAAATTAAATTGTTATACTTACTTTCACAAAACAGGTCACTGACCTCCAGGCATACTATGTCTGCACAGTGTTGCTAATGTTAACAGTAGGGTGTTTAGCACTTTAATGTGCAGTGTTGCAGTTAGGATTATAAACAGGGTTAGGATTATGGTTAGTATGCATGACTAAAAGTGGGTGGGGTATACATGTGTCTATCCCTAACCTTATCTCCACCCCTAAACCAAAAGAAACGGTTGTGTCAGCGAACAGGAGTGAGTGTCCAAAAAAGTTTATTCACCAAATTTCACAAGCATTTTCACCCTAACTCAATTGTAGGGCTTTTTCAAGTGTAAAAACAGTAAAACTACTAGTTGGCCACCTTTAAAAATTTGGTGAATAAACTTTTTGAACACTCACTCCTGTTTGCTGACACGACCGTTTCTTTTGGTTTATTGGTTTGGTTTACGGTCTATTCCTGCTTTATCTCCACCCCTGTTCACAACCCTGCATTTTATGGAAAACACCCCTAACAGTACCACTATACAAGACACACACTTCACACATAACAGTATTTTTACTCTAATCCTAGTCAGCAATCACGCACACACACACACACACACACACACACACACACACACACACACACACACACACACACACACACACACAATGTCAAAATTTTCATTATAAATGCAATATAAACTACTTCTCATTTGATATATAGTCAATATAACCTACCATTCAACCTATTCTTCTTCTACCTTTTCCCATTAGGGGGTCACCACAGCAGGACAACTGTCCGCCGAACAATTGGCAGTGGAGTTTTATGATGTCGAGTCACCAGCCCAGTGCCCAACCTTCCACAGAAGGCACACACACACACCTAGGACCAATTTAGAGTGTCCAATTCACCTTCAGCATGTCTTGGGGATGTGAGAAACTGAAGCACCAGGAAGAAATCCACACGACCACAAGAAGGACATGCAGACTCCACACAGAAGGCACTCCAGCCAAGAACTGAAGAGTAAAACCTCTTGCTGTGAGGTAGCAATGCTAACCACTGCACCACCTTGGCTGCTCCACCATTCAACCTATTCTGTACTTGACAATTCCTGCATTCAACCAAATTTGACACAAGAAATGGATAGAAGGACTGTCTGTGGTGATATAGGTAAGGCGAAAAGAATATAAACGTAGTGGTCATTCTATGCTTCTGTCTGACAAATGGCTTGTTATTGGCCAACAGATGATTCAGCAAGAAAGACAGTCACAAGATCACATACAGTAATATGCAATATGGAGATAAGGTAGACTGACTCCTAGTAAGGAAAGGGCATTGGCATATAATCAGAAATTACTAGTTATCCCCAATGAAACAAGTGGCATGCAGCTTGTAGGCCACAATCACCTGTAGGCAATAGCTAATGAAGGCTCAGACATCTCATCTGAAGACCTGGAAGCTGATTGCAGCAAAATCACAATGAAATACTCAGGGACCAAGCACTTCAGGAAGAATAGACAATAGATGGAGTCAAAGAAGAATGGCAGCATTTTTAAAACAGCATGTGTGAAGACTATCAAACTGATATGTAGCCGAGTCACATATGGAAATAAGGTACATAAAGGAAGCTGGTGGTAGAATTCAAAAGTCCAGGAAGTTGCCAGAACAAAGATAAAGTAATGGAAAATGTAGGATATAGAAAAGACTAACCATGCTAAGAAGGAATATTTGTTGACTGACAAGGAGGCTCAGAAAGCAGTCACAATAACAAAGAATAAGGCACTAGTAGCACTCTGCCAGCTTCCGGAAAGTGACACAACAGATGGGTCAAAGAAACTCTTTCAGGTTGCAAGCCAAAGATAGAGGGAAAGATGAAAAAACAAACATAGTCATCAGATATCCTTCATAAGTGATGTCAGCAACAACCTGCTTACTAGTCAGGAGGACATCAAAAGCAGATGGAAGGAGTATTTCCAGCGGCATCTGAATGAAGAAAATCCCACAGAAGCTGTACTGCCCTTGATGCAGACTATGATGAAAGAGGAAGAAGAGCCCACCCTAGAAGATGTACGAGCAACACTAAGGAAAATGAAGTTAGGGAAGTGGAAGGCTCAGGTCATGAAAGCTGTGATCCAGATGTTGGATAAGCTAGGGAAGAAATGGTACCTGAGTGTACTCATAAAGAAAACTGTATCCCAGATGACTGGAAAATAAGCATTGTAGTGCTATTGAACAAGAACAAAGGGGTCATTCACAACAGTGGACAGTACAGAGGTATCAAACACCTGTCAAACTAGATGAAAATACTGTTGAGTGTGATTGATAAATGAAAACAGAGAGCAGCAGAAAGTAAGATGGAGATGAAGATTTCAGATTCAGATCAGGATGCAGCACACCCAGTCTGATGTTTGCAGTCAGACACATATTGGAAAAAAGTGGAAGATGAGGTGTATCCAAATGGGCATTCTTAGATTTGGAGAAACCATGATAAAGTCTCAAGAAAGCTGGTTTATGCAGTCCTGTGATGGCTCAAAGTCTGAGAAACATTAGAAAATGACTACAGGCTATACAAGGACCCAATGATACAAGCACAAACAGTGTTCTGACTTGCAGAGCACTTCCCAGTGGGAGTGGGTGGGCATCAGGGTTCAGCTCTGAGACCACCGCTGTTCATAATGATGATGGCTACATTAGAAAACAGGTTGGAGGGGATAGATGGACACAGCGGCCGTATGCACATGATGTGGCATTTCAGGTAAACTCTGAACTTGGAAACTCAGCAAATGATAGACTGGAATGCAAAACCCAAGGCACGTCAAATGAAACTGGGGACAGACAATACAGTTGTCATGGCAGCAAATGGGGACTCAAAAGGGGAAAATAGGGGAACAGGTTAACAGCTTCAAGAATCATGGAAGGGTGGTTAAAGAGAAAGGAAGTCTGAATGTGAAGGTGGTTCAAAGCTAGAATCAGTGGTGCTGCTGCCAGTTGCAACAGACTGTTTTGGATACTGACTCACAGAAGAATGGAAATAAAAAACTGAAAAGTAAGGTGTACAAAATAGTGGTGTGACTAATACTTCTGTATGGTACAGAAACCTGGGCAGTGAAGGCAGAGTAGCACTTGAAGCTAGAGTCATGAAGATGAAGTGCCAGAGATGGGTAATAAGATGCACACTGTGGGCAGATAAAGAAATGAGGACATCAGAGCAGAAGCCAACGTAGTTCCAATTGCAGAGAAGGTCAAAG